>NC_091126.1:77454507-77793257 GCF_040183065.1 Periplaneta americana
ATGGTCCCCACATTCCCCCGATTTGACGTCCTCAGATTTCTTCTTAAAGGAAGGATATACAAAAACAGGCCGCACAATACAGAAGAGCTAAAAAGGAACATAAAGACTGAAATTAACAACATCAGGGTACGTGTGCTCAAACATGGTAAAAAGAGTTCATACATGCCATTTTCAACATATGTTGTGAAAAATGATGTAACTCATGTGAAAACTGATGTAACTAATGTGAAAACTGATATAAGTAAACGTAATAAATTCATCTTTATAAATAACTTATCTGAACGTATTATTAAGATTTGCGCGACTTTTGGATTGCTCTGTACTATATTATACTATATATAGTCCTCGATGGCCACTCTATAATCTCTCTTCTAACTCGTTGGTGTCCATACATTTTCGATAATCGCGATTAGCGTCTGTAGTCTGTCACTAGTATAACTGAATGTTCAAAACATAAAAATAATGCCTTTTTTTTCTTCTTTGCAGGTTTATTCAGAAGCTTGCCCGGTCAAAGCAGCCTTCGAATCTGAAATGAACTAATTTCGATCTATTCTCTTTTTATCTTAGGGCCGATTTCACCATGTTACCAATCCACAATTAATTAATTGTAATTGAGGAATTCTATGTAATAGGGGCCTATGACAGGAAACCATATTTTGAGAAAAGTTGGAATAAAAAATTCAAGTATGTATAACATTTTATTTGTTGCTTTTTTACTTGTGCAGCATTATACAAAAAATACTCTTTCATATTTAGTCTATCAAGTGCTAAGTAGAAACTAAGTTTTTCTTCAGTTTTCATATAGATATTGATGTTCAAAGTGATGCTTATATGGGCCCTTTTTAGGGAGAACAGCTATTCACGATCCTCATTTACATAGAAATGTTACACTGTTATGTTACACAGTGTGGTAATACAAAAATACAAGTTAGGAATAAACAAAACACAAAAATTATCTTAAACATACTTTAACAAAATGTAAACATAAATCAATTTGTATGAAATTTGAAACATAAATGATTCTTTCGTACCACAACATTAAGTGAAGTTAATCATTCAGATTTAGTTCATCATCACTAGCTCCTTGTGCATTTTCACTTCTGCTTTGCAGCAAAACTTCTTCGCACCAAGCAACATCATTTGGTTCCAGGAATTTAAATAAACTTTGCATATATATTTCTTTTGCTAGGTTCAGTTGCACAGGCTGGCTTCCCAATAACCTAGTGTCAATATTCATGTCAAAGTCATTCTTAAAGTGTTTAAAAGGAATGTATGCATAATTGAAACTATATCCAGCTAAAACACCAAGTGATGGTTTAAAACAGAGTCTTAGCCTGCAAGAAATAGCTTCACCAGTAACAGATATATAGCTTTCGCCGGAATTCCTTTTAATCTTCTTCGCAGCATGATCTCTTCTTGACTGTCATTTGCGTTTCTTAGTTCCATCATTAACAGCTATCTCAGACATCTTCAAATAACATAGCAGTAACACAACTGCAGTTCATACCTGTAATGGCTTGTCTCTCCTACAACAACTGATTTCAAAATGGCTGTCACACATTTATAATTAGAGATATTGCAGTGAAACTTTGCAGGCGTATCAATGTAACTATAGACACCCAGAAAATACAACCTCCCTAAAAAGAGCCCATGACGGTATGGGCCCGTATTACATAGAACTCCTCAATTTAACTTAAATATGGAAGTTAAATCATATTTAATTCGTTTGCATTTCACCATTTAAAATAAAGTCAATTAACTTAATTCCCAATTAAGTCATCACAACATTTGAAATCACAGTGAAATAGTAATTTCGAAGGCCATTTTATAGCGACCTCATTTGTTATATTATTACAATAAAATGGCATTATGAAGAGAGATAACCTCAAAACAGGTTAAAATCATCGAAAACGAAAAAGACGATTGGGCACAGTTTAGAAGAAAGATTTGAAATTCATAGAAGTAGGTTTCAATAAAAAAAAAACCCCTCATCCTAATGTCTTCAACAATTTTGAAAACAAAACAGGCTAATATGAAAGCAGATACAAGGAAATATCATGCAACAAGCAAAATGATAAGACTTCATGGATTTGAGCTATTCCAGTGTCTTCAAACGTAATATCAAGACTACATAATAACTACGTTGTTCATGTTATTTTATTTGCCATATTAATCATTTAAATAATACTATGAAGTACTTGACTATCAGTTGGAAATTCTAAATCATCTTCTATACTATTCAAAATATAAAATTCTTATGTTTGCTTGGCATAAACCGCATTTGCAAATATTTTTCGTCCATTGTAGTAAAATAATCTTCTCTTTCGGAAATTATCCTCGGCCATCTTTCAAATATCAAGTCCATCATTGTCTTCGCCAAGATGAAAACTGTCGTTAATGCAGGATTAATTATTTAAATGACCAAATATTGACCAAATAATTTAAATGTAGTTTAATGAGAGCTTAAAGCCCAATTTATGTTGATGAAATGCATTGTCCCTTTAAGTGTCAATTAAAAAGACTTTAACAACAATTAAAGTTAAAAAAGCTTGGTGAAATCGGCCCTTAGTGCCTTATGTACTGGTTGAAGTCTGTAATATTATCATCGATGGAATGTATCTGTCTCCACTGTCCCTCTTCCAATCCCCTATTTTCCACAGCTTTCGAAAACTCATTCCATCCCTGCTTTACAGGATCTTTCTCTTACTCTCTTTCCTGGTGCAGATAATTCCATTACTTTCTTCCCATTCTCTATACATGTCCATACCATTTCAATGGCCTTGTTTCTAACTTGTTTCTACCGCAATCATTTATTCCTTATCTCTTCATTTCTGAAATGATCCAAACCCAATGTACTGCAAGCTCCTTCTCAAAATGTTCTATTGCCTCTATTTTTCCTTTTATCCTTTCACTAATCACCCAAGTTTCTCCTCCATAAGTAAATTATAATTTCTATATCTTTCTAATGATATTAATTTGTTTTCATAAATGCATCCCCATTCCAGAATATTCGATGCATGCTTTTACTGATGAATTTTCCTGCCTCAATCTATACCTTATCTCCAAATCTGAGGTGCCATTCTTATCGATATATTAAATATTATATAATACATTTACTTTCTTAATTAATCCACTTTAAAATTTAGATTTTTCCTCATCCCATTATCTCCCATTACTAAATATTCACTTTCATTCATATTTAACTTCATTCCAACTGCTTCCAAGGATTTAGTCAACTTTCGGCAATATAAACACACTTAAAATGTCATAGAGTAAAGTAAGTTTATCTATTATGATACAAAAAAACAATCTTTTACTGTACTTTTTCTATCAAAGCATATACAAAGTTGAAAAAATTGTCATATACTACTTTAGGCATGAAGAATTGAATTTAAATTTATTTTTTTTATTTGTAATAATGGATAAAATTAAAACAAAACTAGTGTATCATAATAGCCTTCTGTGTGGGCTATTGTGATACACCTATAGAGCTACTCTGATACAGTGCTATAAATCTGGCCATATTATACAGAGCAATGAGTAAGGGCTATTGTGATACACACAGATCCTTTTGTAATGACCTCTTTTCCCCATAAAAATTTATATAATTTACTGAAACTTTAATATCGTACTGCCAATGCTAGAAAATTGCTGTAGGTTCAAATAATTTTTTTGTGTGTAAGGAAATAGATTGAGAAAATTATGATAGCATTTACATTGCTAAAATAAATTAAAATAGTTTTTTTTTTTTTTAAATAATGATGAATGTATTTTACAAAGTAGCGTTAAATTTTAGCAGTACCCTAAGGAGAATGACTATTACGCTAAAATTGTTAGATAAATAAGTGAAAATAAGTCTTTATGTGTGATTTTTTAAACTTATACTGTATTGTAGGTGCCATGCCAAAATGTCAATTCAAACATCCCTCAAGAGGTGAGAAATTATGAAACATCCCTCAAGAGGTAACAAATTACTTTAAGTTAGAAAATTATTGATCAATTTGGTCAATTTCTTTCACTGTAAACATAATATCATAATAGCTCTTCTAGTGTATCATAATAGCCCTTTTCATTAACACATTAATTAATGCTAGACTGCTAAACATTCACAGCTTTTCTTTAGAGAAAAATGAAAATTAAAAAATATATACATTCTAACATTACTCATTCAAGAGCAATAACAAAAGTAAAGAGTATCACATCAAAGTTGTTTCAAGAAACAATACTGCCTTTTTTTAAATATATTAATGAACCTGATCATGACTTTTTTAAACTTTGTTCAATATTGCTCCTTAAAGAGCATAAAATGTATTTTCATAATCACAGTTTTAAACATTCTCAAACTGAGCCTTTTCTACATTTTGAACTCTGTATCAAATTAGCTCGACTTTTTTTACTGTATCATATTAGTCCTACTTGACCCTACTTTGCATACTTTCATTCTATAATGGAATATGGATTAATATCCTGAAGTAACTCGTCTGAAGCTAAACGCATTTATGTTTTCCAAAAAAAGCTATAAGAATAATGACTGGTGTACATAAAAGGACATCACGTGAAAAGATTTTTCCACATTACCTTGTGAATATATTCTTTCTCTAATGATGTTTTACATTAAAAAACGAAGATCATTTAGTACTAATCAAGACATTCATTAATTTAATACAAGACATATACCAGATCTCCATCTATGCTCTGTTAGTCTAAGCTGTTATAAAAAGGAAGTTCACTATTAAATATTAATGTATTACGGTCTTTGGTGCACTGAGTAATTATCTCAAAGCTTTAAAGGAACATGAGACAAGGTTCGGAACAGAATTAACTAAATTTCTACATACTAATAACTTCTACACAACTGAGGCATTGTTTATGGTTGTAAATTGAATTAATCTACTTTATATGTATTGTACAATTTTGTATAGGACAACTAAAATATACTTGTAAATTGTATTAAGGTCATTATGATGTACCGAAGTACATATGAGGAGCATCGTTTCAAAACGTATTAAGTCCCCCAGTGGACGAAATTAAATTTGTTACTTTCTAGTTATTTATCTTTCATGCTGTGAACTCTGATGGTTCCAAGTCGTCATATTTGTAAACTGTGAAACAAGTACTTCAAAATGGTTTTGTGTAGTTTTTTGAAAACTTGTCCAGTTTACGAGTAATCCAGTTTTTCGTCATGAAAAAAAATTGTAAGTTGCACATAATACGTTTTGAAACGATGCTCCTCATATGATATTTCCGTGTAATACACCAAAAGGGAAAATGTGGGATAGAACTTAAACTCGGAGGATTCGATCTGGCCTCAGAACTGGAATCCAGTGTGACTTAGTGGATAAAGCATGAACACAAAGAGCTGAAAACCCGGGTTCCAGTCCAGG
The DNA here is from genome assembly GCF_040183065.1 of Periplaneta americana. NCBI lineage: Eukaryota > Metazoa > Arthropoda > Insecta > Blattodea > Blattidae > Periplaneta > Periplaneta americana. The sequence goes on from NC_091126.1 coordinate 77,459,892, forward strand.
TGCCAAAGAGAATTTTTCTCTGTTCTATCCATCCTTCATCACATTGAATTAAGGTGATGGCTACTGATAATAGTAGAATTTTCACAAATTTTATCATTTTTGTTTTATTTTCGCGCTAAAAAATGTACGGTTTCATGAAAATTTTATCTCAATATCTTAATTGTAAGTATACTTTTATATAATTTGTAGAAGTTGTTTTAATGTACGAGTTACGGTATGTGTAACCAAAACTTTAAATTCAATCTAACATAAATCTAACATAAAATCTAATATAAAAAAGAAAATATTTAATTGCGATCACTATAAGCTTGTTTATAATAAAAGTTTATTATCTATGTTTATGTTTCCTGTAAATGAATGTGAAATAATTAATATTGTAAATAGTTTAAAAAATAATGTTGCCCCTGGTATTGATGGTATTACAACAAATACCCTGAAACATATCGTCACCTGAATGCAAGAACTAGGTAACTCGAAATTTGCGTTTTTTAGTTGTCTCTGTTATAGCATAGCAAAAATCGCACAGAATGTAATGTAAGAACTAGGTAACTGAATGAACGATACCAGCGACATCTGTTTTCCAATGTAACAAATAGGTAAAAGAAAACGAGATATATTCCTTAGTGCAATAAATAAGTAAATAGGCAATATCTCAAAATAGGAAGAATTGAGTTACCTAGTTCTTGCATTCAGGTGACGATATTATCGAAGCTATTGCTAAACCACTTGCCTTTGTATTTAATTTGTGCATATCTCAAGGTGTATTTCCCTTAGCGCTAAAACATGCTGTGGTGATACCAATAAACAAGTCTGGTAACAAAAATAATATTAATAATTACAGACCCATTTCACTATTACCCAGTCTCTCTAAAGTATTTGAAAAATGTATAAAAGCACGATTAATACAATTTTTAGAAAAAATTAAACTACTAAATGATAATCAATTTGGTTTCAGAAAAAATCTGTACACTGATGATGCTATTATGGCAGTTACTTCAAAAATAATTCAACAATTAGATGTAGGAAATAAATGTCTAGGAATTTTTCTACACTTACAAAAAGCTTTCGATACAGTCAATCACAGTATACTTTTGGATAAAATGGATAGACTGGGAATTAATGGATTGGCTTTAAAATTAATTAAATCTTACTTGAGTAATAGAACTCAATCAACTAAAAAATCAATGCCCACCTTAGGAATCACGTAATATTTATATAGATGTATCTCACAGGATGATTTTAGGTCCTGTTTCGTTTTTAATATACATCAATGCTTTACTCAAAACTGACATTGAGAAATGTTTTGGTACTCTGTATTCTTATGCTGATGATACCGTAATTTCCCATAACTATGGTCCAGGCACCCAACTATGGTCCAAAACGCATTATGTACTACTTAGTCTCCCAAGAGTTCGGTGTTTGCCATTTAAGGTGCCACTGTGATGGAATTATGTTCCCCATAGATGCTTCTATCTGCCATTACACGTGGCAATGATATGGATGCTTAACAATGTCAGTGTGCATCGTTCTATTGAATGTGTAAAGACACCAAATCATCCAGTTTGTGATTGTCTGTTTTATTAAGTTCTCCTCTGTAGAACTGGTACATTATAGATATATGATTCTTTGTACAATTAAACCTGGCTATATAGTGTTTACTTTCACGTAATAATTACACTGACAGAGGTTAAGGACTCTGCGTGAAAAATGTTTAACCTCAAGGCTAGAAGTCAGTCCTCAACTATGTACCACAATTTTTCGTGAACCATAGTTGTATTTCATTTTGAAATATTTGTTTCAATAAAATGTGATCAATGTGATTATTTACTTCTGCAAATACGGTATCTCAGTATATTCTAAAACACCATGCTGGAACAGCCTGTTTCTTTGTTTACTTGACTTTAATGTTAACATTAAAGTCAAGTAAACAAAGAAACAGGCTGTTCCAGCATCAATGATACTAGCACGAATGATGGTCCGGTAAAACGAAAACTTCAGGGTAGAAGGAAAACAACCGTCCCTGTGAGTGACTATGAGAGCGATGAAATTGAATTGGATACAGATTATGATTTGATTTCAGAATTACAAGAGAAGTGGAGATTCAAAGGCTCGAAATAAGCCTAATGAATGTAGTTCTCAGAACGATAAATAAACATTAACAGTGTATTTATTTGCATAATATTTTGCTAAGAATGTGTTAGTTTATTTTGATACCGTACTTTTGTTCTTTGATATACACTCACCTTCAAAAAAACCGGGCCAACTAGTCATACAGTCACGGGGAGGTAATACCCGCTATTACCAACATCTGGGTGGCCACAAAATCAGTTGAACATTTGGAAGAAAATTGATATAATTTGTAAATTTTTACTTTTTAATTATACCCATTGTTTGGCGTTGAAAATAATAGCGCAAATGATAATGAATAAGTTTTTTTTTTTTTTTCTGGGAAGCAATGTTTTCTTCATTTTTCATAAAGGATTTTCTGATTCTCACCTCATAAAAAATTGAGAAACTTTAGGTAGCCGGGTTTTTGCTGGTGAGTGTAGTTGTTCATTATTGCAGAAAAATGACTTTCAGATTTCACTTGTTTATTGAGTGTTTATGTAATGTGTACCTACTAATAAAAAGAATCGATGTACTTTTCATTTATTTTTAATATTTCTGTGCTAGATTATGTTTCTATCCTTAAATTAGAAACTCAATGTACTGATTTACGAATAATTACAGCTCCAGCTACAGTATAGTCCATTCATGCTTTCAAGCATGAATATATGAGTGGACCATAGTTGGGCAACTCAGAATACAACTATGTACCAATGCTTATTATTTTTTTAACACTTTTAATTAAATAATTTCAAACACATATGTCAATATTTATTTAATATAAACTTACAAGAGTCCGAAGCCAAAATTTCAATTAATCTGGATGAATAGTACTGAATATACAAAGAAAAGTGTGACAAATGTGGACCATAGTTAGGGGAAACTACGGTACTGTGGTTATATTTAGTGGTTCGAGTTGGAATGAAACTTATCAAATTCTAACAAGGTCATTAACATTATTAAAGAATGGCTGGATGCTCACTTACTTTCTTTGAACGTTTCTAAAACAAAATTAATACCATTTTCATTAACGTTACATGGTCTTGAACAACTAAAAATAATTAATAATAAAAATATAACAATACATGATTGTAACCTACCTACTTGCTCATGTCACGCCTTAAGTATATCCTCACAAGTTAAATATTTAGGTATTATTATTGACCAACATTTAAAATGGGACAAGCATATCTCCCTGTGTAACAGATTGCGTAAAGCAATCCACAAATTTTCCATTCTACGTTCTTATTTAGGCACCTATTTATGTTCTGTGTACTGTGTAGCCTACTTAGCTCTGTTTCAATCAATAATTCAGTATGATATAGGTTGGGAGGAATGGCAAAATCGACTCTCCACCCTTTAAATTTGCTCCAAAAAAAGAATTATCAAAATTTGTCTATATACAAACCTTTAGATCATCCAATAAAATTAATTTTTAAGGAATTTGGTGTATCAAATCTAGAACAAATTTATAAACAAACATTACTGATTTACTTCCATAAAAATCACAATAAATTTAAATTTGATCCTCATGAATACTGTAAGAAACAAAACTACAGTTTCTTTCTAAACACCCCCAAATGCCACACAACTGCTGGATTAAAAGACAGGAGAAATTTTGGACCCAGAATATATAATGCATTAATTAGAGCTTCCCCTCTACTAAGTACATTTAACACACATAGATTTAGGAACCAAATTAGATTAATTACTTAATTGATTTGTGTTTCTTTTGAGCTAATTGAGTTAAAAATTGATACTCTAATATTCATGTAAATTTGTATTTTCTATTTGTATATATTATTACATGCTGTATGTATTTTAACATATTAATGTTATTGTGCTCAATGAACTCTCTTCATTTTGTGTTATATTTTGTATAACTGATATGAGCTGCGCCCAAGTACGAGCTTCTGCTCTTTCGGGCTGCAATGCCTAATGTAGCTCAAGTGTAATGTATTAAATAAATAAATTTGAAATTTGAAAATTAAATTTGAAATTCAAATAAAATAAATATCTCAAAAAAGAAATTTTCTATGTTTTCATTGACAAATACCAATTTTAATTCTCAGTGGTTAAAGTTAGAGTGATGAAACTTGGCACATGTATTCATTAATATCTGTGTTGTGCTTTTTTTGTGGCGTAGCAGGCATTTCGCTGATAGTGTCTCGAGTTCTTTTCACCTGAACTTCTTTTCTAATTTCATTTACTGTTTTGTACACAAACATGCGATTTACCAACCAGGGATTCGAGCCTTCTCTCATTTTTATTTTGAGTTCTTGGAAGTCCAGTGTCCATTTGATCAGTCACTGACTAAAACGATGGAGGATGTAACAGCTGTGATCTTTCACGTTAACTCCGGTGTCTACCTTTCACATAATTTTCTTCAAACCAGTCGTAAATCGGATAAACATCTTCTAATAAAGTTTCATACATCACCGCGATTTTTACATTTCGTCAACAAGTAGCCATCTACAACAAGCTTAGGATGTCCTTGGTTAGATGGAACTAAATCGCAGAAAATCTCAGTGAATAACATCTTGACTATTTGGAATACAATAAATTCAACTATAAACATCCAGCAGCACACTATACTTCGTTCCATTATGTCTGACAGGCGATGTAAACAGTGGTGGCAGAGAGAGGGAAAAGAGTAATTGCTATTCAATCTATGGCAAAGATCTCATTTCACGCTTGTCTTGCAGGTGGGAGGAGGTAGAATGCTTCGGACTGCCCAACTTCAAGATAAGCTTGGAATGAGACCTGTGCCATTGGTTCAATAGCAATTATACTTTTCTCTCTTTCTCTCTCTCTGCCGACACTGTATACATCCCCTATCAAACATCAAACTATATACACTGCCATCGAGTGAACACAGCAGCACACTATATAAAACTGTATACACTGCCATCGAGTGAATGAGTGTTGGGCAAAACTGCCATACAGCGTTCATGGTGTCGGCTAGTCATTGTCAGTCTATTCAACCATCGATTGAATAAGTGTCGGGCAATCGAGCAGCTCCCAACTACGCCACTCTTCAAAAAAAGTTTTTGGTTCTTGCCATTTAAGTGTAACATTGGTACCATACGAGCCACATTCATACAATTTTGCTTCCAATACGAAGTTAGGACACTACATAAACTCTAGTCGAGAAAGAGTTTCAGATAAAGTAGATGATCCCAATTGTGTTGTAAAATAATAATAATAGGCTATTGTTGAACAATCTGATGCTTACATGAGGCACAGAAGACGGAAAGCAACAAAAAAGAATAGGAGGAGGGAAATGAGGTAAAAATACAGAGAACGAAAGGTGAAGATTATAAAGGTTACCAGCGAAGCAAAGACGGAAGTCACTAGAAAACCAGAAAGAACTGGTAGAATTTGGATTCAACCAATCTGTGATTCTCTAGTTTGCAGGAACATAGCTGACATTGTTCTAGTATTAGTGAAGAAAATAGAAAAAATTTAATTATTTCTGGATAAAATTAAATTAGTAAGAAATAAAAATGTTTGTAGCTTCTCGAATTACAAAATTAACTCCTAAAAATGCCACAAAAAAGGACAAGGAAATATCGGACAACAAGAAGCTACAAGTACAGTTTATGAATTGGGGAGCAATACCCTTCGGTTTTGAGAGTAGATGGTACATAATTAGATAAGAGAAACTTCATATGTTACACATAATGATAAAGACTATGAGTCTGAAAATAATGAGAATGATGAAATTCCATAATATTTCTTCTGAACATTCCGAAGGTTCCCTCTCAAAATCAAAAAGTCAGTCATACTACTTGTATTTTTGGAGAATAGCTAAGAAAAGGACTGCTCCAATTTTAGCTATTTCACATTTTAATGAAACATTTGACAAGTTTAACCTCTCAATATTTTAACAGAGGAAATATGTGTGTGTTGTGTGTTGCCAACATGAAGTTGGGAAATATTTTGAAGAAGAATGGAGAAAGCACAATGAGCAGAACGAAAGAGCTACATGAGAAAATAGAAAGGACAAAGAAGATGCTGAGAAAGAAATATGTTATATGATAACGTTGAATCTTGAGTCAGTAAAGATATGCTCCTTTGTGCAAGCAGGTGCTATTTAAATAAGACAAAGCCATATATAATGTCAATACGTGTCAATGACAAACCATTGGTAGAACGAATCCGATGTTGACAAAAGCTTCTGCATTTGCGAGCTGTGCTTAAGTTATGTCAAAGACAACTGTTTACAGCTAAAACTGCCAATTATAGTATACAGCGATAGCTGTGTTTACCAAGACAAAAATTGCGTGATATCAAATGCTCTTCATTTTTCAATTCAACATGATGTCACTATAGTGCAAAAATATATTGTGAAAGGTCATATTTATTCAATTGGAGTATGGCAGTGTGCATGCCTGCATCGCACAAAGGCTAAAACATTTTTCTCCCAAGTGATTTAGTAAAATTCATCGAAAAAGAAGAAATCCATTTCCATACAACACCAAGTACTTATCCTCTGAATCCTTCAAGCACTACGTCTCAAAACAAATTCAATGTTATGATCCAGTTCATCCCAGAAGCAGAAGTGGTGATGCCACTGTGAATGAGGTAAGGGCACAAGTATTGTAAGGAGAAAATTCAATATAAACTCTCATTTGATCATATATTTCATGATTTACCAAGACGTGCTTCCTGCCAAAGTTAAGAAAGAGACCCATCCTCTGAACCTCTACGATACTCTCAGTTCCAGTACAACAGAGAAAGTGGTAGCACTTCACAGGAACTCAAATCAGTTATTTCTAGAGATTGTCACCCATTTTATAAAAATTTGCGACATTGAAAATTTTGCTTTTGTCATTTCTTACTTTTAGGCAATGGTACATTGAATAATATCAGAAAACGTGAAGCGCCATTATCTGAATGACTAGAGTGTCGATTTTCCATGTTGGTAACCTGGGTTCGAATACTAGTGGGCCCATATGGAATTTGAGGTGCAAAAAGACGGTGTTAAATGGGAGATTTTCATGGTGTAATCCCGTTTCCCCTACTGGCATTCTATGATTACTATATTAATCATCATCGCCCATGATGCACCAAGACCAATGCTCTGCAGCAAAGAATTAGCAAGTAGGCGTATGGCACGTTTCTCCTGGAGAGGGACACAGGGGTCAATGATGCAGTCAAATATCCATTGTTGAGGAAAAAAAAACAGAATATGTGTTTTGAAAGTGATTATATAAAACAGTGTGATTTTCCACATTAATGTAAATTCTGAAATTTTAATTACGTAATTTTCTATATTACAATTTTATTGAAATTTATTTTTTCTTGTTTGTTAATTAGTTCCTTTCACTTGTTATTCTTCAGTAAATGGTCTTATGTTAAATAAAATAATATATGAAATCTTAAGAAAACCATGAGAAAAATAACAGCTTCATTTGAATTAATAACATGTATCAGTTTCTTATTCACATTCTAATAATAAGTATGTTAAAAAAAAACTTCAATATCTCAGAAACGAATAATTTTTTTAGAAATATTTTTGAGAGAAGTAAAATGTAGTGTTCTTACTGTGTATTGTGCTTTTCAGTGGTTCAAATAGAAAAAATGAATTAATAATAAACAGTTTTATGTCTCTTCTGAAAAGTTTGGAAAAATCATATATGTGGTATTAGATCTAGGCTGTCGACATATATACTTTCCCGAACTCTCCTCCCATCTCTTTTTATTTATTTATTTATCATTGAAATCATCCGAATATATACAAACACTATAATACAATAAATACATATTCACAATGTCACTTTTAACATATTACTTTTACAAAGAGAAATTAAAAATTATATCATGTAATTATTCTACATAAATATATATGGCACTGAAATCAGTTTAGTAAAACTACGTGGAAGGCTACTAACTACAGAATGAATCTGGAGTACAAACCAACTGTGTACAGTACCGAAATATTTCCCAGAGTTAAGTAGCTGAAATAGAATGTTCAGATAACCACTTGACTCCTCTTAGGGACAAGGATACGAAACCACAGAAGTTTACTTCTCTTACTTTGCAGGCTCACAGTCCGTACACTGGGCTCCTTCCAGAAGGAATGTCATCTACTTCACAATCCACAAGAGAAGTGAACCTCACTAAATGCTGATGCTCAGAGTTCATTTTTGCATAAGCAAATTGTTTATCCTAGAAAAATAAATACAGTATATTCACCTTCCATATGACATACAAACAAGAACAAGAACAACAATAACAATAATAATAATAATAATAATAATAATAATAATAATAATAATAATAATAATAATATAATTATTATTATAATTTCAATATTATAATGCATATTTCGTATACAAGGTATTATTTAAAAGTTACTGGACTCTATCGATTTCTCTGCAGGTTTGTTGATAGGCATTTTTTAGTGGATTATTTTACGACGCTGTATCAACATCTGAGGTTATTTAGCGTCTGAATGAGATGAAGGTGATAATGCCGGTGAAATGAGTCCGGGGTCTAGCACCGAAAGTTACCCAGCATTTCCTCATATTGGGTTGAGGAAAAACCCCGGAAAAAACCTCAACCAGGTAACATCCCAACCGGGAATCGAACGCGGGCCACCTGGTTTTGTGGCCAGACGCACTAACCATTACTCTACAGGTGTGGACGATAGGCATTGTTGTCCTGCAATTTTAGAACATAAGAGAGGCAGAGGCAACCAAGACATTATAAATTTCGTCTTATTCATATGAAAAACTAATCGCAAGAACAGTACTAAAATCCTTAAATAGATAGAACATGAAGGTTTCGGTATGGAGGACAGCAAATATTTTTATAACTTGGTGAAATAAACACTGTAGGCCTCCTTCCACAAGTGAACATCGGCAAATATCAAACTTTGCCATACTCGACAAACTTGAACCGAACATAACACCTGTAATGCAAGATGCTAGTAGGCATCATTGCGCAAAAGTCTAGCGAGTTAGTTTCCTGAGTGGCACCATTCTGTGTACATTGCAACTCATGTCACACACACTTTTGTGACAATGTGTCACAGCTATTTTGCAATTCCACATTGGTGATAAAAACGAGCAACTTGTGTGCATTAAGTTTTGCGTCAATGTTTAGAATTCTGCAACCAAGACATTCGCAATGCTTATTCAATATTTTGATGATGAAGTTTCAGACTGTATGCAGTGTCTTGAGTGGCAATTGCATTCCAGGAGAGGACAAGCATCAGCTGAAGACAATAGACACTCGAGACATACATACAGCAGCACATCCATAAAAATGTAGAAAAAGTCCAACAAATTATTTATGAGAATTGCCAGGTGATTCTCACAAACAATTTTAATAAGCATTGCATCACTGCAAAATTCATTTCCAGCATCCTGACATCTAATCAGAAAGAGCAGCAACTCGATTTATGCCAGGAGCTTCAAGATATGGCAAATGATGGCTCAATTTTCATTTCCAGGATTGTCAAATGCAAAAAAAGTTGTGTTTATAACCGCGAACTGGAGACAAAGCAGCAAATGTTGCAATGGAGGAACCTGCAATCACCATGAATAACAGCAGATTATGAATGTGACTAAGAGCATGTTAATGGATTTTTCGACATTAAAGGGATTATGCAAAGGGAAGTCTTTTTCCCCCCACCAAGTCAAACAGTGAGAGCTAAGTTTTACTATGAAAATTTTAAGCAACTGAGAAAGGATGTGCAGTGAAAATGATTGGAGAATGGCAGTTGATTCCTCCACAAAGAATATGTACTTGCACTACTTTGAAATGGAGCAATTTTTTGTGCCTTACAATACATATTAGTCATTCCACACCTACTATACTCACTAAATTTAGACCTCTGTGTTTTGTCCTGTTTACAAAATTGAAGTTTAAGTTAAAGAGTTGATTTCTGAGATCATGTAAGTAATTCAGGCTGAATCACAGACCATGCTTGGCTGGTTTCAAAAACAGGGCTTCAACTGAATGTCTAGGTGCGGTAAAATGCTGGAAATAGCATATAAGGTCACAAGGGCACTATTTCGAAGGGGATACATGCCAAATCTAAATAAAATAAGTTTTTTTTTTCAGACTTGTGCCCAATCATCTCGTTTAAAATGTTTTAATAGGTAGCTGTGATAATATCGTTATAGGTCATTCGTTATCTTGCAAAACCAAATGGATGTGTGTGCCGAAGCTCATAGTAAGAATCTTATGGTGGGGGTAAGTGAACACAAGTGTCACAATTTTGCAGCAAAGGCCCATCAAACTATATAAAAAATTTAAAAAATCAGATGAAACAGGGAGAGTTCATTGTCATTGGTGATTATTCTGAATATTACAGTTTTATAATTCAAGATGCCATTCAGAGCTGTCATTGGAGTAATTATCAAACAACAGTACATCCCTTTGTTATTTATTACAAAACAGATGAAAATGATTTAAATAGCATTTGCTTCGCCATAATTTTTAAATATTTGGTAATAACACTGCAGCAGTGCATCTCTTCCAGAAGAAGCTGATATCACACTTAAAACAGATATTCATACATATTAATAAAATATACTACATACTTCAGTGACAGAGCTGCAGGGCAGTGCAAAAACAGGAAAAATATTTTGTAAACATACTTCACCATGGAGAGGATTTTCAAGTGCCAGCAGACTGGCATTTTTTTTTTTTGCGACAAGCCATGGCTAAGGCTGCGGCCACAGTGAAAGTGTCGAGCGCCGCGGTACCGCTCTCGAAAAATTGAGGAGTGGGGAGGAAAGAGCATTGGTGTGGCCATATAGCGCAGAGTTGGTGAGCGGCGCGGCGTGGTGTGGAGATGAGATCATGACAGTGTTTGCTTTTAGGCAATTCTTATCTAGAAAGAACAGCTTAAAATAGGAATGGAAGAGAATTTTATGTTCATCCATTTAATAAGAGATATGAAACTGAGAATTTCATCGTTTGTATGGAGAATTAGGGACATTTCCAGATAGATATTTTAAGTATACTCGCATGCCTATTACAACTTTCGACTATTTGCTAAATAAAAATAAGGAGCGACTACAGAAGCAAGCCATCAAATTTCGGAGATCTATCACTATTGCACAATGGCTAATCATTATATTAAGATACAATTATTTTAAGTTAAAGACACAGGATCATGCATTCTTCGAACAATGATGCAGGTAGGCTATACTGCATATAAATTAAATTAAATAAAAATAGTCCTACGAATCCTTAAATTTTTGTGTTGATGGAATTAAGTCTCATTCATTACGAATAATAGCATGGGCTGCATCTTACATGGCAAAAAAAAAACACACATGTTTTTACTTACGAAAATTTAACATTAGAAATGAGCAATTTTCAATATTTTTCATTTTTTTAATTTTGATTTATTGCATTTAAAACTTCTTACAATTGTGTAATGTGCAATTTTAATTTTTCCACTGCACTTATAATTATTACTTTTCATATGCGGCAAAAGAGACATTAAAAATTGTGCTCCGTACCACTGAAAATATGCTCTCTTGCTGTTGCTTTATTAACAGGATATCGAACTACTCTAGTTTCAGCATCAATTATTTTTTTATATTGTATATATATATATATATATATATATATATATATATATATAAGGTCCTATTTTAAATAACCAATTACTGATAAATAGATTTAACATAAATATATTTTTATATAAGTGATATATATTTAAATAATTTAGATTTATATTCGAAAAACGTCCATAACGATGTAGCGATTCAAGAGCTTCGGAACCGCTTCATATCTTTGGGAGCTTCTGGAGTTCCTTCTCAAATTTATCTTTTAAATTCTACGACTTATTTTTGTCACGTCTTCTGAAATAGAATGCAATAATGAATATTTAATGAATTAGTGACTGAAATATTAATATATTCTAATATTAAGTCTTCTACTACGTTAAAATGAACAAAATTTAAGGTAAATTTCTAACATTACTCTTTCTTGTAGGTTTATAACTACAGGGACATCATTGCGATTACTGGCATTTTCCTTCAGGGTAGGAAAATTTACAGCAATTGTAATGGCAAGACAAACGTGTGAGGTAATCTAAAATGAATCGATTAAAGAATTTATACCATAACCAAATAAATAAAAATTAAACGAAGTAGTCAGTGATTACTACGAACGTTGTGGTTCCCTAATTGCTTCGTAACAAACGACGAAAGGCATGGTTAGGTAAAGGGTCCTGATAAATTCAGTTCCAGACATTTTAATTTACGTAGTATTGCTACAGAGTGTTGCTGGCGCAGACTAAACATTTTAACCATTGATTTGGTGGGAAGAGGAAAACACATTTTCACAACTTTACACTTTTCAATTTGTTGGAGACCAACAGGTTCAATGTGCCTGAACTATCGAACTCAATTGTAAAGGTATCATTTGTACTTATTGGAGATGAAGCCTATCCTCTAAATCTTTATCTTATGAGGCAATATCTAGTGAGAGAACTAACGCCTAGAAGGGAAAATTTTAATCAACGTTTGTCTAGTGTTCGAAAAATAATACGTGGAATATGCTTTCGGAATATTGCGTGCTAAGTGGCGATTCACAATAGAAATATGGACACAAATGTGAAAAGAGCCAGCACATATTATAATCTTCCATTTGAGAAAAGATTGCGACGAAGAATGATCTTCATTATCATGAAACGACTTTACAAATTAGAGAACTGATGATGTGCAAACTCATTAGAACTCAGATCGCAGGAATAATAGGTGCAGTGAATTTGATAGACAAATAAGGATAACTTCACTGATTATTTCAATCAGTCGCAGATGTTAATATAACATTATAATTTGTACTTAATAGATTGTGTTTTTTCATAACAGAAGTGCCAATTTCTTGTATGAGATTGTAAATAATTACTTTTGACCTAATAGTTTTAATCCCACCGGTATTTCTTTGCTTTAACGATCGTTAATCGTATCAACAGAAATATTTAAATCATATAATTGTACCTTTATTTCGGAGTTGGAATATGTTTAATATTGTACGCAGTACTGAGTGTTTATCCCGACAATATTCTACGAAGTATGATTAATAATAATAATAATAATAATAATAATAATAATAATCATCATCATCATCACCACACGACATATTATAAAAATATTATTCGCGTTCAGTAAAATGTCTTCCTACATATTCCTCGTCATGGAGAGGTTTTTGAAGTTCTTCTCCCCATTATTCCATAGGAATATTCGGGTTTTCACTTCTTAAATGATAAATTCTTTCTCATTTCTTGACAATTCATACTTGCAATTGTGAGCGGCGCCGCTAAAATCTAAAACAAGAGCGAGCGGCCAGCGGCGTATAGCATTGTCCTTGAACCAACTTTCCCTCCAAAATGCCGCTCTGCTCACATTATGGCCAGCTGCATTTGCTAACATGCGTTTGTGATTCATCCACGCCACCACTCAACGCGCCGCGCCGCCTGCCGCTTGCACTATGGCCGAAGCCTAAGGCCCTTGTGATGGTGTGGGTGGGACAATAAAGAGGTTAGTGGCACGTGTGAGTCTTCAGGGAACTTTGATAAATACTCTTCTTGAACTGTACAAATGGGCAAATGCTAGTTTTTCAGGAATTTATTTTTGTTACACAACCAGTGAAGAACATGAAACTGAAGCAGAATTCCTAAACTCTGAACGATTTGTTGTTTTAAGGGCAGTTCCTGGTACACAAAACACTTACAGCGAAGTGCATCAACTTTGGTTAAAAATGCAGTAATCATAAGATACAAAATGACGGTTAAATAGTAACCATGATTAAAATGTAATTTCTGTGCACCATTCATAATCACCGATTACTTAAACATAGTTACCTGACACCTAATTTAACCAGCGTGAAGTCTATGATAGTACACTGTTTCTACAAAATAACTAAAGGAAAGCATCCATTCCTCTACAAAGATAATAGTGAACGTCTAAAAACGACTATACTCTAGAGTGTTAGAAAGAAGATTAAGAGTGCATGTCGAACCAGATATGGAAGAACAAGCAGGTTTTAGACAGGAAAGACAAACACAAGACCACATCCACTTCATTAGAACTATAATAGATAAATGGTTAAACAGAGGAAAAGCAGCATATCTAGGATTCCTGGATTTACACTCAGCTTTTGATGAAGTTCCTAGAGAAGAGATGTGGAAAACTTTGAGGAAGAAAGAAACCCCTGAGAAGCTGATGAGAGCTATATAGTCGGTATTTCAAAAGGTAGAAGAAGTATTATGTATGGATGGGAAAATGTCAGGTACATTTGGCATGAAGAGAGGAATTAAGCAAGGGGGCAGTTTAAGCCCACTACTATTTATCATCTTTATGGATGAAATAATGAAGACATGTAAAGCCAGAATGGATAAATCTGTAGTTGGGATGTGGAAAATGAGACCAGTATATGTACAGGCTTTAGCATATGCAGATAATATTGTGCTCATAACAGATACAGAGAGCAAACTACAAAAGGCAGTGACGAAATGGACGGAAACATTGGCAGAAAGGGGTATGATAGTTAATATGAAGAAAAGTCAAGTTATGATGGTTACAAGGACGGAGGAACAGGTGGAACATATAGAGATCATGTGCTCAGACAAAAATTAGAACAAGTTGAGTCCTACAACTACCTTGGAACCCGAATACACCGAACAGGAAAACTCCAACTAGAAGTCCATAACAGGGTCCAAAAGGCAACTTCGGCATACTTCGCAATTAATAACATTATATTTGGAAAGTCAGAGTTGGAAAAGAAAACAAAGACTAGGGTTCAGAAAGCAATTCTAGAACCAATATTAATATATGGATGCGCGAGCTGGGTCTTAACAAAAAATGAAGTAGGGTGAATGCTGTATAGATCAAGGTACTAAGGAGAATAGCAGGTAAAACTAGGAGAGACCGGATACGAAATGAACGCATCAGAGAGGAATTGCAACAAGAACCAGTAGTCAAAAGAATAGAAGAACAGCAGGTGAGGTGGTATGGACACGTCCAAAGGATGGAGGAAGGAAGAAAGACAAGGCAGTTTGCAGAAGCTAAACCTAACAGAATTCGCCCGAAAGGGAGGCAAAGAATAATGTGGGAAGAAGTTTTCAAGGAGATAGTCGAAAAAAGGGGAAAATCGATTGCACAAATAAAACTACTTGCAGCTGACCAGGATCAATAAGAAATGGATCAGAGGCAACCCCTCCACACTGCTTAGGTAGTCGCAGTCGCAGTCGCAGTCGCAGTCACAGTCACAGTAGCAGTAGCAGTAGCAGTGCTTACTCCGTTCAGCAGGAAGACCCCAGGAGGAAAAAGCAAAGGGAAGAGTAAATAGAATGCATAGTACAATAGTAGAATAGTACAATAATGCACCTTATGGTGTTTCAGTGCGACACAGTGTATTTTAGTTCCTATATATCTAACAAAATATGAGGAAAGTTACCAAAATTCAGTGTGAATGTTGTGCAGATTTGTTACAAGAACTAACCAGAACAAGAGAGGAGTTAGAATCAATGAAAGAAATCATAAAAATTATCGTAAAGGAACGCAGTTACCATGACGGGAAAATTAGACCTACTAGTGTTCCCAACCAACATGGTGAACAACAACAAACATAGCTACAGCCGAACAAAACGTGCAAACCTAGAACAGTTTCGCAATCAGTTGACCATATAAACATTTCAAATAGATTTCAGGCTCTCCAAAATGTGAAAAACCAGAAGCTTGTATATGAAATGCGACCCCAGAAGAACCAGCAGTGTCAGTTAGAACCTAAAAAAACAGTTAAGCAGAATGTCCATAAGCTGATATTAATTGGAGATAGTCATGCACGAGGTATTGCTTCGGAACTTCAGAACAATCTGATCTCGACTCATGAAGTAATTGGATATGTAAAACCTGGAGCTGACATAAAGGACATACTAAATAATGCAACTAATGAAACAAAGAATTTAACCAAGAAAGACACTATTGTAACATGGGATGGAACAAACGATGAAGCGAGAAAAAACTCAAGTGAAAGTTTGACTCAACTTCTCGATTTCGTGGAAAAACACAATAATACCAATGTTGTATTAGTAAGTATACCACACAGACATGATCTGATCGAAAATTCTTGTGTAAATACAGAAGTAAATCATTCAACAGGAAACTAAAGAAAACTATGAAAATGTTCAACAATGTTGCAATAATGGACGTAAATCTAGGCAGGGAATTTTTCACACATCATGGACAGCACATGAACCAACACGGGAAAGATAAAACATAAAAAAATAGCAGGGGTGGTTAAACGATTATTGCAAGAAAAGAAAAATATCCCCATTGTACTCAACTGGAAAGAACAAGACACGGTTCTATCAAATGATGTACCACTTGTACTAATTCCAGAGATCCATTCAGTAGCCATCACAAGTGAAGAAATCCGTCCAATAGCCGTCACAAGCGAACAATGTTCAGACCTACCAGCTACGTCTCTTGAATCAGCCATAACTCCAGAGATCGACAATCAAGTGACGTTGCATCTACATACAACTGGAGAAACATCAGAGATCACTCACACCTTTAGTAGAAACCCGAAGAAACCAGCACATTTGGAGGATTTTTTATGTCCAGGTTTATGCTCAAACTAATCCATATAAATGTCCAAAGTCTATGGAATAAGGCACCCAACCTGAAACTGATTTGTACAAGTGAAAATCCGGATCTAACTTGTGTTAACGAGCATTGGCTAACTGCAACAGAGATCTCACTTCATATTCCTATCAAATTTCAATTAGGGAGTGCATATTGTCGCACAGGATTCAAAAACGGTTGTGTATGTACTTTCATAAAAAAAGAATCTGAAATTCAAAGTAATAAATCTACAGGCTTACTGTATTGATAAAATATGCAATGTCTGTGTGATCACATTAAGTGACCACAATATTACTCTTGTATCACTTTACCATTCACCAAATGGAGATATTCCATTATTCTTTGAAAATTTTGAGGCAATCCTAGCTGCCATTAGTAAATGTAATATTAAAATAATTATTGGTACAGATTTAAATATTGATCTTACTCAATCAAGTAATGAAGCAGAATACTTCTCAAACTTCCTTAGGTCCTATCATTTGTATCCCACTAGCCTTAACCCAACTAGATATGAAGCATGTCTTGGTTACATTTTACTGATGTCCCACAAATGTAATGTGAAGTATCCCCCCCACAACTTTTGCTCTCTGATCACTCTGGCCTTATAATGCATGTTATAATACGGTAGAAAAACATTTATCTTATGACAAGAATGAATACATACAACTATGTAACTTTAGTGACAGCAATTTTGTAAAATTTTGTGATATGGTAAGTGCAATAGATTGGAACCCATTAATCATTTGCACAGAAGTTGACATATTATTTCTGAATTTTATAAATCACTTTCTAAATTGCTTTGAAACCTGTTTTCCATTACAGCACAGAAAAAAGTTGATGCAAGTCTATCTAATTCAAAAT
This sequence comes from Periplaneta americana, assembly GCF_040183065.1. NCBI lineage: Eukaryota > Metazoa > Arthropoda > Insecta > Blattodea > Blattidae > Periplaneta > Periplaneta americana. The sequence goes on from NC_091126.1 coordinate 77,477,483, forward strand.
GGTACACAAAAGAACTCAAAGCTTTAAAGAACTCGGTACTCGCCCACCATACAGTCTATATGTGCACTAAAGCTGAGGAGGCAAAGAGAAAATATTCAATTTTAAAAAAAGAATATAAAAAGAAAATAAATGAGGCGGAAAGGAACATGTATGATTTATTATATTAACTCCTCTGGCAATAAATGTAAATCAGCATGGAAAACCATTAAACAAGAAACTAACATGACCAATAACACAAAAAATGTTTAAATAGATCCTTATACATTTAATGAATTCTGTATTAAATCAATTAAGGACATTGGTGACAATTGATGGTGATATACCTCAGCATTATATTAGCACTGCTCCTCAGGGAGAATTTACTTGGCGTAGTGTGACAGAAGGTGAAGTTATGAAAGCAGTTGCTGAACTCTCTTCCTCTCATAGCTCTGATATTTTCGGCTTCTCTAACTTCTTCATTAAAAGAATAGTGAATCTAATTGTCATATCATTAACTCTTTTAATCAATATGTGCATTCATGAAAAGTCCTTTCTAGATTGCTTAAAACTTTCTAAAGTAATACCCATATATAAACGAGGTGATATAAATGCAGTGTCCAGCTACAGACCTATTAGACTTGTCCCAAGTTTCTCAAAAATTATTGAATCTCTCTTATACAAGCAAATCAATGAATGGTTCACCCAACACCAACTTATCTCACCTAGGCAGTTCAGTTTCCAAAATAATAAATATACAGTATTAGCCCTGGAATACCTGGTCAAAGAAATCATCACAGCATTTGAAAACAAAAAATGTGTCTCTCTAACACTGTGTGATCTTACATTTTATTGCATATTCCATGATCTTTTAATAGCTAAGCTGCAACACTGTGGTATTAGAGGAGAAAGTTTAAACATTATCAGATCTTATTTAAAAAATAGAAGACATTGTTAATATATCAAATAAGCCCTCTGATGTGAGACTTGTTACTAATGGAGTTCCTCAAGGCAGCATATTAGGCCCTTTTCTCTGTCTTGTATTAATAAATGATTTACCATTCAGTCTGCCTCAAGATCTAATCATGTATGTTGATGATACCACCTTAATAACATCTCACTCAGATCTTAACCAGTTAAAGTTGTCACAGATGAATAATCTTAACATAGCTAAGCAATGGTTTCACTCAAACAAGTTAATGCTTAATGAGGAAAAAACCCAGAAACTAATCTTAGGCCTCTCCAACACACTAGATAATGAAATAGCTTATGTTAAACTGTTAGATTTTTATTTGGATCCAAAATTAGGATGACACAAACACATAGAAAGTATATGTACTAAATTGTCAAGGGTAATTTTTGTTTTTAGGAAGTTAAGGCCATTGGTCTCAACAGAAACTCTCAGACAGGTATATTTTGCAGTGTCTGAATCTCCCATTAACTATGGAATTCATATATGGGGAAGTGCAACAGGAGTTAATAGCATCTTATTATTACATATCTTATGTAGGAGTTAAGATGGCGGACAGCGCAGAAGAACGTCTGGAGAGTGCACTCAGAATTATAGAAAATCACACACCAGCAACAGGATACTTGAATAAAGAAATGAAGCAAGAAATCCAATAAGCGGTAAGAGATATTAGAAGCTGTTTTGCAGCAGTGAAATATAGGCTAGATAATAAGAACACAAAAGAGGTGAAATCACATGATGAGGTTAGACGTAGTCAAGCAGGCGCAAACTAAGACGAACTAGACAGCAGCCCTGAGGGACACGTGGCACCATCTGACGGACCTGCGGACGAAACTGGAAGAGGCAGCCAGCAGCTACCGACATCTGGCGAGGAGATGCAGGAAGATCAGCACAGAGATGATGCGAAGACAGCGGCAACTAGTGGACAGGAGGGGAATCAAGCATATGCTCCAGTTCAGACAACAATTATACAGGAGCAGAAAATAGGAAAAGCGACAAAGATGAACAGCATCAATAGCGAAGATGAAGAAGGAATAAAGGCGAAAGTAGAATACATCATGGACTTTATCTCTAACAAGTTGACCTCAATCATCGAGGAAAATATACAAAACAGCATAAACAGATGGCTAGCACCACCAGGAAGAGGACCAATCGCCCCACTTCCCGAAGGAAAACAACAAGAAAGCAGAGAAGGGAAAGAAGAACAAGGGGGAGATGTGGAATGGGAAGTAGTTAGAACTAGAAGGCAACGAACTAACCGGAATATGGTAGTTGGATCCAGGAAAATGGATGACGGCCTGCAAGCCGCGGATAAGAAAGCCTGGCTATATATAGGAAAGCTTCGAAAGAACACAACAATAGAATCACTCACACGATACCTGGAAAGAAATGGAATCCAAGGGGAGATAACATGTAAAGAACTAAACACACTAGGGGATACTAAAGCTTTCAAGGTAAGCTTTCCACTCCACCAACTAAGGGAGACAGAACAGCCTGATTTCTGGCCTATGGGAGTAATTGTAAGAAGATTTCGATTTCGGAAAATCCACCGAGACGAAGGAGTCAATCTCGAATAAACATGTAACCTTCCTTCTGTGGAACATAGAAGGACTAAGAAATGCAATAGCGTATATACCGCCGGAAGCAATAACAAAATATGACGCTATAATAACAATGGAGACATTCCTAACTGAAAAATACAACTTACAAGGATATCACGGAACCCATGCACTAGCAAGACTCACAGCCGGAAGACCAGCAGGAGGGGTATCCATATTTATGAAACCAAGCCTAGGAACAATAAAACAAGTAACCAAAGAAGAAAACATGCTGATAGTAAAAACCCCAATCACTGTCATAGGACTCTACATCAACCCGCAGGCAACAGCAACTGATGCAGTCGAGAAAATAGAAGAAGCATTCTCGCACACGAACGAGGATAAAAGAATAATCCTTGCAGGCGACAATGAACTGTAGGATAGACAAGCCAAACAGCAAAACAAATCTCATAATGGACACACTCACTGATAAAGGCCTCACACTAGTAAACAAGGCCACAATGAAAACATATATAGCACCCAATGGATCCAGCTCCATCGATCTCGTACTATACAAAGGCAAAAGCATGACCATAACCAACCAAGAAGGTCTATGGACATCAGAAATGGCACCGATAAGAAAGCACATACCAATAGTAACGTCGGTAATATTACACAAACACGGCCATCACCCATACCAACGCTGCACAAACATTCAAGGAAGATAGACATAGAAAAACTAGAACGCAATAAAGACAAAAAAAAGGAGGCAAATCAATTAATCATTCAGGAAGAGATAGATATGGGTGTCACACAAATCATGCAAGCATGTACTAGTCCAAACAAGGAAAGAAAAGCGCAGCCATGGTTCGACAAAGACTGCTATAAAAAGCAAAAAGAAACGATCACAGCAATACACTGAGCAAGAACCACAAACCAGACTGAAGATCTGACTAGATACGCGAAGCAAAGGCAAGAATATAAGACGCTAATAAAAGAGAAAAAAACCAATTACATCGAAGAAGCAAAACGAATCACTGAAGAAGCAAGAAAAAATCCTTATATAGTTCTCAGAAAACCAAGACCAAAGACAGCGAAAGAAATACTCATATAGTTCTCAGAAAACCGAGACCAAAGACAGCAAACGAAATACCCATGGAAACATGGGAAAATCACTTCCACTGCCTTCTAAACCAACAACAAAGAAATATAGCACAAGGAACACACACCAGAAACATATCTGAAAAGCCCGTTTACTTCACTAAAGAAGAGATAAACCATGCCATAACATTAGCCAAGGGCAAGAAAGCAGCAGGTCCCGACGGCATCTATGCTGAACACCTAAAAGAGTCACTGTACCTAATGGAAGACTTATGGTACAACTTATACAACAAATACATAAGCATGGGGAAAATCCCGGAAGCCTGGAGAACGTCAATAATAAAAATCCTACATAAAGGGAAAGGAGACACCAACAATCCGGACTCATACCGCGACATTGCACTCGAAAACGCTGCGTTCAAAATATTTTTAAAAATCTTAACAAACAAGATCATGAACACAGTGGACAGGCACATTCCAGAATGCCAATGCGGCTTCAGAAAAGGCAGGGAGGCACATTACAAGCATTGAACTACCTCATAGAGCAGATCGAGGACACCTTAAGACATGCTGGAAAGAAATATTTCGCAGTATTCATTGATTATAAGAAAGCATTCGACCTTATCAACAGAGATATACTCCTTCAAAAACTCAGGCCCCTTCTAGAAGACTCAAGCCAATTAGCAACAATTATGGCAAGCATCCTGGACTGCAACTATGTTCAAGTATACGATGAGGTCACACTCTCAGAGAAAATAAGGCAAACAAATGGAGTACTACAAGGGAACCCCATCAGCCCGGTGCTCTTCAATATCATGACGGCTGACATCGTAGATATCACCAAGGACAGCGAGACATCGATCATAATGTATGCTGATGACATGGTACTGGGATCGCCTAACAAAGAGGAACTGCAATGTACACTCAATAAACGCGAGAAATGGGCCGACGAAAACTGCCTGCAAATAAATCATCATAAGACTAAGCAGATGACCTTCAGAAAGGGAGGAAAGCCCAACACAAATAACAGATTAACACTTCTCGGCGAGCCACTAGAAGTCGTATCGCAATTCTCCTACCTAGGCATCACCCTACAAACAACCATAAAATCCTTCAGAATACACGTACAACAAAAAGTGTCAGCAGCAATTAGAGCAATATACAGCATCAACCACCTCCAGCAACTATCAACAGAAACAGCAATGACGCTTTTCAAGACAGTCATAACCCCCATAGCAACATATGGAATGAACATAATTTGGGAAAAACTTACAAGCAGGCACAAATAGAAACAGTGAAAGCACACTTCATGAAAAGAGTGCTAGGAGTTGGAAAAACGGCACCATCGAGAATGACGTATGCCCTAATGAGATAGACTTTCTTCATCGAAGACATTAGACGACAGCTACTATTATCGAGCACCAGCGCATATGAGACTACGCTCCAAGGACTACAGGAGAAGAGGAAAGACATCCGCAGCAAATTCTACATAACAGAGGCTATGTGTACAAGAGAGTGGACACGACCCAACTACGAAATGAGGCACATCCTAACACGATACGCAATCCATGGTTTTCATCACAAGGTATGCAGCACGAATAGTTTCCATGAGCCGAACCAAGAATGCATGTGCGAATTGTGCAACAACCCATGTGAACGATTCCACGTCGAAAAGTGCGCTGAAAGACGTTCATCGCTTAATAAGTTTTGCTCAGACTAATTAACTCACCTTATGCACATTTGTGCGCATTTACTCTCATTCATTATGTGTAACTGAACAATGGTTAAAAGAACAACAAATTAGTTATTATACAATACAAAACTTCAAACTCTGTAGTATATTCTATAGGAAAAATAATAAAATTGGTGGATCAGCTATCTTTGTAAAAGAAAATATCTTCTGCACAGAAAAGCTACATACAGCCTACTTAAATGAAGAAAACATTTTTGAACATGTGGTTTCTGAAATTCATATAGAAAATTAAAAAATATTGATAGCATGTATATACAGGTCACCTGATGGTTGTGTAGAAACTTTCTTATATAAACTTGAAATTCTGATAAGTGAACTAAAATGCAAAAACAAACTCTAGTTATATGTGGAGATTTCAATATAAACTTCTTAATAAAAGATAACACTGTATCAAAATTAAAATCATTATTTCAATCACATAACTTAATAGATAACATCAACTCACCCACTCGCATCACAACCACATCCCAAATGTGTCTGGACCAAATAATTGTAGATAAAATACTCTTCCCCTTCACAAAAGAAAATGTCAACTTAGGTTTATCAGATCATAACGGAATTCTTCTACATTTTGCCCTAGAAAAATTCTCAGACACTTTAGGGAAATCAATTACAATGAAAAGGTGATATAGTAAAGAAAATACTAAATACTTTAAATGCCTCTTACAAAAGGAGAGTTGGGACAATATACCCCATGAACCAGATATTAACTTTAAAACAACAGAATTCTTGAACATAATAACTCACTTTTTCAACCAGGCATTTCCAAAATTAAAAGTTTATCAAAACAACAAAACTAACAGACAAGGTACCCATAAAACATGGATAACGACAGGAATCCTAAACTCTTGTAAGAGAAAAAAGACTTTTAAGTGCCATTAATAAAACTACAGATAACCAAGAATTTAAAATATACTTTAAAAAATACACTGCTATCCTCAGGAAATTATCCTAGAAGCAAAAAAACTATATAATAGTAATTTTATTTTAAAAGCGGAAAATAGGAGTAAAGCCATCTGGGAAGTCATAAACAAAGAAACGGGTAAAAACCGAAAAAAAGAGATAGAAGATACCAAAATAACACAATAACAGATCCAAAGGATGTGGCAGAAATTTTCAATGAATATTTCACCAATATGGCAGAGAACCTACATCAAAACATGATCCCACCATTAAATTACAATCTGTGCCGATAGATATAGCTAAAACAATTTTTCTATACCCTGTTAATAATGAAGAAATCACCAAAACTATTCAGTGCCTAAAAATAAATTTTCATGTGGTGCCGATGGAATACCAGACTATGTAATAAAAAGTTGTGCACCCCTCATTTCTGTGCCCCTAGCTGATATATGTAAGAATTCCTTATCAACAGGAATATTTCCAGAATGTTTAAAAATAGCAAAAGTCCATCCTGTCTTTAAAAAAGGTAACAAACAAAATATGGAAAATTATAGACCAATATCATTGCTCTTAGTATTCTCAAAAATCTTAGAAAAAATAATGTATAACAAGCTAGTTCTCTTTCTTGAATCGCAAAATGTTTTTTCAAACTTTCAATTTGGCTTTCGGAAGAATTAGACAATAAATGATGCTCTCTTTTCCTTCATTGAAAATCTTCTCGAAGCAAAAGATAAGAAAGAAAACAGTCTTGGTCTCTCTATAGATCTCAGTAAAGCCTTTGACATGGTAAACCATGATCTATTAATAGCTAAATTAGAGTCATATGGTATAAGAGGCCTAGCAGGTAATTGGTTTAAATCATATCTTGACAGTCGAAAACAATTTGTAGAAATAAACACAATACGTTCGACTTCCATCTCTATGAAGCACGGTGTTCCGCAGGGCTCAGTTCTTGGACCAATACTTTTTTTATTATATATCAATGATCTCCCAGATCATATACCTTTTGCTAAGACAGTTTAGTTTGCTGATGATACAAATATGCTATTTAATTCTGACAATAAAAATGAGTTGCTAAGTACAGTCAATCAGAGCAATGGCTACCTCCAAAATTGGCTTCAGCAAAATAAGTTACAACTGAATATTAGTAAGACCGTTTACATACTCTTTAACAATAGCAGCAATCAAAATTCTACTCCTATCAAAATAAATGATAAAGACATAAAGAAAGTTAAAAATACAAAATTTCAAGGCATCTGGATTGACTCTGCTTTAACCTGGAACTATCAGAATTTTACGCAAAACAACCTCTAATGAAGTTCTCAGATCTATGTATTTTGGCTATATACATTCCCAGATTCAGTATGGCATACCATTATGGGACGCAACAAGTAAAATTACGGAAATTTTTAAGCTACAGAAGAAAATTATAAAAATTATGAAACAAGCACTTATAAGGTCGCAAAGTAAAGCAATTTTTAGGGAACTCAAAATTCTGCCAGTGTCTTGTATATACAGTCTAGAAACAGAGTCTTTCATTCATAAAAACAAAGCAAAATTCAAATTGAATTCAGACTACCACATGTATCAACAAGAACATCAAGTCATATCCATCTGTCCACTCATAGAATTACCACAAGTCTTAAAAGTATTTTACATAGAGGCATAAATATGTATAATAAAATTCCAAGCTCCATAATAAGTAGTAAACAAAAGACGTTTAAAAGCATGGTCAACAGGTTGCTGCTGCATCATATGCCATATACTGTAGAGGAATTTATGTCTTTAGACCTTGCATGAAAGTGCCTACTAATGTGTAATTGCGAAGGCATATAGGTCGTTATTGCTGTTAAGAACATTATTATTATTATTATTATTATTATTATTATTATTATTATTATTATTATTACACTATCTTAGATACATTTCTTCTTAAATCATGTCAGCAGATATCCTGCAATAACAAAGCTACAAATTTATAAATATGCCTATAGTATAATCAGAAACTAGATTAAGACTTAGAAATAAGATTGGCGAAGCCATGAAATCTTTATGGTGAATAAATTACTATTACTATTACAAAAAAGAGCACTGATGGTAATATTCAATACAAATACCAAGGAATCATGTAAACCACTATTTCCAGAGTTAAAGATAATGTCAATTTGCAATCTATTCATTTATAGAACCTTGATCTTCCTTAGATCCAACATACATCGTTATCAGACTAGATCAGATATACATTCCTTTAACACTAGAAATAAAGAGAAATTAGATTACACAAGTGCAGATTGAGCGTGAGCTCAAATACTTGCTTTTTTAATGGCATAAATATATTTAATACCGGTAAGCTACCATTGGAGGCGAGAAAGATACCAATAAATAGGTTTAAGTCCTGCATACATAGATGGTTGCTGAACAGACCTTTCTATTCAGTGAATGAATTCATGGAGTGTGATGTAAATATTTTGTTTTATAAATGAAACTCTTTCTTTATATTTTAATTTTCCTCTTTGTATTTTAATTATTTCTTTTGTCCTTATATAAATGTGTTAACATACATCATAGTCTGTTTATTTCTCAGTGTATGTTTTGTTGCCTATGCATGTTTATTTGCTTATAATTATTTGTTTATTTGTCTATATTTATTTGTGCTAAGTTTGTTTGTGCATGTGTGAGTGTATGCGTGTGTACAGTATATTATCTAACCTGATGATGTCATATCCAGGCCTTGTACATGGTTTCTGACAAATAAATATTATTATTATTAATTATTATTATTATTATTATTATTAATCAATAACCAGATGAAGAAGCAGAGAAAGAGAATGAAGAAAGCATGGGATGGAGGAAGGGTATCCTGCTACACCAAGCTTACTCTAGGAAAAGCTAAAATAATTAAAAAACAGGAAAACCTGCTGGTCTTGAAGACGAATACAGATGCACTACAACACTATGCACAAAAGAGAAGAACATACAAAGATCTGCTACACAAAAAGAGGACTGAATTTCTGGAAAAAGAAGCAACCAGAATGGTTGAGGAAGCAAAGAAGAACCCCTACATCACACTAAAGTATAAACACGCAATCAGAACGAACGACATACCAATGGAGAGATGGAACCCTTCAGCATTACCCTCAACTGAAAGCAACAAGAAGAACATACGAAGGAACAAGAAGTGAGCCTGCAGAATCATACACGCCACTAATGAGGGAGGAAGTCATAAAGGCAATAAAACAAGAAAGCAGCCAGACCAGATTACATATATAGAGCATGTAAAAGATCACTGAGTGTTATGAAGAACCTATGGACCAATCTGATAAACAAATGCAGAGAAACAGGGACAATACCAGAAAGCTGGAGGAATGCAACCTTAAGAATACTGTACAAAGGAAAAGAAGACAATAACAACCATGACTCGTACAGAGTAGTAGTAATGGAGACCAACTCCTTCAAACTACTAGCAAAAATTATAAACGAAAAGCTCACCCAAATAGTGGAACACCACATACCAGAATGTCAATTTGGATTTCGGAAAAGAAGCACCCTACAAGCAGTAACAATACTACTGCAATTGATAGAAGAGGCCATCAGACATACAAGAGGGAAATACTACATGGTATTTGTAGATTATAGAAAAGCCTTCGACCTAGAAAAACAAAGAAATACTACTAAAGAAACTGAATCGAGGATTGCAGAAACAGCACATGTCACTATGTGTGGCATATTGACATGTGCTGTTTTTGCAATCCCAGATTCAATTGAAGAAAATCACCAGTGATAAGCACCAATTAACAAAAGCAATAAAAAACATCCTGCAATACAACTACATTCAGTTAAACGACTCCATAACAACATCCAGCCAGATCATACAAACCAACGGTGTGCTACAAGGAGACCCTATCAGCCCTACTCTTTTTAACGTCCTTACAGTAGATATCACCTCAATTAGCAACGACCCTAAAACTGCAAATAGCAGTAAACAATCTAGAAAAATGGGCAACAGAAAATCGACTTGAAATAATTTTTTTTATTGGGTTCTTTTACGACACTTCATCAACATCTAGGTTATTTAGCGTCTGAATGAAATGAAGGTGATACTGCCAGTGAAATGAGTCCGGGGTCCTAGCACCGAAAGTTACCCAGCATTTGCTTGTATTGGGTTGAGAGAAAACCCCAGAAAAAACCTCAACCAGGTAACTTGCCCCGACCGGGATTCGAACCCGGGCCACCTGGTTTTGTGGCCAGACGCACTGACCGTTACTCCACAGGTGTGGACCGACTTGAAATAAAACAGGAGAAAACAGTGCAGATTATGTTTTGAAAAGGAGGGAAATTAAGAGAAGACAACATAGAATTAGCAGGAAGACCATTGGAAGTCGTAGGGAAATACAAATACCTAGGAGGTAACATTACAAATAACATCTACCTCTTTCAGTATACATATTCAGGAGTGAGCAGCAGTAGCAGCAATCAAAGCCATTTACAACATCAAACACATAAGCTGGATATCAACCAGCATGGCAATGTTGCTATCGATTCCACCATAACACCCATAGCATCCTATGAAGTAGATGTCATATGGGAAAAACTCACAGTGATCGACCTCAGCAGGATAGAGAAGGTAAAGGCAAGATTCTTAAAACAAGTTATGGGAATCGGAAAAACCGCCTCCTCCAGATTAGCCTATGAGCTCATGAAGGAGCCTTTCTTCGTAGAAGACATCAGGATGAAGTACCTGCTACCTTCAATGACTATGGGAAAGAGTGATAGTGAAATCCGCCGCTGCCGCCACCACCACCACCACCACGACTACGACTACTCCGTTCTACATCAAAACGAAGTGTCATATTTTCACATTGCATTTGTCTTTGGGCACTGTTATGTTTGCGAGTTGCATTTCTTCATTTTTCAGTGCAGTTAGGTTAAAATTGTACAAAATGGAAAATTAAATGTAAAAATGATTATATCCCAACTTAGGTTGCAGTATTGATGGACTTAATTACTATATTTAAATATATTGCATATGAAAAAGATGGAATATCCATAAAGGAAAAGGTTGAAGAAGATTAGTATGAATGTGTGTACAAATACCAGGGAACTTTGAATTATTCTAAAATCCATCCAACTGTCTTCGTTTAGTCAGTGACTTTGAGAAAGAGATAAGCAAGTGTTCCCTCTTAAAATATAGAAAATATAAATTGCATAAAATCGTAATATAAGCAGTTGGTCGATTGGAGAAATACAACTGTTTTTGTGTTATTTTAAGTGACTCATTTGTTGCAGAAGAAATGACATTGTAGATTTCGATAAACGAAATCCTTTCTGAAACTTTCTGTCACCTAATTCCTCGTAAGAATTCTCTCTTTCGACTAAAGAAACTTCACGCTCACCATCATCTCTATCCAAGTAATTCAAGTACCACACAATAATAAAACCGTCTTCGAAATAATCACCTGTGGATCTGGTGGCCATTTTGTTTTACTTGGCTAACTAATCACTGGTTATCTCCTTTAACCGCTCAAATATGGTAGGTTAGAGATTACCGTGGTTAACCTCCTATTTAAGTCCTAACAGAGATCAATGCTCTGTAAAAATGCTTAACCAGGGGTTAGGTGGCAATTTTAACTGGTGGTTACACTAACGTAACCGATGTTGATGCATGTGGGCATTATTGTGTTGTGCATATTAATGGAAAAATATCCATCAAGACATTTTCAACTTCATCAGAGATTTCTAAAGAAGTGGAAATTCATTGCGAGATGCTCGCTGCATGCAGGCTCCTACAAGTACCATGCAGCAGTGAAGGAGAGAGGTTAGATTGCGCCATACTGATTTATGATGAGTTGTTTTTAATTTTTTTTTTTTTAGCTTCATATTAAACACTCTGTTTTGAAACTTTGACAGGTTAAAGAAAATACGATCTATAATTATTGTGAATAAAATCATTAAAATTGTATGCTGAATTTTATATTACCACGTTAAAAAAAGTTTTATTAATTTTCTATAGCAACAGTTTTTCAAATTTCACCAAAATTAAGTACATTTCAAAGGTTCTCTATCCTCCTATTTAAAAATGTAATAGAAGTGTAGATATTATTCTGTTTGTGTGCAGTATAAAATATTTAGTATAAACATGTAAGCAGGAGCCTCCATATTTCAATCCTCTGTAACAAGGAAACTGCTGCACTTAAAGATATATTCCATGTGGTTTGCATATACCATATTCAGAGCAAAATATATAAAAATGAACAAACTTTGGATTATTGATGTTTTTGACCCACTGTTTTCCATGGAATGACCCTTCTGCTTTTGGTTTGTGATGGTCATATTTTTGCAGTGAAACTGTGATAAGTATACAAAATAAACATGAACAATTAAAAAAAACTTTCAATTGTTGAATGTTATGAAAAATTCCGAGTCAATATAATGTAGCATTGCAGTTACAAATTTTACAGTCCCTTTTGTGCAAGCTATTAAAACACCGAGACAGTATCCTGCGAGGGATAAATGAAATTGAAAACAAACTTTAAGTAAAATCATTGTGGAAAAGACGATTTCTGAAGTGCTGATAGAATAGTATTTATTGTCTTGCTGTTCAATGTAGAGCTACAACTTTTTCAGTCATCATTATCGCTCAATGTTATCAGATTACCATAATTCAAAAGTGGTCATAATAAATGGCATGCTGTGAATAATACAAGTGACCAAAATAGTAATGATATTTTCACTACCAATAAATTTTATATTTTTCCAGTTACAGTTATAGATGAGGAGGCGAGACCTGACATGTGAGCTGTGCAAGAGAGGAAAGAATGAGCTACAAGAAAGAGAGTTTGTTTCAGAATGGCTAATATCATATGAATCTACCGACACAAAAGTTCATCTCAAACTGAAACTTACCTTTCCCCTCCATACCCATTGGTAATAAAGCCACGGCACATGATAGGGACACAGGACAGGTCTTGCCTTCTCTACTATACGACATTTAAATAATAACGCCATTACAAAGTGTGTTAATAGTAATGGCATTACTTATAACATGTTATAGGCCATTCGTTATCTTGTGAAACCAATGCTTGCATGCACCATAGCATATAGTAAGAACCTTATGGCGGGGATAAGTGAGCTTACTAGCTACAAGTAGAAGCATAGTGAGGGAGAGAAACTTCTCAGTCCATTTTTTTTCTTCTCCTGACGTGTAGGTAGGTTTCACGAGATAACAAATTACCTATACTCTCAACTCTGGTAACATAATATTTGAAGTAAGTGCACAGTTACCATTTATTTTTTTATTTAATAAGAAGCACACCTAATGATTGAAAGCATATCATTTAAGCATTTTCTCTTATAATGTAGCCCTGCGAATGAGCAGGAAACCAATATACTGCAACTACCTTGTGATTTCGAGTTTCAGGGATGAAGTAACAATAAATATCAATCATATCACTTTAACCCATCAATTCGCCGTGTCACCTACAGGTGCAGTTAATTCAAATGGCCCTATAAAATCTTTGAATTGATATAAGAAATTAGTGTTTGAATTATAAACATTGTTGGAACGTTTGTTTTCAATTTTAGCCAACAACTGTCGTTTAATGTCGATTGTCGACCGTTATTATTCATTATTTGAGATGGAAGCATCACGGAGTGAGAACTCTTCACCACCAGCATCTTCGAAGCAAAGAAATAATGTGAAATAGTAAGTTAATGTAATTAATTCTTAGTAACTCGATATCCAGAATGTTCTTAGATATTGCTGTTTAGCACAATCTGTGAATTTATAATTTTATGTCTTTAATTTTTTAGTGAAATTGAAGGTGTCACCTACAGGTGACACGGGGCATTACAGAATATACATTTCTAATATGTTTCAAAAATACATTTATTTCATTCCAGTTTGAAACTACATGAGATTATTGAGATGGTTGATGATGAGAGACCTGCTGGTGGTCATGCTATAGAGGAAATAGTGTTATTTCCACCTGAAGATGGAGATAGAGCAGATGAAGAAATTGGTGACGAAACGGAAACCAACATACCAGGCAGTATTTTGAGATCAACTGTGGAAGTGAATGTAACTACTACTTCAATATCTGAAGCTGAAGAAGTGCCTGCGGTAAAAAGTAATTTGGGACAACAATCGTCATCTGAGGAAGTATCAAGAACCGATGAACAAGAGAGCACACAAAGGCAATGGTCAGGTAATGAAAATTATTTTCACTTCAAATCTGGAAGAGGTGATTGTGATGAAAACGTGGAAAAGCAAGAATTTCACAACCTGACACCGGTTCAATGCTTTGAATTGGTTTCTAGTGATGATATTATTGATCTGATTGTAGACATGTCAAATTTGTATGCATTACAGAGAAATCATTCACTAAATCTAAATTCGAAAGAAGTAAAAGTTTATATTGCAATATTACTATTGACCGGTTACTTAACACCTCAATATATGAGGATGTTTTGGGAGGTCATATCTGATACCCATAATGAGATTGGAATCTCGTCTGCCTTCAGATTTCAAACCTTACAATCTATATTTTGACAACTTTTTCACGAGTTTGCATCTCCAAAGTGCACTTAGTGAAAGAGGGACTGGAGGAACAGGAACATTGCGTGAAAACCGGCTCAAGAAATGTCCACTTACGAACTCATCTGCCTTGAAGAAAGAAAAACATGGAGCGATCTCTTTCAAAGTGGATAAGAATATCATTGTAAAATGGCATGATAATAATGTAGTTACAGTAGCTTCCAACTGTCATGGCATAACTCCCGTACAAAAAGTTGACAGAGTAGCAGCGAAAGGTGGTAAAAGATTGAAAATACAAGTAGATGCCCCCTCCATGATCCAGAAGTATAACAAATACATGTGGGGCGCCAACCGATTTCATGAAAATGTTGATAACTTGAGAGTTGGTCTTAGAGGAAAGAAGTGGTGGTTTCCACTTTTTGCATTTGGTATTGATGCAGCATGCCAGAATGCCTGGCAAATTATGAAAGAGAGTGAAAATGGAAAGGATATGACATACTGTCAGTTTCGCAGAGCTATTGTTTTGACATGTTGCCAACTGCATGGTAAACCATCAGAAAGAAGTCACTTGTTGAAGGCTCCATTGAAAGATCGAGTACCTGTAGAAGTAAAGAGAGACCTTGATGTCGAAGAACACACAAGAGTTGACTGCTCTCAAAGAAGATGTGGTCTGTGTCACCAGCGAACTAGAATCATGTGCAAGAAATGTAACGTAGGGTTACATATTCAATGTTGGTATAATTTTCATGCTCAGAAATAAATAAAATTACTAACATTATTGCTGTTATTGTACTTAAATATAATGTAATAGAAATAAACATCAAACAAAATTCTGTATACTTGATTTCATATAATAAAATAAATAATACGAACTTATATTGTATATTAAGTCTAGTGTGCATTTATTGCCCCGTGTCACCTACAGGTGACACATCTGTTAGGCCTATATATTAACGAAAATTAAAACTAATAACATATGTGATCATATATTCTACACATCAGTACATAATTTAAAAAAAAAAATTACTAAGAAAATATTATTATTTTAACAATGAGAATTGGAGAGTTAACTATAACTGAACTATGTTTTTATTCATAGAATTAAATTAAACATTTGTATTTTAGGGAGAGCTCTGTACCCCTGCAAGTGAATACCCCCCCTCTGGAATAAGGGTATATGGTGCAATGTTTCCCTATGTACAGTACTTAGACCCGTATTGTGGGGGTATTCAATTGATGAGCATGATGGTCACAACATGAGCTCTGAGTCAGTAACGCCTGAACTTAACAGGAAGGTATGAATAGTTTTTAGTTGTATTAGTTTTATTTTATGTTGGAATTTAATCTTTATGTTTGCACTTCGTTAATATTTTATACATTCCATACCTGAAATTATATATCTTCAGGGTTTCTAGTTTTTAAATACCTCTTACAGAAATTAACCTCTTAGTATTTCAATTTTATTCTATTACATATATATATTAAAATAACATTAATAGACCTTCCATTAAAATTTTCATTACTAGTAAATTTTTCATAAGAATGACTACAATTTCTTTGCCAACACCAATACTGTTATTTCTTTCAGCATCATTCCATGGAAACCATGAAAGAAGGTGAAAGAGGGACGTTTTCTGCTGCAGAGACACAGTGTGAAGTTCTGCGCAAAGAAATCCAGCTGAAAAAGAACATAA
Organism: Periplaneta americana; assembly: GCF_040183065.1. Lineage (NCBI taxonomy): Eukaryota > Metazoa > Arthropoda > Insecta > Blattodea > Blattidae > Periplaneta > Periplaneta americana. The sequence continues at coordinate 77,493,951 of NC_091126.1, forward strand.
ATAATTATTAATGAAAATAAGGAGTAAAAAATTACAGTTAATGAAACTTAAGTAGGAAGTAACACAAGAAATATTAAAATTTTAAAATACAAATGAATATGACCCATGTTATTTCAAGACAATTGACCAACCTTTACATAAAATGTCTATTGATTACAGTCTTTACAGTAATCTAGTAATCTGTCCAGTATTATCATCATCTCTCTAGTGTAGATGTACAGCAGAGATCTGTTGGTTATCTTTGGCTCACAAGGGAATTTCATCTCGCTGGTGGATTAACTGCAAAATATGATTGACTTCAAGGTCTTCAGGAGGTAGGTTCTCGAGTTGCAATGGCAATGTTGTACAGCTGAACAGTTGCACTATTATATTTGCCATGTTTTGTAAATGACATCGAAGGTCCACAGATAAGAGGAAATTGTTGTTTTCAGACACCATATTGTCCTTCAACATAGTTCTGAGTAGCTTTGTAAGCAGTGCTCTGTTCATGTGCCTAGATCCTGGAAAGATGTAAGGAGGTAGGACTTACATGGGTAACTCTCATCACATAAAACAGGGATGTCAGGCACAGGTAGATTGTACTCTCTGACAAGGAGTCTAAGAGATCATCCGCTTACAGAATCATATGCAGGTATATGTTTAAAAGAGATTCACTGCTACACCTCGTTTAAAGGCTAGAAACATTCACACTTGACATGTCTGGCCTAGAAGATACCAATTTGTTATTTCCATCATTTCCATATGTGTCTTCAGATGTAATTTATGGAATATAGTACTGCCATGAGTGAAGCCTGGCCAACTTGCTACTATATCTCTGATTAACAGATTACAATCACAAATCGTTTGTACATAGAGAGAAAAATACTCTTTTCCTTTTCTATCTCTTTACAATTTTCAATTTTGCCCTCCAGAAGACTGAATTCTTATATGCATGTACACAAGAGCACATAATACTCCTAAAAAAAACCTCAATGACTTTCCTTTGCTCTTCCTATGTGAGAGGAAGTTTGATAAATCTTGGTGCTAATGATGCAATAGCCTCTGTCACTTGGTGTATTATTCAATGTACAGTAGCTTTGTCAACATTATTAACATCGCTGATCACCTGGAAGAAAGATCATATTGCATAAAACTGCAGAATGGTTAGAACACAATTTATAGGCAAAATAGGTCTGTTTCTCTGAGTAGGGAACTCAAGTCTTTCAGCTATTAATTCTAACAGTGAAGTCAATGCAACTTCCTGCAATGGAAAATTTCTTTGAAATGCAGAATCATCTCTTACCCTTCTACCTTCGTTTTTCAGGTATTACAAATACATAAGATGAGGTGTCAGACCCATTTTTACGATTATTCTGATCATGGCTTTGAATACACACGAATGCAATCAACAATGCATGTACCTAGGAGACCTTGATATACGGATCACGCAGTCTGGTTGCATGTAATGTAAGTGATCGGATGTTATGACCATATTTTGTTGCAATTACACTGTTAGCTTCTTAAACACTCGTTCATGACCAGTGAACTTTTTATACAGGTTAAATGTTCAAGAAGTCATAACCGAGCTTCATGAAATAGAAATTCTACTCCATAATGATGTTACCAATTTTACAATGGTTAAGTTGTTACTGAGAGTAATGCAACAGGTATAAGTCCAGTAACTTTTCGAAACCACCTCATGTACGTTTACAAGTATTGTAACATGTAATCTCATAAATAAAAATAAGTTTATTTAAGAATGCTTACCTTCTTTACTTAGATGAGGACCTAGGGAAATAAGAAGATGGTTTAAAAATTCTTGTAGAAGGATAATTCTTTTGTCTGCCTGCACCATCAGAAGTTTTGGTTGCTGGAACTTCCACAGTGACTGGATCAGATAAATGAATATCAATTGGTTCTGTAGATGTAGCTTTACTCACTGTGCTACGAACAACTCTGTTTTTGGAAAATGGAAAAATCATACTTCCTTAAGTGTTTGGTAATGAAAACACTAACAAATGAAACAATTTTTGTTCAGAATCTATTTTATAATAATAAATTTATACTGTAGTTCAGTAAGAGAGTGACCTAGTAAATGAATGATTTAATAACTACAGTACCATGAATTTTGGTGTCAAGCTGAATAGATTCAGAAATGCTTTGAAATGGAGCTTAGATCTTTGTAATTCGTTCCATACAACTGTGACATTTATCAAAATGATGATAATTGAATCAGTCACGTATTTCGATGGAATACTATATCTGTTTACTAAATTATGATATGGTAGGCCTACTGAAATTAACAGTCAATAAGTTCTAAGAGCTTACTTCAAAAAGAAAGTTGACAAACAGAATGTTACAAAGTGCTGTGATCATGTAACAAACAAAAGCTTCTAACCAAATGAAAGTTTTACATTACTTGACTGCAAGTAATAGAACTAACATGCAATAAACATGATTAAAAGCTATCAGTTATATCAACAACTGTAGCCATTCTACTTGCAATAACAGAAATGAACTGAAACATAATTTGGCAAAACCGATAATCAGAATTTTAATGACAATTGAATTTAATGGTACTGAATAGCTGACAACTAGTAGAAATTAGGAAAGTCAGAGACAATGAGAAAATCCACTGCACTCATAAATTTACTTCGATATTGTATTGCTGCTATATTCCACACTATAAAATGAAAAACAATGGCTTTTTTTTGCTATGATCAAAATACAGTATTGTCACTGGATTAAATCATTTTTGTTACAAAACAATTTGCAATATACAACATTAACAATTAGAACAACATAGAACAAAACAGTTTATATTTTATTAACACATATGTGAGAAATAAATTTGTCATGCTCCATCTTGTTCTTGTTTCTCCTCCTCATCAACATAATCATCATTGTCACCATCACCATTGGCATCATCACCATCACCACTCATTCATTCACAGTTTCCTGGTCAAGGGCAGGTCTTTCTCTGCAAAGCCTGCATTTTCCAATCTTTCCTAATTTCTGCCTTCCTCTTAATCTCTGCATATGATCCATAAATCTTTTATTATCTAGCATCTGATATCTTCTTCTGCTCAAAACTCTTCTCCCATTCACCATTCCTTCCAATGGATCTTTCAGTAGGCAGTTTCTTCTTAGCCAGTGAACCAACTAATTCCTTTTTCTCTTCCTGATCAGTTTCAGAATAATTCTTTCTTCACCCACTCTTTCCAAAGCAGCATCATTTCTTATTCTGGCTGTCCACTACAGACGCTTCATTCTTCTACATACCCACATTTCAAATGCATCTAATCATTTCTCTTCACTTCAGTCTAATGTCCATGTTTCTGCCCTACACAATGCCCTACTCCACACAAAACATTTCAATAGTCTCTTCCTTAGTTCTTTTTCAAGAGGTCTGCAGAAGATGCTTCTTTTCTACTGAGAGCTTCCTTTGCCATATTTATCCTCCTTTTGATTTCCTGGCAGCAGCTCATGTTACTGTTTATAGTACACCTCAAGTATTTGAAGCTGTCCACTTGCTCTACTGCATCATTTCGAATTCGCACATTTACCTTCTTTATTTTTCTTCTGATAACCATGGTCTTCGTATTGTTTGCATTTATCCTCATCCCATTCTGTTTACAGCTGTCATTTAGCTCCAGTAGCTTATCCCTTAATATGTCTCATCTTCTGCTAACAATGCCGTATCATCAGCAAATTTTATGCACTTTATTCTTCTTCCTCCCACTACCACCCACCTCATGTTCTGAAAACAGTTCTTCACTAAATCCTCCAAGTAGATGTTGGACAGGATAGGTGATAAGGGCATTCTTGATGTACCCCTCACCCCATTTCACTTTCTTCTGACATTTCTTCTCCTATCCTAACTTTGACTCATTTCATAAAAAATGTTTAAAGAAAGTCTTTTCTCTTTCCAATCCACACCAATTTTCTTTAGGATCCCCATCAGTTTATTCCAGTCCACTCTGTCAAACGCCTTTTAAGATCCACAAATACTATATACACTTCTTTATTCTTCTCGAGGTATCTTTTGCTAATTTTTCACATCAGTTCAATTGCATCTCTCGTATCTTTTCTCTTCCTGAAGCCTAACTGTTCTTCTTCCAACTGTCATTCCATCTTAGAATACAAAATATCGATTCAGTATTTGCAGCAGAATCTTTGCCAAGTGCAATATCAGGCTGAGAGTCCTGAACTCATTACATATCTTGGCATTATTTTTGTTCAGTATTGGCAGTAACACTGTATCCATAAAATCTTCAGGCCATTCGCATTTCTCATATATTTCGTTGCATAATGACAGAATTTCCTTCTTGTCTTCACCAAAGCATTTCACTAATTCAATGAGGATTCCATGAACTCCTCTTGTTTTCCCTTTCATCATTTCCCTAACTGCTAGTTCAACTTTTTCCCTTAAATTAGCAAATCCTTTTTCGTCTTCTGATGTGGTTACTTCGTCTTCTATAGGTAAGTCATCTGGATGATTCCCTGTCTCATATAACTCTTCTACATATTTCGTCCATCTGTTCAGTATTCCTCGTTTGTCTGTTAATTTTATTAATTTCCGATTTCATCTTCCATCAAGCACATGGGTTTCCTGTTCTTATTTGTGAAGTCCAAACATTTTGCTTTGCAATATGTTAAATCATGTCTTCCTTTTCTCTCTGAATCCTTTATTTCTTTACATTTCTCTTTCATCCAGTTTATCAGTTTCCGCTATGACCATCATATCATCATATAGTCATCATCATCATCGTCAGCGATGTTATCATCATCACCATCATCATCCTCCTCATTGTCAGCGACGTTATCATCATCATCATCATCATCATCATCATCACTAATACCACCTCGCCACTATAACCATCATCATAATGACCGTCACTATTACCACCAACATGGTAGCATCAACATCATCACCATCACCACTATCGTCATCACTGTCATCACCAAATCATCATCACTGTCACTACCACCACCATCATTGTCGTCATTATCACCAAATCATCATCATTAAAGTTTCTGCCTTGGTGCAGGAGATCTACATCCATGTGGATCACCACATGCAATCGGTAACACAGAAAAATGATCCATAGTGTGTTACTCCTAGAAGCAGATATGTGGTTCAATTGTTACCGTCATCACCACCACTACTGCTACTACTGCTGCTGCTGCTGCTGCCTTAGTGCAAAGTAGATTTATATCCACGTGATAATCTATAAAATGGCGACATGATCTACAGTCTCTTACTCCTAGAGGAAAATCCATTGTCAATCATCATCATCATCATCATCATCATCATCATCATCATCGCTGATACAAAGTAAATGTACATTCATATGGTGCAGAATAGCCAATGTATAACATGGTCAAATATATCACAATGTCTCTCTCCTAGAAAGAGATGGTTCAATTGACAATAATATCAATATAGGCTGCCATGAAAATTTAAAGGGGTAGATCACACTACTGAAAAGTCTATCAATTCCGCATTTCTATGCTGTACTTGATCAATGACACTGATTTATTATTTAATTTTAATATTAGTTGAACATCACTGAACAATGATGACACGGTAAATTATTACGCATTGTGAAATAGGTAAGAATTTGGAAACAAATTAATCTGGATTTGGCCTACTTGAAAGTTTCTTCATAGCATTTTTCTGGAGACAGTGAAGTACGGCATGATGAAAGCAAATAAGAATAATTTATTTCGGAGATTGAATTCCATGGCTTCCAAATACTACTGCTAGCATATTAACACATGGCTAGCTTGTTCATTTAATAATCCATGATATTTAAGTACAGAGCAAATGTGAGCTGCTATTAAGCAGTACAGGTTTCATACATCCCTCATTCAATCATCAGCAGTAAGTGGTAGAGTATGGATGTGGGTGAGTGGAGCTCTGACAGCATATACTGAACAGTGTAGAAAGGGCAACACTCTATGATTAAGTCATACACAGTAAGATACAGTGTCTAAAGTTAGAAATGGAAATGTGCTTGGGTCATGAAAAATCACTGGCGGAAAAACTGAGAAAAGTACAGTAATAAAGGTATATTTTCAGAAATAACATTTCTGAAGGAACAAATTTACAAGATAGTAGTCAAGCAATAGAAAGCTTGAAGTTAAAAGTGTAAGACAACAGGGACAACTGCGGGAAAAACAAATGAAAGAGAAAATTAAATATTTTGAATATAAGCAAAGGAAGAGGAATCTGATAATTTTCGGAGTGAAAGAAGTTGGACATGAAGACGAAATTATTGGAAACATATGAGTCAGTGTGCAACGTGTGCTATGAGATTTTTAACTTACACATTAGAGAAGGATGCACAGAACTGCCATGGATATCACATATTTGTGACATATGCAGTTATTTTATTATCTCGAAATTAATTCATTTGTCAAAATGTTAAGTTTATTTCTTTCCACAAGCCTTTTGAATCCATTCCACTACTCATGTAATGAAATACTTCTTGCCTGTAAATTTCTGAAAATATGGTGAACTCAAAGGCAAAGTTTTGGGATGACCAGACCTTCTGTTTCCAACAAAGTGGACACTGCATATTCTTGAACTTTTAGTTGGCTCCCCTTGTGGTCCATCAAGACTAGAGCCACTAACATAAATGTTACCTTATAATTAATGATATTAAGCTTCATAATAGGGGACTGACATTTTGTAACTTAGCATAGCAGTTTATATCGTTCATTTAAACAATAACTGCTCAGAAAAATCAGAGTTGGCAATACTACTGTATGTGATTTACAGCCTGTATCCACAATCTGCTTCGTTCTACTTCTGTGCTTTCTGTAGGAAATGTACAAAACACTACATCATCCATATTACTGTATGTGATAAAACAAACCACTACGTTATATTAATACAGTAGAGCATCGATTATCCAAAACAATTGGGGCTGGGAGGTGTCTGGATAACTGATATTTCGGATAAGCGTTCATTTATGAAAGTAACTGTACCGGTGTCATAAAAGCAGCATGAAACAAAGAAACACTGCTATTACACACAAAACTGTACATATATATTTTTAATACAAGAAGAGACTAGCCTAGTTTGACAAGTGCAAAATGGCCATTAAATAAGGCCTACAGTTTAGGAAAAGAAGCCCAATAGAGCTGAGACTCGTTTTTCTGCCGCTAAATCTTGCAAACAGCGCTAGTGGAACTTCTAAATGGCGCGCGCCCAAATTTGAATTTACCGACTGGAACACTTTCGGTTAAACTATGTTTCGGTTGATTGGTATTTGAATAATCGATGCTCTATTGTATTGCTTTTTTCGCGTTCTTGACTCTCCATTGAGTAAAAGAGGTGGAGTGTCAGACCAAAAACACATTCTCGGTGCGATGCCTCTCCTATGTTTAGTTCCAGGATCGTGGTGCTGACATAGTTTGCACAGTGCCTATAGTTATGGTGTGATCAGAGTACAGAGATGTGAAGGTCCACCATGACGAATATGTAATTCTGATTGACAATGCACAATATCCCTCATTCATCACTGGGAACAGGAAGAGTTGAAGGTCTTCTATTCCGTGAGAGTGACATGCAGGTACTAACTCATATACCAATATATACAGATATATATCACTCACTGGGATGGCGGAGTTGGCATAGATGGGCTTCCAGATCCGGATATTTTAGACTTTGTCAATGGTCCTGTCATACATGACTGTAAAACAAAGAAATAATAAATCAATATCTTAACTCTTTAGTCTACATTCCAAGCAATAAAACTGATATCGTATGTATGTATGCATGCATGCATGTGTGTCTCTTCCTTATAGTTTTGAACGAATATTCCTCTTCTTAACAAAATTGGTAAAACTATAAATAATGAAAATAATTCAACATCTGCTACTTTTCTACATTATCAGTCTGAACCTCTAAGGAGGCTACAACAAATAAACCACCCAACATTACGTCAGAATTCAGAATATGAGTTCAAAAGAAAGTAATAACATCACCACTACACATAATGTCAAGATTTATGTTTATGTTCTATGGCATTCAGTTGTATAGTAGTTACCATGCTTTCTATTGGATCTCAGATTCGAAATTCAAACCAATTTGAAGACAATGAAATTCTGGCGCCACAAAAATTCTAAGTATGGCTCCTGAAGAAAGTAAGGCCGAGAGGTCATTTTGTACATTTACACCACGTAAGGAGATAGTTACATGTTGCTGTTTTCTTACTCAGCTTTTCTACAGCAGCTATAAAATATTCACATTATTCATACAAACGCCAAAAGTAGCATGCAACATGCTACTATACATACCAGAGTGAGTAGAAGACAGAAAGTGAGATCACTAGCGGAGTTTCTATGATCCGACACAGCATGGCATTAGTATCACTAGTTGTTGTGCAAATAAGCAAGGAACAGAGAGGAGCATGCAGTGAGATACGAGTTTCGAAATAACCCTGCTTATATATAATTGTAACTATAGATACAAACTTGTGCCAAAATGGCGACCCTTTAGCTTCAATTTCATCTTCGAAAGCAAAAGAGTCGCAGGGGGCCAAATTTGGTAAATATACAGGGGTGAGAAACGACGACCACGACGACCATCTTGTTACAAGTGCAAAACTGGCTCTGTGAGCTGGCGCATTGTCGTCATGAAGCATCCATTTGTTGTCTGTCCAGAGTTGTTGTCGTTTATGTTCAAAATGGACGTGAGGATCATTATGCACAATTTGTCGAATTTTTTCGACATTTTCGGCAGTGTTGCACGTGTGTGCTCGACCTGGCCTCTCGTCATCCTCCACTAGCGATGTTCTGCCATTTCTGAAATGCGAATGCCATTCAAAACACCTTGCCTGATTCACTCCTTCATTCCCCTAAGCTTGTTTCAACATTCCATGGGTTTCGGATGCTGGTTTCCTGAAGAATTTGATGTTGGCTCTCTGCTCCAGTTTCGAGTCCATCGTGATTTCGCAAATTCGCAGATGCACGTGGTAACAAAACCTTTTGTGACACAGGTCTCAATGAAAATAGTGCATTGAAACTTTGTGTCACATCTCTTCAAGGTCGTCTAGCATCACTGCTGCGCGTGCGTCTCAATCACGTGATCCCTTCGTCCATAGCAGACACAGTCTCGGAATTTAATGATCACACCTCGAAACACTTGAAATAGGTATGCAATATTGTACCACGACGTATTTTGTAAAAAAAAAAAAGAAAAAAACGTTAACTGCTGATAATACGAGTATTACACAGAGTCCTGATTTGAAATATTCTGTTCTAAAACATTTATTTTTATACAGCATGATAAAAGAATATGCAAACATACTTATGACTTCAGTATTGGTAAGTGCAACAAGATTCTCGTATGCCAATCGGAACCATACCAAGCATACATTTTAGCATAGGTTACTATGTTTAAAATGTTAAATAAGAAAAGAACAAAATGAACTATGAATATAAAAACAATCAAAACCGTAAACTTATTCAAAGGATGAATATTTTTATTTGGATATTTAAACTAACGGCACTACTATGTTAAACAGATGTTCAGGTAATTCTTTCCCCAACATGATAAAACACTGAGGTAAGTATAATCTATGCCACAAAATATGCTTACTGTAAAAAATTTAATTTCCCAAACTCAGTGAATCTTATTTTACTCAATTATTACCAAAAACAGTAGGACACTATTTTTTTGTAACTCCTCAATTCTCACAGTAGTCTAAATTCGTGACAAGCTACCTAAAATAGAACCTTTTGTTAATTTAAAAAATTCATCATTTTATAATCACTTGTTCAATTAAAAGAACACTTACAATAATGGGTACGTAAAAGTATACACTATACTCCACCATATATTACAGCATCTTATTACTCCTCTATTTGTTATAATTAGGGGGCGGATGTTGATGACGTAAAAATCTACTTAAAATGATCAATACAATGTCCTTAAAATAAAGAAAACATGAAATGTAATTAAAAGAAAACGACATTTAAATATTATTCACTGTACTCGCACCATAACTTCTTAAAAATAAGTTTACCTTAAGAACAGCACCAGTCAAAGCCCTCACTTAAACTAAGCTGTTGTCAAGCATTTTATAGTACTTCTGTTGTGTGAAGTGAAGCCTTCAGTGAAATGAGTTTAGAGTTTAGAGTTTGTTCCAAACTATAAAACTCAAACTTCACTGATATTCACTTATCCAGTAGGTAATTACTAGTAGGGCCTATTACTCATCTGTTTGCTTAAAAAAATATTTAACAGGCCTATACGTAAAGAAGGAAGTAAAATGTATTCAAAATGATCTAAAAGTTATTCAAAATATTAAAAATGACCAAAAAATGCCGAAAAAATGTAAAAATGACTTATTAGCTCAAAAACGTTAAAATGCAAAAAAATGCAATATAAGAAATTAATTTTTTACGTTGATATTAACATGGAAAGGATTTCTATATTAACAGGCATCACTCTAATGTGAAAAATAAGATGACATCCGCCCCCTAGTTATTATATTCTATCTTGATCTGAAGCAATAATTTATAGCTGGTAACACACTAAGCTCAGTGTCATTACTTACACCAACATGATCTTGTGTGTTTTGGATTAATAAGCAATTTCAAGTGTTAAGTAGCACAAATATGAATGCTGTACCTCAAGTGGCTCACGAACACCTGAAACCAAAGGAAGTCGAGGTGTTGATGTTGTCGGACCTCTTCCACCAGTAAGAGTTTTTGTGCTTGAATGCAAATGAGCTGTCTCATACTCATTGAGACGCCTGTTCAGATAATTTATCACTGAAAAGAATAACAAAAAGAAGTCAAGGAGTTGTGTGGCTCTTTCCTTTATGTCTTACAGAATGCTGAGTGTGTCCTCCATGCAGAAATAAGGGAAGTATGGCTGGAAAGGTATGAGGACATCCTGACGTGTCAAATGAATAACATATTTTATACTGTATCTGAAATTCGCAGGTTCAAAATCAGTTGGAAAGTAAGACAGCTCACCTGCGTAATTTGGAGCCTAGCTTTGAGATGGCAGAATTTAATATTTTTCCATCTCATAGACCTAACATAAGTGCATTGTGTGACACTCATAATGTTATGAAGTAGAAGTACGAGCCAAACTTCTGGTACTAATGAAATTGTATCTTCCTCAAAGGGTTGCTTCAGAGTGAAATTTCGTCTATTATTTTCGAGATAGGAATATCATATGCTTGTTCAATACACGAACTAACACGATGGTGAAGTCTCACTTGTCCAGTAGTGTTGCGTATGTACACCCTAAGACAAAAAAAATGAGAAGACTCTTGAAGTCAGATTTCATCTAAGTCCTACTCGGCCATGCACCCGGTTCACAGTAGACTGAAATCTACCCTTTGACACGCAGTTAACTGAACTGCGATATAAGGTATAAACTCAGTGATATTGCTACATGTTGCATTAGCTCAGTGGTAAAATACAGAGTGCTGATCGTAGCTAGCAAAGAGTACACAAGTTCGAATCCTGGTTGATGTGATTTTTATAACATTTCATTATTTCATTAAATAATGACTTCAAATCGACATTTTGTTTTCATCTTCATTACTTCATAGTATCAACTTTCTTTCCTAATACAAAACGTATAATATATTGCGTTTCGGTCAGTTTTAGTTAATTGCAATATTGTTGGTAGTTGTGTAGATGGATGTGTGCATATATGAAGCAGCACAAGTCTGTGTTTTGTTTTCTGTCATCATGCTGAGTTCTACAATGGCTGATCGCACGCACAAGGAACTCACTCCTTATGCTTGTTAATACAGCAGGTTACTCGATTTCCCAGGATGCAAAGAGGATTGGCATCCCTGTATCTATAGCCCACAGGTGGGTGCAGTTATCCAGGGATGGGTTGAAACTGTCGTCCAGGTTCTGGAAGAAGACGTGTGTCCACTCCTGATCAGAATGCAGCTCTGGTTACAGAAGCAGTCAGGAATCCTCACTAGAGTTGAGTCGATTTGTGAACAAATCGTTCATTTGAATGACTAATAATAAAGAATTGTAAGAATCAATTTGTGGTATCAATGAATCATCATTCAAAGGCATCGTATCGAATCATCATTCAAAAGAATAGTAACGAATTGCCATAGTATTGTAACCCACAATTCTATTTACTTGTTTGATGTAACCTGACAGCGAACATTTCTGAACCGTGCCAAATGCTCCTGAATGAGAGTGAAATCAAAATACTGCATTTGTTAGGTGTGAAAAATAATGAACAAGAACCTGAAATTTGCATGGTTAAATAGAGATGTAATGCAAAAATTGTACTTGATAATAAGGGTCAGTTGATAAATTAAACACTATCTTGGATAATTTTGTTGACTAATGGAAGTCATGTTGAATGGTTCCAGTCAATGAAAAAGAGACAATCCAATGTCTCACCTCTTATGGCATCTATGCGAGAGATGTAGAATTTTTTTGTTCTATGTGTGGTTTGCAAATGCAAAGGAAAGTGTCCTGTGAGTCGTTCATTGACAATTCAAAAAAATAGTTGGAATCGCAGACTGGGAAGAATCGTGAACTCGTTGACGATTCAAAAGAATAGTTGGAATCGCAAATTGGGAAGAATCGTGAATGAATCGTTAGAATTGATTCATAATGTATGATTGAATCGTTGGAATCGACTTCTGAAAAAGAATCGTATTGCCCAACTCTAATCCTCACCAGTCTCTCCTGCCATCAGAACTAATTCTCAATTCTCTAGATCTTCTCAAACAGCCCTACAACATTTAAAAGATGCAGGACTCTTTGCTCACATTGCAGCAAAGAAAGAACACCTAAAAGACGACCATAAGCTATTTCGTCTCGTGTTTGCAGAGAAAAATACTAATCGCAACTGGAATAGAGTCATTTTAGATGAGGTGACATTTTCTTCTACACGTGGGGGAAAAGTGATTGTCTACCATCCATGAGGAGCCCGATATGGCGAAAAATACATGGTTAACCAATTTCGCTATGGCGTGTATCTGCGTCTTGTTGGGGCTGGATGTCTCGTGATGGTTTGGATGTTTTGTTGGTGCTCAATAGAACACTGAACACGAAACAATACAAGGTTATCCTTGAACAGAACATGATTCCTTCTGTGAGAATGCATAACCTGATGGAGTCACTGATTTCATGCAAGATAATCATCCTATCCATACATTCTATGAGGTTTCATACTGGTTTATCAAGAGACTGGATATCACTGTGATGGACTGGCCTCCCTGTTCAACCAATTTGAATTCCATTGAAAATGTATGGAAGACCTGTTGGAAGACCACGGAATAGATGGGAGGATATGGTTCAAGAAGATACTACCAGTTTGCTGCGATTGCAGAACTGAAAGGTGGCAGCAAGTGATAGAGAAGAATGGAGAGGAAGAATTGGGGAGGCCATGGCCCAAAAACGGGCTGAAGAGCCATAGATAGAATGTATGGGGTGAGGTGAAAAAAGAAGTGGACTCAAATTGCCCTTCATATCAACGGAGGACAAAGAAAACCTTGTGGGCTAAAATTCAAGAAGCCTGGGATACAGTATCGACACATCATCGGTACTGTAGAAATTTTAATTTTATCCATACCCTCGAAGGTTGAGGCAAGTAATTCGGGCTGAGAGGTCACATACTCGATATTAGAAGTATTCTACTTTTTTTTTTTCTTTTTTTGTTTTTCTTTATATGAGAGTGTTTATTTTTATACGGATTTGTTGCTTCATTATTCATTTTTATTAATCTTAGATGAAAGAAAAAAAGCTTAATTTTCGTTTCTGTGTGTGGACATCAACTCACAAACAATTAAAAAAAAAAGAAAGATAAACCAGCATTCTAAACATTTTCTTGTTAAACAAAAAATTAAAATAAGACGCAGACAGGATTCGATCCTGTGATCTTACAATTAGTGCAATAGCACTTTAAACGACTCAGTCACAGTGACACAATAGCTCAAATCTTTCTTTATGAATATGTTTCGCGTACTCTTGGTGCATGACACCCACCACAAAGGATTGAAGGAAAACATAAACATTCCAGTATCAATGCAGCTTTATCCAAGTGCGCCCGAAGTCTGCCAATCAGCACTTAGTTTCTCAAGCCTTCCAATTTTTCTTTTGTCGTAAGGTGTACGTCTCGAGCCTTCGAAGGCAAAAGAAAAGAGCACTCACAGCTTGCTGAATTCACAGCACTGTCAAAAATGTTTTGAATATTTAATTCAAGTTCGGGAATTATTCACTTACGTCTTGTTCAACAAACAATGTAAATCTGGAATTAAACTCACAATCAATGTTCTTGCAAGGCTAAGTCCAAAAGTAACCTTAATACTGTAATAAAAAAGCCGAATCTTGTAGCAGACACTTGTATTACACATATAAATAACATTTATGTATACTCTCCTGCTTAGCAGTGCACACGAGCAGATAGGAAATGTGACATCAGCAACTACAGCACGAGGGAGGAACAGAGGGCAATTATCCAGTTTTTGGTAGTGAGGGTGAGAAACCACTGGAGGATGAAGAGGCAGTATGGGTATTCCTGTATGTCGCTTCAATAGGTGGCACAGAAAGTTTAAAATTGGACTGTTAACTCCGATTGGTGCAGTTCACTCCAGTTGACTGCACACTGCAACTATGCTAGACACTATTGCTGCAGTGGATCGAGTGAACCGAGAAAATCAGTAAATCAGTGAGCAGTTGTTGACAAGGTGGCTGTGGAATTGAACATAAGTCATGGCTCTGTTCATCACATCATCCACGACGTGCTACAGTACCACAAAGCGTCTGCCACATGACTACCAAAACAATTCACACCTTAACTGAAAGAACATCGTGTGGATGTGTGTGTGAAACACTGCTACAGCATTATAAGGCCAAAGAAAACAGTTTCTCAAAGCGTACAATCACTAGTGACGAATGCTGGGTCCACTACTTCCAGTTAGAGGCAAAGCGAACCAGCAAGGAGTGGCAGCATTCATCATCACCGAAACCAAAGAAGTCCCGTACAGTTGTCAGCTAGCAAAGTGATGCTCATGCTCTTCTGGGACTGTAAAGGTACTATCCTGGAGTATTAAATGCCCAGAGGATGTAATGTTAAGGCTATGGATCTGTGAAATTTCTAACTTCTTTCTTTTTATACAAATTAATCTGAAACTTTTACCACATATTGCTTATGAGGACATGCAATACATAAATTTTCACTTTAATATTTCAATTAGTTCACTTATAATTAATTTTTGTAATGTGTTGTAATACTGAATTATAATTGTCACAATTTTCAAAGTTTACATAATTTTTCTTTAAATTTATATTTAATTTATTCCTGATAGATGTATGTAAAATACGACACATGCTTTTCATATCCAATTAATTTTTGAGAAAAAAATTATTTATGCTGTTAGTTGTTAATTTTTCAGTTTTTTTAAACTCATTACATACTCAACACATGGTGATTTCAATACTTTCAATAGCAGAAGAAAAACACATGTGTCACTTTACTTCACATGCTTTTGTGGACTTCTGTGCAAAATTTCACTGGGATTGGAGAAAAAATGCATTCATTGGAGCATTTTGAATGTTAAAAAATGTTGAAAATTGGAAAATTGAGAAAACGAATGTCAAAGTATAACATGCATATACAGAAAATTCTGTGCCTTAAAACAGACCAGCTCAATATGTTGGACCTTTTCCCTTCTTCTTTGTTCTTCTGCATATACTTTGGTCAGTCTGAGTCTCTTACATGCTGACCTATGTGCTGTTTTGTTGGAGAACTCGCTGTGTTGAATTCGATGCTTATCCCTTGCCTGGCTTAATTCTTTAGCACTGTCACTTATGTCCAGCCCAGTCACACCTTCCTTAACTTTTACAATTACTTCAGACCTCATATTGAATACACAACTGCTGAAGTAGCTGCTATGTTAAACTTTTCCAATGATCCAAACACCTCCTTTGGAAGCATTTTTCATACAAGACTATGCAAACATTCATTCACATTCTGGGTTTTTCCAGTGGTACTTGCTTACTTCTGGCGTACTTTTGCAGCATGATAACGCGAGGTCACACACAGCTCATGCAACTGTACAAAAAATTATGGATCTCTGTTTTGAATGTGTAACACATCCTGCTTATTCACCAGAACTAGCACCAAGTGATTGCCATGTGTCTGGACCCCTCAAGGAGGCACTAGGTGGCAAGAAGTTCCGCAATGATGATGAGGTGAAAAAGGTGGTGCAGAAGTGGTTACGCAGTCAGTCAGAAGAATTTTTTTCTCATGGAATACAGGCATTAGTGAAACGCTGGCACATATACATTGAATGTGGGGGACTACTTTGAAAAGTGATAAAGTGTTTTCAATTCTATTGTACATAGTGTCTTAATAAAAAAGTATATATTAAGGCTACTTTCTGACTCAGCCTCGTATTTATACACAAACCTGAGAACGTGTTTAGTTCCGAAATCAGTTCTTTCTCTGACATTTCATAGGTGGCACATACTAAATTTACATCTTCATCCTTGACCACACCTATACTTAAAATTGATCGCAGTGACATTTTCTTTAAATCTGTGTGTTATATCTTCATTTTCTTTAAATCTATGTGTTATATCAATTATAAGAGTATGAAAACAAGAAAATACACATTTTACCTCTAGATATCTGTAACTGACCCATATTACCATCACCAAGCTTTTCAGGCAATTTCTTTCTTCACTTCCACATTACATGCTTATTTTCAGTTAACTTATTTTTTTTCTTTCTTCCCAAAATTCACTCAAGCTTTCACTATTTCTGAAGAAATGAAAGGTAGGTATGGGTGATTTATTACTAAGATAAATGTGAAATAGTTGGAAGACTTTTTCTGAAAGTGCAGTGATAGCAGGTCAGAATGCTTCAAGGTAACATTTTAGTTTCAAACAAAATACATATACAGGAGAAATTGGTCACACGCTTTAAGATAAGAGTTAGCATCAGGTCCAATAATAATATTATAATTCTTTGTTGTTTTATAAAGTTTTCATTATGGCTCAATATTGGACAAAATGGAATGTATGGCTCCTAAACAATATTTCCATCTTACGGTATATCAAATAGGGACTTCATTGTCGTATCATTGACTTGCTTACGTATTTTCATTAATTCTTTAGTACATTTTCAAAAACAATATGTTTTAGAAAATTCTTCACTCCTATGTCAGGCCAGTTACTCACGGTAACATTACAGTGCTCGCAACTTCCAAACGTGCACTGAAGTCTGACATGGTTGTTCTAGACTATACTTATGTCATGGTACAACAATGAATAATTAACTTACACACAATGGTAACAATTCTAACAAAACCAAGTAACACATCAACTCACTAACAAATTCTAAACCAAACTCACAGTGATAACAATTGAAACACAGAACTGAGTAACACGTCAACTCACTACCAAACTCAAATGAAACTGACTGGCATGATTCAGCACCTCTAGTTGTGTTTTTCACTCTGTGAATTGCACCTGAACTTTCACAGTAAGGAGCCACACTCTGATGGCCACAAATGCTACTAACTGCTCTAAATTTGCAGGTGATGATTTCAGTCCTCCAGTTTGCTCCATCCCCAGAAGTGGTATACACCACTGCCAGAAAAGCGGAATCTAGGAAGGACCGATTTTATCTATGACCATTGTAAACCAAGAATGGACTCATTATTCCATGTATTGTAACCCAAGTAATATTAACAGATTTTGAACTGTAATTATGTAAATGTACATGGTTAGAAATACAATATAAAGTAAAAAAAAAAAAATGAAAATTGTTTCTAACTTTCGACTTAGGAATTAAATATATTATCTAATGAGTAATTATTTTGAACACAATGTATGGTACACTTACAGTGGTTGTTGCTGGTTAGAGCTTCCTCTTTTCGATTTAGTTTTTCTTTTGTGGTTTGAAGTAACTCCGACAATTCTTTTTCAGTTGCTTTCAAATCATCGACTTTCTTCTTTAGTTCTTCTGTCTCCTTCTCTAGAACTGCTTTGTCATGGTCTCGCTGAGCCAATATAGATTCTTGTTCCAGTATTATTTTTGTCCGGAGTTTAATCTGTGTAGATCAAAATAGTGTAAGCAATAAGAAACTGATTATTTCCATTTTTGCATAGTCTTAAAAACAATATATTCTTATGTCCCTCTGTACAATTCATTACTTCAGAGAAGGTAACTGCCACACTATTTTACATAATAAAAGAGTCCAAAATATTGGAGAGACAACTTAAACTAAAACATATTGAGATTAAAAGCTAATTTATAAAGAATATAATAATTGACTAAGCTAATTCTTAAAACTAATTTGTAACACTGAAAGAAAGGTTAATAATAAGCTTCCAAACGTGAACGTAGTAGTCGACACCTGTTCAGAAAAGTGCTCGATGTTTTCTTAAAATACTTGAGCTAGCAAGAGTAGAAAGTTTTTGTGTGTACACTCTTCCTTTCATACAATGACGAATGCTGAGTGCAGAAAAAGAAACATAAGTATAAAAGTACAATGGTCCCAAAAAATGGCCAGCTGGAATTTTCTAAGTCTCAGGGACGCGGTTTTGCACATGCGCAGAAAGGCATTAGTTGAGTTCACAAGGCAATATGTTGTTATTAATGGGGTTTAAAAAAGGTGCGTCAGCTACTTACATCTAGAATTTAACATTAAAATAAACAAGACACGTGGCATGAACAGCAACCAAATTAAACAAATCGCATTTCAACCATAAATGAAAGGTGTCTAGAACTTGAATAGTGAAGAATACAGACACAAAGTTGGATCTAGAATCAGCCCTCAAAAGAATAGTGGTGCAGGGATCTGTAGTAAAGAATTGTACACTACATGATAGGCAAAATTAGTAGAGATTTTGATGGGAAGTAAAGTAACACAAGTAGCTTTAATAAATTTAATACACAGGAACTACAACTTCAACAAACAAATCATTTTGATAAACCCAAAGACAGCATTACAGGCAACAGCATTCAACAAGCCCCATAGGAACAAAGAAATAGTAGCGTGACGAAACCAAGTTGGAACCCTAGAGAGGCAACAGGAACTCATCATTCTACAAAGAAATCCCCTTATATTTGGGACTACATGGAAACGAAATGTCTGACCAACAAGCAAAAGAGGAACTACATTCTTTAAACAACCCGAGAAAACAGAACTACATAGCCTAAATTAAATAAGATCTGAATTGGATAACCAGTACACAAAACAAACAATGAGAATAAATAACTTTAAAAATGGATTAACATAGATAAAAAAAGGAATGGCCGATCACTCCTTACCAAGAAAAGAAGCAACTGTTAATACAAACATAACCCACATATCCTAAAAGAACTGAAAAATAGCATCTGGGATATCACCTCCTCTTTCAACGGGAATTGGAGTGAGTGATGCATCATTTCCTAAAATGCTGCCACAAATATTTGGACAGTTTCAGAATCTCCTTGGTTAATTTGGGCAAGTACATGACGCTTTAATTATTTATAATCAATATTATTTTACATTAATATTCTGATAACTATCAAAGAGGAGCAAAATAATTTAACTACTCGTAAAATATTAATAAACAGGGGGAAAGGAACTGGCCACCCTACCACATCATCTCCTGGCTTAGTTACCTCGTAAGTGTTGCCTTATTGGTGTCACTTATGAGGTTCCAATCTGTGTTCGGAAAGTTGAATAAACAACAAAAACATTCAAAACAAGAGCGTTGTTTAAAGAAATTAATCAATCACATTTATTTCCATAGATCAGAGCTGCTCAAGCAGTGCACAATGCACTGTGCCATCTGCTGTGTCACTGTCAACTGTACAGTGCACTCATGGAACCTCCATCAAAGCACAAGTGAAGGTAATGTTGTACCTGTAGCAGGTAGAATGTGTGTTATCTTGTTTTGAAACGATTTTTGAACTGAAACATTCTATTTCAGAATTTGTGAGAATGAAAAGATGCCCACAAGCAGTTTTCCAGGATCCTAATTGGGTTGCAGAACTTTGAGTTGGTATAACTGGTCACCTCAATATGCTAAATGTGAGCATGTAGGATATAAACCATCTAATAACAGACATGACAGATGAAATCAACCCCTCCAAAACGAAGCTGCTTCTTTGGGAAAGCCAGCTTTCAAAAGAAAATACTGCACACATCTTGGATTTATGTAGTAAACGTAATTTATTCACATTTATTACATCCCAATGTCTAGGCACTGGGAAAGAAAATAGTTGCTTCACATAAAAGAGAATTCTTATCTTTCTTCTCGATTCTATAACACTCACTGTTAATGGCTTTTTTTTTTCAAATCGTGTATTTTATTTCTGGTTTCACAATATATAGGAGCAAATATTAAATATACTTTAAAGACAATTTGCTTTTGTTGGCCAGAATCTGTACAAGGTGATGCATGTTTTCAAGGGTCTATGGCAGCAATACATGTCATTCGTGAAGAGTTCTGTAAACCCTTTCAGGTAAATTTCACATTCATTACAATTGTTTATTTTTATAGTATTATTATTATTATTATTACTCTATTATCGACAAAAACATAATTCACGTCTGTAAGCCTATATTTCTAATCCTGAAACTCCTCGTTTAGGACATCGCTGGATTGCGCCCCGGGTTCTATGTCTTTGTGAGGTAATTTTCCCTAAACAGGTAAATGCTCCAGAACATTTTCAATTTATTAGAACTCCTGGAGTTACAGTTCAATACTTGGCAATGGGACATATTTTACAAAGTGCCAAGTTTGCCTGTATTTTATCGTACTTTCTACAAATTAGACTTCCCTCGACTCCATCAAGAAGCAGTCAAAGTGTTGTCCATATTTGGGTCCATTTATGTAGGTGAAAGGTTTTTTCACCATGTTTAAAATACGAAAAATGCGATCGAGTCTGCCAGACACAAACCTAAAATATATTTTAAGTCGAACAATTGTCCCTAATATTACTGGTATTATTTCAAGATGATAAAGGCGTGAATGAGTTAAAACGTGCAACCTTATACAGTTTTTCTATTCAAAATGCTCTGTACACAAAATGCACCTACAATCCCGTGAGTATCATGTGCCACTACAGAGGCAGTGCAGAGTGTAAAGTGAGAGAGAGACAGAGATGGAGATAGTGTGGTAGTAAGCACTGTTGAGGGTGCATATTCCAGCACAAGCAGCTTTGCAGTGCATGGTGCCTTGCACTGTGAGCAGCCCTGCCATAAAAGCTGCAAGTGAGCACATCAGCCGACTGTCAAGTTTCTACTTCATTGTAAGAAAATCTACTCACGCAATACTCTAAACCAGGGGTTCCCAACTGGTGTGTCACGCAGTCCCATGGAATGTGTCGCGAAATTTTGGAATTGAAAAATAAATTTTATGCCATCCAGAAAGTCTCTTCACAAAGCATTTTTTACCTACAACGAAGTCTTTGATATGGTACATTTTATTTTGAGACAGAGTTTACCAATGAAATGTGAAGACCTGCAACAACGTTCAATTCAATTTTTCTGCCTGGCGATAATTCGAATGAATGTGAACACCTGCAACAATGCTTAGTAATTCGTTTACTCTTCCCACTTAGTAATAAACAGAGTTCAGAATCGTCAGAACATAGACTACTGGTTAGTTTCAGTGTATAGTACGTATGAGCAGGTGATAAAGCACATTTGATAAAATAGTCGCACTATTTAGATTTTATCATGGGCAAATTTTGAATTCGAAAAGGCAATCTAAATCGAGTTCAGGGTTAGATCACAATAGTGTTAATTTATATGTGAACGAAAATTCCCTCAGGGTTCAGAAAAACGTACTGCGTTTCGTAAATATAGCGATGAATACTTGCAATATGGTTTTACATGGTGTGGAGATGAATATAAACAAAATCCCAAGTGTCATATGCGGAAATGATTTGTCAAATCAGTCGATGGTATTTAATAAACTAACAAGACATTTAGAACTGCCGTTTTCAAAGTCATTGTGACTGGTTGTTATTATATTAGTATTGTTACTAATAAAAAAACAAATAAGTGTGTCGTGATATCATGGACGTTCGGTAAAGTGTGTCGCCAGTCAAAACAGGTTGGAAACCACTGCTCTAAACTACACAACACAACAGTACATACCATTTCACTTCACTTTACCAAATATTTTTTTCCTTGTAATTTTTAAATTTAAAAATAAAAAGACTGCGTGGGTAAGTCTCCATTAAGAGTTATTTTTCTACACAGAAATACAAAATTGACAAAAGCTGACTTATACAGACACAAACAGAAAGCAATGGACAGGCATAATCAGATAGACAGAAGAATGACAGACAGACAGATTAGTAGATAGATTAGACACACACAGCATACAAGTACAATTACATTGAAAATTAATCACTCTCATTTTTACACACCTTCATTTTCAGGGCTGCAATCTCATCCTGAAATGATCTGATTGCTTCATTAGCTCTTGTGACTTCTTCAGTAAGAACCCGCACGGAATTACTGCACCTCGCAATTTCACTATTCTTCTTAAGAATATCCTCCTCTAGAAGATTCTGCAACATAATGAAAATCATGCATAATTCTGGAACTTTAAATGATACACATTCTTGCTCGCACAAATAAAATCAAACGTGATCTATTTGAAGACTACCTGCAAATGTCGCTAACAAGAAAGCCATTAATGAAATCATGTTGAAACCTACCATCAAATTGCGCACATAGATCTTCACAGCATTAATAAAAAAAAATTGCTACTCTGCCAGTAAGAATATGAAAACTTACTCGGAATGCTGTATTAATAAACGATGCATACTTGGACAGAGTAGTTGAGTTCTCATCATCGTGAATGCCCATCCAGTCATGTGACATTCGTGATAAGCTCGTCCACTCAACAAGTTTTGGTAGCTGAGCATAGCTGAGTGCGTACTGTCTTTAAAGGGGAGGGGCTAATTTTTCGATAATCTTTTATTCAAGTTTGGAGGTGCAAAATAGATTTACTTTCAAACAGTGCAGCCTTGACAACATAATATTTACCATAGAAAGTCCAGGGACTGCCGGACTTTATCACAATTCAAAATTAAATTGGAAAATTTTGTCTTAGTTAATGTTTTTTAGGTATTGCTAGAAGTATTGATTTGTGTTTTTTTCTTTTTCTTTTTTAATCTAGATTAAAATTGCAAGTTTCTTGTTTATGTTAGTTAATTAGTTAGGACAGAATTAATTATGATACTTAATCACTCATTTAAAGTTTGTGTGACTGCAACCTGTGTATATTTTTGTGTGGCTTTACTTTGTTTATAGTGTTTTTTTTTGCTCTCTCTCTCTCTCTTTATTTCTTGTGTAGCTTTACTTTGTATATAGTGTATTTTTTTTTCTGTTTATTTCTATTATTGTATTTGTATTCCTGGTGTTGTGGAAGAGAAGGCCTGATGGCCTTAACTACACCAGAATATATAAATAAATAAATAATTTACCAGCTGACCTTGAATCCTATGTCACCAATAGGAAGAAAATATGGACTAACACTACCTGAAGAATTAAGCACTGAAGACGACAAAGAAACATCAAAGATACTGGGAGGGAAGGGGTCAGCTTATGGGTATGTGATTCTATCATTGTACACACTCTGACACGAAAATTGGTAGCTGTTCACAGACTAAGTCCCACCTTGGAATAGCTCAGGAATCATCATGTGCGTTGTGTTTACACATGTACGTTTTACATAGGGAGATTCGAAACTCAATCTCTATAACAAGAAGAAAGAAATCTATCGCCAAGCCATAAAGGTTTCGTAGGGAATATATAATTTCATGACATACATAAAAATCGCTACTATGACTTCATTTTAGGCTCAGACCTTGATACAAAATATTTCCCCGTGTGAATCTCACGTGAACTCGAATTCATGCTACAGGAGAGCAACCATTTTCCGTGTCTAAGGGTGTACCTGCCATTTGAATAACAAGATTTATTTAAGTTTTAATTTAGCACACTTACAGTTAGTATGAAAAGCTAATTTTTGTACTTTTGTATCTGCTGTGAAATTCTAACTATAAGAACAGTTTAAATAATATTTCATTTTCAATATGGGTTTGTTAAGAGTTCCCTCACAGTTAAATATAAATTATCAGTTATGTAAGAGTATAATTATGTATGAACACACACATGCAGGCACATGCACATAGTGTACACATATGAGCTGTTCAGAGCAGAAGTGGTTTAAGTCAAAATTGGATAATGAGGTTTAAAGTAAAAATTCTGTAAAATACAGCGCAAAGTAGCAATTAATATGTCCTTCGTGCTATCCACTGACTAATAATAGTTTAAATAAATTGAATATTACTTTAACCCTCATTACCCATTTCTGACTTACACCACTTCTGCTCTGAACGGCTCCTATGTAAAAGTGACAGATCTTGGGCTACTATGTATACAAAGTGCTTCAGGTTTAAATGGTTATGAAAGAGTGTTCATTCGATTTTCCTCAGTGATAAGTTGCACATTTACACCCGCAGTTGCCCACCGACTTCCATGATGAGTCCACAAAATGTCATAAAAGCATATCTTGGACAGGCACTCATACTTCTCACTAATTGTTATTATATTCCAAACAAAACTAAAATAAATAGCCTTATTAAAAAAATGTCTACATGAAGTAACATGTTCTAGAGTTTACTAGGCCAAAACATATTGTTTCCTCCAAAATTTTTTGTATTGTACACTTCCAATCTTTCTTAATTTACAAAACAGGTATGCACTGTAGGGTGACTAAAATTGATAACTGAACAATCTCTTCAAAACTTCTTTGCACTTTTTGGGCAAAGTTAACGAGTACGTGAGAAAAAATATTTACTCTTCTATAGTAAACCAAGAAACATCCATTCTAATCACACAATCATCACAGAACAAATTCTAGCTCTATTGACCTTGGTACCTCACAGGGATAGGATGATTCTAATTGTACTCTCCTTTTTTGTTATTTTACTGTTATGTGTAAGAGAAACTCGTAATATGACATAGGATTTTTAGGCACTAAAAATTGCAGTTTAAGATGCCTGAAATAAGCTCAAAATTTTAATAAATTTTAGTAAAACTAGGCGTTCTAGGCACATATGAACAAAGCTTCAAACATATTTATTTCACTGAAATTATACACTAAAGTACACAAAACATGGCACAAAAAAGTATATTTAAGAAATGGAGGCAGACTACTGTATATTATATTAACACTTACTTACTTATTTATGACTTTTAAGGAACCTGGAGGTTCATTACCACTCTCAAATAAGCCTACCATTGGTCCCTATTCTGAGCAAGATTAATCCATGAGGTTAGAGTTTTCCGGGCTAATAGGCCGTGGTTTACTGGCAATGTAATGACCAGACATTTCATCTACAACTGCCGCAGACAGTTGTCCCTGGCATGCTGAAGTGAACACTATGCTCCAGAGTGCCTCACCACTGATGATGTTTGCCGCAGTTGTAGACAAAAAGTCTGGTCATTACATCGCCAGTAAACCACAGCCTAATAGCCCAGAAAACTCTAACCTCATTGATGCTGGCCATGAAAGCCTATATTTGAAGATTAATCCAGTCACCACAATCATATCCCACCTCTCTCAAATCCAAGTTAACATCCTCCCATCTATGTCTCGGCCTTCCCAAAAGTCTTTTCCCCTCTGGTCTCCTAACTAACACTCTATATGCATTTCTGGATTCGCCCATACGTGCTACATGCCCTGCCCATCTCAAGGATCTGAATTTAATGTTCCTAATTATGTCAGATGAAGAATACACTGCATCCAGTTCTGCATTGTGTAACTTTCTCCATTCTCCTGTAACTTCACCTCTCTTAGCCTCAAATATTTTCCTAAGAACCTTATTCTCAAACACCCTTAACCTCTGGGGATCGATGTCATCTGGGCTAAAGGGCCATGGTCTGCTGGAGCTGTTGCTACCATATGTTTCGTCTGCTACTCCGGCAGATATCATCAGTGGTGTGGCACACGGGAGTGCAAAGATCTCCTTAGCATGCTGGGAACGATTGGGACTGTGATGGTTATCTTATGGTATTTAAGGTCAGGATGAATCGTAGCTTGCCATTGTTACCATGCTCCACACCGATGGTTGAAGTGTTGTGGTTGGCTACCATCGTATTCAGCTGTTGGATGAATGGTTTAATTTGTGTGTTTCTCAGGGCTGGGTACCATGCTTAATTGACTTTAGGACCTTCTTCCTTCCGATTGAAGTTGTTCTTGTGCTTGTAGATTTTAATGACCTCTCGATGTAATCTGGCATAGAAGTGTGGCGTGCTGCTTAAGATGTCAGTGTCCTCGAACATAGAAGAAACTGCCACCTAGGCCACATATATAAGTGAGCAGTAGCCGAACACGCATATCAAGAGGGGGAGCACAACATCAGGTTCGAGCAAATTTTACATTAGCTACAGTAGAAACATCAATACCTACTGGAACATTTACATTTTCCTCCAATATCACTCTTGATACATTTTCCAACAATGAAAATCCACTGACAAATGGATGGGGAAAGGAACTGGCCACCCTACCCCATTATCTCCTGGCCTAGTTGCCTCACAAGTGGTGACTTGTTTGTATCACTTGTGAGGTTCAGACCTGTCTTTGGACAGTTGACTAAACAAACAATAAGCCTTTAGTCTGTGACGCATCTGAAATGTACCTTTATTCAGATTTTAATATTAATAAAGATAATGATGAGAGAGAAATTACAACTTCTTATGATTTCATTAATAGAAAAAGGAGTATCTTCTGCGGATCTTTGGAAAAAGAACTAAGGAAGAGACTAATGAAGTTTTTTATGTGGAGTGCAGCACTGTATGAGGCAAAAACATATACATTATGATAAAGAGAAGAGAAACAACTGGAAGCATTTGAAATGTGGATATGAAGAAGATTGAAGCATGTGAAATGGACAGACAAAATAAGAAGTGAAGCTATTCTAGAAAGAGGGGGTGAAGAAAGAATAATGCTGGAACTGATCAGAAAGAGAAAAAGAAATTGGCTGGGTCACTGCCTATTGAAGTATATATTGGAAGGAATGGTGAACGGGGAAAAAAGTTATAGACAGAAGAAGATATCAGGTGATAGACAACATTGAGATATATGGATTGTATGCGTAGACTAAGAGGAAGACGGAAAAGAAGGAAGATTGGAGAATGCTGGATTTGCAGTGAAAGACTTGCCCTTGGGCAGAAAACTATAAATGAGTAAATGAATGAATAAATGAATTATGGTTCCAAAGCATTACATTTCAAACTAAGGCACATATCGTGACTGAAGTTAGAAAATTGATGCATTGTCATGGGAAAGTTGTGAGTCAGAATAAATTGATTTTTTGTTTTGTCATGGAAAAAATAGTAAGCACTCATGCCAATAGCAGCTTAGTAGATGTATTCAATTCCTTCCAATGCTCAACGTAAGATGGCAGGTATTTCAAGTTCCTCAGGATATGGCTTAGGGAAGATAGTAAGTCACCATTCGCCGATGTGTCTGACATGTTCCTCTGTGTGACAGTAAAAAGAGTGCTTTATTGGTATTACTCGTCTGAAAGAGTGATTCAGGTGTGCTAAATGTCCCCGAAATCTATTCCATTCAGAATGGTAAGTATTCATTTTTGTTTAATCATCATCTCAACAATATGAAGTTCATAGTCAGTCTTCGTTTTCGTACATAGGTACTACATTTATTTCGTTATTTTCTTTGTGCAGGCCACTTGTAAATGCCAATACAGTTGTAATGATGATGACTGATGATTTTTGTGACTTTGCCAAGGAATGTGACAGATTTCTTAATACTGTGCCTATCGAAATTAGCACTCTCTTCTGGTTAAGGATTTCAAGAGCCGACTTGCCATTAATAAAAACAACGCAGTCATTCAAGGAAGACAAACCATGGAAAGAGTTCAACATCTTACAGGTCATTGCAAATATGCACTCGTTACAACTCTTACAAAAAGGCCAATCTTAAGTGAGCCCAAAAATAGGGATCTATTAATCATGCTGGATTTTCTAGACAAGAAGTACCATGATTTTATCGGAAAATTTGTGCCGTAAAATAAGAAGTGGCATAAATTGTACCTGTCAAACTAATAAACTCATTTTATTTTTTAATACTTTTATACAAGCAGAATAAAATTTCCTTACTTACATATAATCTGCTTGCAGGTGTTCTTTCAACAAAAATACAGCTTTTTAAGCATCTTGATTACACAACTTTTAACACTGTATTACTTCGAAATATGTATGATAAGAACTTTCTTGTGTTAAATTTTAAGATGAAGATGAATAGGTCGAAACATGTTAACAAGGTACGTTAAAATTTAACACAAGAAAGTTCTTATCATACTTATGGCCAGTTTTTCCAAGTAATGTTTAATTTGGCTTAACAAATGTTAAATTAACAGATGGTTTATTTTTAACGTTTTTTTAAGATGTTTTCCATTTTTCCAACATAATTTTGTTTAAAATAACCAACACTTAACTTTAACTGTCGTTAATACTATTGTAACTACTCAACAGCAGTTGGTAATGATTTTGCATATATAAGACAACTTCTTATTGGCTGATATTATTATTTAAATTCTGTACTGTAGAGTAAGTCATGAAACATGTGTAAAATCATAACCTGTTACAGTAGCCATGATTCATACAGTATAGAGAGTTGATAAATGAAAGTTGCATTGACTACTATTGAATAATAATAATTATTATAAGTATGGTTATATTTTATAATGCTAAATATGAATTTCTGTTTAGAAAAATCTCAGCATTATGACCACCAGGTGACAATAATTACACGAATGTGTGTGTAGTCAACTGTACACAAAACCCCGAGGAGAATTCCGTATCATATAAAATTCTCTAATTCAGGTCCATGTATAAATTATATGTAATTTCGTCCTAAAGAAGCAATTGCTGCTGAAACATTTTATTATTTACTCACTGCGTATTTTGAAGCACTATTGACATCGGCTATAGTTGAAGAGACAGTAACATGGAATCTAGAGTTAATAGTAGCTGGTGAATTGGAACAAGTGGCCTATTTTTGTTTGTAGGATATTCAAATCTGACTTCAATTTCTTGCCACGTTGAGATCGCACATTTCCTCAATATTAAATGGATGATAGCTCAGCATCGAAATAAGCGTCAGTATGATAATCAGTTGACTTATAAAGATTATCTTCCCTATATTAATATTCCAAAATATCTTTTAAATTATATATTACCAGTCTTATGGCCGGTTTCACAAAGCTTCATTAAGGTTTTAATGATTCATTAATGTATTTACTGGTTCATTAAATCATTTTTATATCTCACCAAACATCTTTAGCCTAACAAACCAGTGAAACTGTCATTAAATTTAGTGATAGAAATTTCCGTCTTTAAATTTTTAATTATTCATTAGTTGCAATATAAAATGGCGGAACGTTTCGACGCAGAATTGTTATATCCGGAACTGCTCGAAAATTAAGAGTCAAATGGAGATAATGTTAACCATTTAAAAACCGATCATTTTGAAAATTTGAATGACACAAAAATTCACAAAAGATACCGCGTCACGAAGATCGTGGTACTGGTACTCAAAATTTTAGAAGAAACTGATTATAGGTTAGAATATCATAAAAACGGCTGGGACAAAGCTGAAACTAGTCAACTAGGTAACATACAACTGAGTTTTATTTTAAGACATGAAAGTGATTATTATAACTACATACCGGTAGCCTACCTAAGAAATATTAGTAAATTAATACATAATGTGCATTCAAACATAACAAAACTTAATTGGTATATTAACTCTCATTTATTAGAATTATATTATAGCTAGCGATAAGATATGTTTGCAATGGCTTTAAAACAGAAGCGAAAGAGCTGGATTCTTGGAATTTATAATCGTTTTCTTTCCGATGGAAATTTAATTTTCCAGGAGGATAATCACCCCGTGCACACTGCCATAAACGCTCAAAGACGGTTGACGGAAAAGCATGAAAAAGAGGAGGATTGACAAATATCGAGACATCCCACCTCAAAATCCAGATCAGTTCTGGGATCAACTTCTGTCTACATGGGAAGATTTCGATAAGGACCAGAACTATTTCCGCGATCTGGTGGACTCAATGCCCCGAAAATGCCAGGCAGTGATAGACGCTGGTGGCATGTGGACAATGTATTAGATCCACATGTGTATTTCTTTTATTTTTCTTTAATTTGTTTTTTTATCTTAGTCTTATTTCGGGAAGAAAATTGATCTCCCAAGAGTTTTTTTAAATTCTCCTAGTTTAGCCAGAGTTGCGAAATAATTCGTTCCACTACACAAAATTTAAAAAATGAAGAAAGGTAACATGTATAAAAATTAGTTACATTAACAAAAAAAAAGTTATTGCCGAGAATCGAACACGGGCCCCTGGGATGACAAGCCAACTCGCTACTGACTGCTCCATCGGAGAGTCATGACATAACCAGCGCAACGAAACACATATAGCTGCTGCTCGGCTTGAAGTCTTCGGAGATAGCGCACATATAAATGTACTCGTGTAAATATTTTAATGTCCAGTACTGGTTAATGTTTCATTTGGACTGATTTACTGAAGCTTGGTGAAACCGACCCTTACTCTAAACATTCCTCAAAGAGAAACATAACATGTTATTTTCACAACTTTTGTCTGAACAGCTGTGTTGTTATCCGCCATGTTTAACTGTTTGTTAAATGAGTTAACGGCCTGAAATCCTACATTTAAAGTTAACAAACAGTTAAGAAACTGTTAAGCAAAACTGGTGTTGAACAAATGGAAAAACTGTATTTAACAAACTGTTGAAGGTTTAACAGTCGTTAAGTGTTCTAACAATACTTGAACAAACCGGCCATTATTCCGACAGTTTTTTTTAAACAGAATGGTTTTCTGATGTTCCCTAAACAATAATATATTTTTTGTAATAAAATATACTTTGTGGTGTTCTCAAAAATATTTTTCACCTCTCCTGTACAATTTCATTTTTATGACTTACAATCTTTTGCATGTCAGTGCATACAGTAGGGACAAATATGATACTTCTCATGATTTGCTTGGTTTTTTATATTATATAGAGCATAATGTTAGAAATTCTTCAGAACTATTCATTTTTATGGATTTTGTCATAATATTACATAAAGTTTTGTATCTGTACCAAGATTCCTAACATATAAATAATAAAAAAATCATAACTATGTCATGTGTTTTTTTTTTTATTCCTGGTGTGTTTCCGAGAGTTTATTTAATGACAAAACAGCCCCATAGCTTCAAACTTCTTGCATAAATAACTCCCTAACCATAAAATTTCTTATATAGGTGTGTTAGGTTAAATAAACGTACAATGAGCCAAGGAACAAGACCACTCTTTAATTTCTTAACATTTTAAACCTGAAACAGTGTTATATCAGAAATCACCAGTCTTATTCTCTAATTTTCAAAATCTTATCTTTGCTGTTAAAAATGTTGTCACTTACCATGTTGATTATTCCTGACAGTCTGAAAAAGTATCACTTATTAGTTGTTAATTATCAGAAATGTAAAAGAAAGGACAAAGTGGAATATGAATTACACGTCATTATTATAGCCATAATGTCAAAGCAAGTAATTTCGTAGTAAAGTATAAAAGCCAGTACTGTACTTTTATATTATTCCATGTAGTACATACATGAATGAAAGACCCTCTAAATGGATCACTAAGCACGTTCTGGTCCTGTAAAGAACCAACTTCATCAGTTTACTGATGAGACTATATGAAGAATATGAAAATCCATAATGGGTTACAGGAAAATACCACATATCATATAATCAAAATGATTAAGTAAGCCTCTAAAGATATCATCCATTTTATATTACAAAATCGATGCAAGTAATACCACCAAAAGGGATTCTGTATCAGGTTCCAAAATAATTCAGATTTCAAAACTGTTTAATTAACACGAACTTCTTAATATAACATATGGTGGGCCACAGAATGGGCAAGTATGTCTAATCTTTAGAGGAGAAGTAGAAGAAAAAACGTGAAGTCAAATGCGTAGGTGCAATGAGTGAACCGGGACAAAATTGCTAACGGCACAAATTCAAGAAAGAATTTATTTTCATTGCATTCAAATGAATTGCCCTGGACCAATATTTCACATCAAATATGCTTCTTATCATGCCGAGATCATTTATCGAATTCCTGCAGTAGCAATGATTTTTATTATTATATATTGACTGTCTATACACTTAACAACTTGTTCTTTTTATGAACAAACACATTTCGGGATAATGTATCCCAGCTTTAGTGTTCTTACTGATATTATTAGTCACATCGTGTGAAGTCCATGATTTTCAATAACACTGTAACTTACGTTCATGTTAGGTTTACCTTATTCAAATTCAGTTTTTACATTCAGATGCTAAATAATTACATAGTAAAAACTAATTATTATTATGTTGATTCATAAACAACATATTATTCACTTATTCCAAAATATATGTAAGCCTATATGCACTTGTATTCTTTTATGTAAAATCCTAATGTATACACATTCATATTTACACAAGTTAAAAATGATTACATATAATAAAATTTTCAATCGCATATGGTGAGTAACATTGTTTGAATTACAATATTATACAAGTTAGCTTACACTCAGTATATTTATTTGATAATGTTGTGAATTCTAATATATTTTGAATGTGGTTTACTTTATGTGTGAATGCCATTCTGTTTTGTAAAATCGTTTCATTTGATTATTAAAATTTAGAACAGGTTTTTCTTGTGTCCTGGTAGACTATTTGTTGCCTGCCATTTTTTTCCTTCATTGCGATGTTGATGTAAGATATTGTATATTCGAACTTTATCTTGAAAATTGTACAATATTTTATAAAGGAGCAGTTAATCTGTCTATGTCTATCCATTTTTATCTATAAAATTATTATAAATCTATTGTAAGTTCCGGACCTACATGGTCAGCTGTCAGAGCAGCAGCATATCTTCAATTTGATTAAAGTATTGTTATGAATGCATACTATTCTATTCCATTTCACACAAAATACAATTTAAGTACTGGTATGTTACTATTACCGTTTCGATTATTTAGTTTTGTACTCTAAATTATCATGTATTTTAGGTCATTCATATCACTGTGTGAATGCAGTCATGTAATGGATCCTCATTATGTCTCTACTAGATCAAATTATTATTTAGTTTCATTTTAATAATATTTATTTTATACATTTAAAATGACAAGTGTGACAGAATTTTATAAATACTATATAATATCGGAATGACCTTCAATATATGCTTCAGCAATACAGCTCCAGCCCTCTTCCTTGCTATTGCTGTGGTGCAACATAAACATCATGGCAGACGAAGCACTTATGTATCTGTGTAGTGTAAGGCTACACAACCTGTTTCGACCAATAAAGTTACCTCCAAAACAAGGGCCTGGCAGTGTAGGTAATGGGCTCATTTTTTGTTATATGTCTTTTCTTAACAAGATCTTACAGTGTGCAAAGTTTGGAAAAGAACCTCAACATGACACATGTGAAGGTTTCCTCCTTAGCAGCCTTACTCCATGTTCGACTTATACATGTTGACTTACATTTTAAGTCAACAGTCATCACACATGGAGCACACTCAATTGAGTGACTTGGCGGCCGGGACTCCTACAGTACATGCACTGTTATGTGAACAATCTATGTAGAGATTAATTTTTGGCCATACAGAATTATCTGTGATAGTTACCATTTTGTTATTTAAATTGCCTTAGAGCAAAAACGACATACAGGAGTGAAGAATTCTAGGAAAGAAAATATTGTGGGTTATATGCTGACCAGAGACAAAAATAATTTTAATGACTTCCAGAATGGATCTTGCGTCCAGTGCTTAAAGTAGGTCAGTATGAACTGGGTATGCATACAAAATTGGTATGGCATACTGTTAACAAGTCTGATCAAATGTGAATTGAATATATCTTTATATAAGGTCACCATCCATCACAAATAGTTCATTTTATTTAGTTTACATTTAATTACATACCTATTATGAATACAATGAAAGCTCCTTTACATAGGTAATTTTAATGAAATTGTTATAAATCTTTCATATAAAGGATCAACAACTCCTAATAATTTGGATGAACATAATTCATACCTTGTCGATTTGTGCAACACGTGCGAGATCAGTATCTGTTTCAAATTGTATTAGACTACACTATCTGTCCAACACACGAAAAGAAAGGAAGTGAGGGAAGCTGTGGTTCCTGTTGTGAGTTTCGGATACAACTGTTAACGGTGTCTTTTACACTTAAAATAAATGTAGTAACATATGAATAAATTTCTATTAGTGTACTTTTTATGTTATGCTGCATGCTAAAGTTATTTGCAGTTTTTACAATTGAAATTTTTAAATAGACCCCTATCTTATATCCTCTTATCATTGTGAAGTTAATTTTTCTAAATAATTATAGATTCTCTTGAAATTATGCTACCACCCTTCCTGTATATACTCATATTAGTTGCATACTGTGACCTCTTTCAAAGTCATTTTTAGCATTGCTACGGTCCAATTGTCACCTCAAAAATGTGTACTGACAATCTCTTTTGTAGGTAAAGACAGACTGTGATATTAAACACTAAATACCTTGTCATGCTGACATTTTATTTGGTTTCATATTAAATAATTTCATTTGTGTACACACCCAGAAAAAAAATTCAAATAGCCCAAATTTTGTTTCTGGATCTGCATTTAACTTGAACAATATTTTATGAAAATGAATTATAATACCATATTTGCAACATGATAAAAACTGAACAGTTACAAAAAGAGTAAAATATATAACGAGAAAGTGTCTACTGTCTTCATGATAGTCTTTTTTTTTTAATTCGTGTCATGTCCCTCGAACATATAAGAAAAAAAATAAAAAATTGCCAATGGTATAAAATCTGTACAAAGTTTTGAGTAAACTTTACACAATTTGCTCAAAATGCATAAGAAATTTAAACAAGTCCCCTTTAGAAATCTGTACTGTATGTTACCAATAAGGATGCAAGATTTAAAAAAATGGACTCACAAGCAAACGTTCTGATGGGGGCAGATAAAAAAGCAAAGTTTTTTTTTCTTCCACCATGTTAATAATGTCAAAAGAAGTGCTTATATAAATTTTGGCCACTCGACCGGAATTACGAGGGCCGTAAGTTCGTCAGAGGCCACTAACAGAAAAAAAATACATAATTTCATTGGACAAGTTTATTGGAACAGACAGCAATTTTTTAGCTATTTTTCAACACATTTTGCATCGGAATTGAGACATTTCTCATATCATGGGATCGACAGAGAGAAGTGCAGACACAGTCAAATGCTGGTTCCGATCTGAGGCGGCTGACTTCTACTATACAAAAATTAATCCTATGGTATGACATATGTCTCAATTCCAGCGGGGGATACATTGACAAATAGCGCAACAATTGCTGTATCTAAATATTTCTATGCAATTGTGTTTTTTTATATAAACGGCCCCAGGGAAAATCACTTTCTGGACGGCCTCGTAATTGCGGTTGAGTGGCCAAAATTTGTATAAGCACTTCTTTTGACATTATTAACATGGTGGAAAAAAAAAATTAACTTTTTTATCTGCCCCCATCAGAACGTTTGCTTGTCAGTTTAGCATGTACCAATCAAAGATAGAGAAGGAAATCAGCACAAGAGGCAAGTAGTTTTGGTATTTTATTTAACAATGCTTGCAAATACATAGAATAATCTACACCAAATTCAATCTGTGCAAGAAATGGCCAATAAATTTTGCCCAAAGCCCTCTAACATGGACAGGGTCCTACTAAGTGTGACCCACAGCTTTATTTCTCTCCTATAAGAAAGAATGCTCAGAATTTTTTGTCCTTTAAACTCCACTGCCCTCAGCCAAGTTTTTACCCACAGATCTCAAATCTAGCATGATAACAACTACAAAACTGAGTAAGACAATAGACAATGAATTTATATTCTATGGTTGGAGTAAATTTCTCGATTATCAACTAAGAAAGCAAAATAATGCTTATGAAATACGTAATATTATAATAGAAGCTTCGCAATTTATTTTATTTTGCGTCTCAGAATGACAGTACCAGTACGAAACATTGGTATATGAAGTATGTTCTCCTAAACAATCTATTTGAACAGTGAACACTTTAATGCCAGTCTCAAGAAGAAACTGAATATCTGAACCCTCAAAACCTTATTCAAGTTATGATTTAGTACATAATCAAAATGCATGCCAGAATCAACTAATCATAAGTACATTCTTTGATAATCTTAATCTAAAACTCGACTTGTCTTATATAGTGACCATGTAAAGAAGCAATGTTAATCGTTAATCAATAATCAAAACTAATGCTTTCCTCAACAGCTTTCAGACTTTGAAAATTCGAAACTCGTTCAATCACACTCACTCATACTTCATATTAAAGTGCAATGTTTAAAATTATGTAAAATTTATTATGACATTTACTTACATTTTTATATTTAGCAGCTCTGAGCAAATCTTCCTGTTGTGTAAGGTGTGCACTTTTGTCCTTCAAGTCCTGAAGAAAGAAGAGGTATTTTAAGTTAGACTATCTCAGTTCCGGTTTATTTTCACGAGATTAAAACTGTACAATGTCACTTATGCTTGCTTGCTTGCTTGCTTACTTACTTATGGCTTTTAGAGAACCCGGAGGTTCATTGCCACCCTCACATAAACCTGCCACCGGTTCCTATCCTGAGGAAGGTTAATCCAGTCTCTATCATCATATCCCACCTCTCTCAAATCCATTTTAATATTATTCTCTCATATATGTCTTGGCTTCCCCAAAGGTCTTTTTCCCTCTGGCCTCCCAACTAACAGCCTATATGCATTTCTGGATTCGCTCATATGTGCTACATGCCCTGTCCATCTCAAATTCCTGGATTTAATTTTCCTAATTGTCAGGTGAAGAATACAATGCGTGCAGTTCTGCATTATGTAACTTTCTCCATTCTCCTGTAACTTCAGTCACTCATGCTACCAAACTTATATATTAAATAGAATGGAATTCTATTACATAGAAAGCAAATGAATATCTGCAAGATTACAGGATGATATTACATTCAATTTCAATAGACCATAACAAAGCATACGAGTAAAGGTTTGAAATAAATCTTAAGATGTTTTTCTCTCTAAAAATTTCTAACAGGAAATGATTTCACAAAATTCAGCATGTACGAGGACAATTAAAATGAAAACTTTCACCAATGTTTTCAGATAATTGTTTGTAGTCATTCAAAAGAAATTGCTATCTGCATTGAGATATGCACCCCATTGTGGCACTAAGCACTGGATCCTTCATCCAGTCGACCTGGTTGGCGAGTTGGTATAGCACTGGCCTTCTATGCCCAAGGTTGCGGGTTCGATCCCGGGCCAGGTCAATGGCATTTAAGTGTGCTTAAATGCGACAGGCTCATGTCAGTAGATTTACTGGCATGTAAAAGAACTCCTGCGGGACAAAATTCCGGCACATCCGGCGACGCTGATATAACCTCTGCAGTTGCGAGCGTCGTTAAATAAAACATAACATTTTCCTTCATTCATAAAAGTTGTGTGGCTCTTGAGTGAAGAAACATCGAACAAATTGTATCAATTCTACATCCAAAAGACAATAACGTTCATTTAAGACACTTTTCAGTGTAAAAAAAAAATACGGACAAATGGAAATATCTGGGCTGTAATGTGTAGGATCTTGTACCTCTCACTGTACGTGCCACAGTTTCTTTTGGATTGTTTTTGCAACATGAGACTGGACACTGTCGTGAAGAAGAATGCTCTTCAGAGCAACTGTCCAGGTTGTTTATTTGCAATACCTGTTCTGGGGTAATCAAAGGTTGCCAGTGAAACTGTACATTAATGGTAACACTAGGCTCTTTGAATTCAACAGATAATGGGCCTTTACTATTAAAAACATCAATATGAACTTTCCAGCTAACTGTTGGAATTCGTGATAGCAAGATGGAATTTAGCAAGATGAGGCCGAGAAGTTGCCATGTGATTACTTGACAGATGCCTTACAGTTGGGCAATCAATACATGGCGCGAACAGACCACAAAGAGCCAAGACCAACCACAAGAGAAATTCTGTGTGGTCAGCAAGATGATCTGTCCAGACATTATAGCTGGTTTTCGAAACCAGATTTCACTACTTATCATAGCTTCCTAAATTCATCGCGATGCTGCTTGTGAACCAATCCCATACATTGGTCGAAACTTCATGAGAAAATTATTTCTTCCCCGCAAGGAACTGAACAAGCATGTATTTCGTAACGCAAGTCCTAAGCATGACTCTACAGCAGTCATTGGCAGTATTGTACTTACGATGACATCAGGCAATGCAACCAGCAATACACATGACGTCGCATGGTTGTGGATACGGTTGAGGGCCTGCTCAGACATCAGTGGCGTGTAGTCATCACAAACTTCAAATTTACTGTACCGTAACTTTCAAGGTGCCACAGAATTCTGAGTTCGTTTATGTCACAAGTAGCCAATCTCAAGATAGCGAATAAACTTTCATCTTTCAGCCGCGTTCTTTGTTTTGATTTTGCAAGTTTCAATTTTGTAAAACAATGTTTGCAACTGTAAGTGGAACCAAACATAGCCGCTATATTGGCGACAAATAACCTAAGGGAACCGTATTTTTCCATAGACAGGATTTAAAAAAAATGTAAACCACACATGTCTTTGCACAGTGTTTGTAAATATCACTCTGTAAATCAGCTACTACTTGCCGCATTTCTGGCTTAACCTTGTTTATGTCTATGGTCAAAGGATTCGCAAAAAGTAAGAAATCATTTGTAATACTTTTAAAATCACCGAATCTCCGTTGTTGAAATTCTGTTTTTAGGTTTAGATGAGCATAATTATTTAAATTTGATTCAGAAATATCAAAAAGAGATTGTAAGCATGGAAAATGATGGAACTGTTTTTTCCTCATATTTGATTTCCAGATATCTATCATTGTAATGAATGATCGCACCATATTGTACATATCTACTACGTTTCGCTATCGCCCTTCGTACTGCAATTTGGATTTAAAATGTTCATAAATACCTGTGATCTTCTGATACTCTTTATGACACAGGCTACATTATAATGACGTTTAATATTGTGTTGATATATGTCCTTAAAACTTTCGAGCACAATAAACATATACTATTGTTTCCATAAGCACAAAAAAAAAATACGTCTCCTCCCACTCTTCTTTACATACACGTTTCCTACCTTTGGACAGAGACATGCTTAACTAGCTATATGTTACGCCACTGGTAGCTGCTTGTATAATGTACAGTACCTGCAAAGGGTTAGTTGGGAGGGGGAATGTGTATTTCTTGCCTGCCCCTGCGACGTCACTTAGTAACAGGCATCACATTGACATTTCTGCTGACGGTTGCTCTACAGTGTGGGACACAGTTCAGCAATACATCAGGAAATAAATTAAGTAATCAGTCCAAGAGGGAATACAACCCACACCCAAGCAAAGTTCAAATTACACACTTTACAGGAGAGGGAAAGACGAATGTTTCCATTGAATACTGTACATAATGATAGCACCAAATTTTCTGACTCCATTTCGTAATGAAACACCAAGTCTAATATCTGACTACAATTATTTTAAGCAGAAAGCAAACACCCAGTGTTTAACAACTTGCAGCATCCCCTGAAAACACACCTGGTATTCCATCTCCTAAATGACGCTTTGCACTTTACTGAACCGAATGTTCATTGAACCTACAACTGAAGCTAGAGTTTTCTCATACTAGATTAGTGATCTTTGTAATGTTTCATTAGTTTCTGTGTGATTTGTTTGGTCAGGATGTGAAAAATTGGTCCTTGTTGAGCTTTTCAGCACCAATCCTTAACGGTTGTTTCCAAAACACAGCTATTAACATACACCACTGTCATATGACAGTGAATTTCTGCAGGTCTGCACCCTTCTACCTGCAAAATCTGAACCACAGCACGATGATCTGTTATGGATAGAAATGGTACCTGGTATGCTACACTAAATTATCACCTTACAACAGAGCCCTGCACAACGGCCCAGCCCATGGGCTGCTTCCACAATGCACAGCACTGGGCTCCGCAGTGTCGCACGGAACTAGCTCGTGACGTCACTCAGCATCACCGCACGAATCAGAGCGAACTGCTTGCGCAACAGTTTTGCGCAGTGGGCTTGTATTAAGGCATGGGCCAAAGTTTCAGCTTCCATCAGTTACTTATGAATTTATTTTGTGCGGGCTTGTGCTTGTGTGTGCTGTTCGATCAATGATCAGCTACTGTTTCAAATGTTTTCGTTTTAGTTTTTGATTTCGGTTTTTCAAGATAAGCCCAAATAATCACAAAGAAAATACAGTCACTGTGAGGCTACTATTAAACTATCAAAGTTCTTTGACAAAGAATATGATAAATATTTTATCAAAGATCTTTGATAAAGGATAGGATTTGGGGTATATTACACTACATAATATCTTTAAATCAAACATAACCTAAAATTAGGAACAAAAGCCCTCTGAAAACAATTATTGTTCCACATGAGTGAACACGTGTTACGAGGATTTGTTGATACTAATATTTATGCGTTAAGTTTACGATTTGTTTATACTAATATTTATGCGTTATGTTTATAACACCATGAATGAAGAACAGTCACAATTAGTTCAATTACAGTACTACAATATGCATGTTACTGAAAAAGAAACAACTGTGGGTAAAACCCCTGATCACAATACAAATATGTGATCAGGGTCAAACCATGGATGGCAAGACGTGATAAGAGAGGTAGGCTCTACATCAGAACTTTTCGACAGAGCTGCAATGCGAGAACTTGAAAAGTTATACAAATTATTATAAAATATTATTATTATTATTATTATTATTACTATTATTATTATATAATATTAATATTATACTACAAAAATTATTTATTTACATCATTTCATTTCCTTCATACTTCGATATCAGAATTTTTGTGGTAGCAATAGTCCAGTTATATTTGCATTCTACCATATTTGTTTCAAGGTATAGAAATCTTTTATCAAAGACAACAAGCTGAACTTTCATTTTATAAAAGATCTTTTATGAAAGAAACGTTTATAAAAGAAAACCCATTACACTGTCATATATTTCATAATATATATTTTATAAAACATCTTTGTCAAAGAACTTTGATAGTGTAATAGCAGCCCGGAAAACCTTCATCACAGACACTGGCCTTGAAAGCATACATGCTAAAATACAGTCTCTCTAGAGAAAAAGTAGTAAAGGAGAAAATCGATGCTAGAGAGTTTAAAACAACAGTGTCGGATGGAAATTAAAGAAGTACCATAGGGACAGTTTTTAAATCTGTGTTCAACAGCAGTGGAAAATAATTTAATTTTGTAATGCGTCCGGTATGCAAGTAACTGTATGCTCATGCCACATGCCAAGCAAAAGCACAACCAATGCGTGCAAGCAGGAAAGCAGTAGAATGCAATCAACTGGTGCAGTGCTGAGCAGTGCTGTGGGTTTGGGCTTGGAAGCCAGTGCAATGGGCTAGGAAGCGGCTGCGTAAGCAGTGTTGGTCTTGGGTGGGCTGGCCTGCTGATGCATTAGGACTAGCAGTGCTGAGCTGTGGGCCGGCCTGCACAACTCTGCCTCACAAAAACACAGCTACTGATGCTATAACACTGAAATCTAACATAACTTATCGAGTTCAATAGAACCTATTAACAGATACACAGCATTACAGCATTAGTACTGCATTATTGCAATGTCCTCTCATGCAATAACAGTGTATTGAGTGGAATGCAATTGAATCCCCATCATATGAAACATGAGTAAAAAAAAAAGTGACGAAAACAAAGATAACACCACTGTAAGATCTATTTGCTTCTTAACTCTAGACAAATAATCTGAATTTTTTTTTTCCAATTATCATTCATTACAATAAGAAATTCGCTATATACATAAATTTGCACGACATTAATTTGCAATTTGATTGAACAATATATCATAAAATAATTATTTTCAAATTGTTTACTAATCACTGGCAGGATTACTTTGAAACATCGGAATTTCTCAAAACTTTTGAAACATCAGAATTTCTCAAAACTTTTGAAACATCAGAATTTCTCAAAACTATCAATTTATGCCTTAAGCACTTATGGAACTAGACCCTTCACATACCGGTATGTAAGACTATTTAGACAGGATCATAAGAAGGAATTTGAAAATAGGAATCCGTACCCAGAAATATACTGGTTGCATGTTATAACCCGAAACATCAGAACGAAAGACAAACCCTTTCACATGCATGCCTGTTACTAACTTTATCACTAGTGGAGGGGGCAATAAGACGCAAGTTGATAACAGGAATCCATGCCCAGTTACGTTTCTGTAGTGACTTACCAAAATACTAGACACTAAACATAAGACGCAAGGAGAACCCTTTAGCATGCAAATTGGGATGCTTAGCAACACAGGAAATTTTTA
This sequence comes from Periplaneta americana, assembly GCF_040183065.1. Classification (NCBI taxonomy): domain Eukaryota; kingdom Metazoa; phylum Arthropoda; class Insecta; order Blattodea; family Blattidae; genus Periplaneta; species Periplaneta americana. The sequence continues at coordinate 77,536,481 of NC_091126.1, forward strand.
ATACTATAATTATTACAAAATATGCAAGACTACTGGTGATATTCCAGCGATAGACTTCACTAACATCATTCAGCATTCGCCAACAGTATATATCATCATCCTAAATTTCCAAGAGGTAGAAAGATAGAAAGATGGTTCCATAAGCTGTGACCCAAAATTGTATTCTTGGAAACACATTCCATTTTGATATGGTATAATTTGTGCTGGTCCTGCGCAGTGACATCTTGGTCTTAGGCATCCTGCCTAGGACTCGCATTACAGAATGCATGCTGGTTCAAGTCCTCATGGGGGGAAGACATTTTCTCATGAAATTTCAGCCAGTGTATGGGACTGGTGCCCACCCAGCATCGTGATGCACTTGGGGAGCTACGATAGGTAGCGAAATCCAGTTGTGAATGCCAGCTGTAACAGCTGGGGGGGATCATCGTGCTAACCACATGATACCTCCATTCTGGTTGGATGATCGTCCATCTCTGCTTCGGCATGTGGGCGTGAGACCAGCAGCCGGCTAGTCAGTCTAGGCCCTTCACAGGCTGTAGCGCCACGGATTATTATACTTTGTGCTGGTGCTTCAGGACATTTTAAATTAAATATTGGATCTGAAAGAATTTAAAATGACGAGGATTCTTCAGTCCTCAGAATTCCTTTCTCCCTCCTTATTGCTCTGGCTTAAAAAAGGATCTGAAGATCTATCTGTCTTTCAAGAATATAGTGGTTGAGAGGAGACATGGACATATCAAGGAAATTTTCCATACCATTTTCTCTCAGTAAACAAAATGTCCAAGAGTATTTGGACTGTTAAATAATAAAGGAATATGGAAAATAAGAACAAATAAAGAAATATTTTATCTTTATAAGGAAACCGATCCCGTTACTATTATAAAAATTTGATGGCTGAAATGCACAATGCCGGGTACAAGCATGCCAAAAAAAAAGGCATTAGAAGGAAAATCAGGAGGAAGAGAGGAAGAAGATGCAGAGGAAGACTATGTGCAAGATGGATGGATGGGGTTGAGTGTGAGTTGAGAAAGTTCACAGTTATACAATGGTGAATACAAGAGCAAGATAGCTGACTTGAAATGATTTATGTAAGGAGGCCAATTTTCTACAAGAACTGTAGCACCACGGAGTAAGTAAGTAAGTAAGTGAACTTTCTTTGAACTCAATGTCTTCTGCCAGTTATGGTCAGAGAACAGACGTTGCAAGTGAACATGTTATGCCATTCCATGCCTCACAACTGGCTGGTTGGGAATGTTCAGCTACTTCTGAGTTTTTTCTTTCTCCATCTTGCATCCCAATAATCATCAATTAGATCATTGCTCTTTAAGGTATTACAGCAGAGCACATGACGTTTGTAGAATGAGTTTCCTTGCACAATATAAATTTTGTAGATGGATACATCTGAAGGGAGAGATGAGAAAGGAAGCAATTAAGATCTCCTTGCAGGCAAGGAAGAAAATAGGAGATATCTCTCAATGAGTTTTCTGGAATGAATGTCTTGTTATTGATGATTGCACCTAAACTTTTGATGTAACTGTTGTTTATATCATGTTCCTGCGATTGTTTCAGCTGTTATTGCCTGGTTTGGCTGATTCTGAGTCAATGAATATCAATGCGCTCCGAAATGATGTTATGCGATAGAAAAGCTGCATTAAAGCACATTTTACAGTCGTCAACTCTTCAAAAAAAAGTTTGGTTCATGAAAAGGATAAAAAGAAAACAATGTGCTTGAAACTCCTGCTCCTATAGAAATAGGAACTGTAGAAAACTGTGCAACCACTGAAGTGTATAGTTATACACATGTGCATACAGTTTCAAGAATTTGCAAGGAAATCAAGGACTCGTTGCAAAACAAAAATGTGTCGTTATTCAGGTCTCCAGAAAAATGTCATAATGAACTGGAAAGTGTTGCAATGTTGAACGACTCTCTGAAAGAAGTTTTGCATTTCACTACACATACATACGAGTATTTATAGTTTCTATGAAATGCTAGAAATGAACAATTAACATTGACAGCAACAGAACAGTGATATTGATGACAGTTTCCAAAGAATACAGTCGCGATAATGTAGCTCTTCATATGTGTATCTAATTCAATTTGATAGAGTCTCTGTAAAGTGAAACAGCAACATTATTAAAGAAAGAATAAAATAAAACTTTACATATTTACATTAATTCTTATAGTTCTATTTTGGATATTCATGCTAATGTATAGAACTCACCACCCATCATCTTACACAAACATATGTGAAGCATCACAACAGCAACCTCAGTCTCTCTTGGTTAAAGCCTTATGTCAGTGGTCGGCATTTTATACCTTCAGTCATTCTAGTGATCGCGGCAAACCTACCTAGCTCATTCACCTTCTATGCTAAACCTCCCGGTGCAGGTGAACTAGAGGGTGGCGGTTGAGAAGTCGCATTAGACTTGTACTAAATGTACTACAGTTGCTGACCGCTGCCATATGCCATCAAATAATTTGCCTGGTATAATTTCAAATATGATCTAACTTCCTTTGCATTGTGTTATGATTATTATTAAGATTCGTGTTTTGGATATTCTGCTTCTTTACAAGTTTATAATTTAAATAACATGAAAGGACATTAACAAAGTTCACCAAATCCTAATTCTATTCTCCAAAACAGATCCTTGATAGTTTCATCATATAAGGTAATGATATTTTCACAAACCAATGTAAAAATAGGAGATGTAGGAAGCTGACACAAATTATAATATTAATAGACGAAAGAACAAACAAATGAAGAAATGAGTCGATCAATCAATGTGAGAAATAATGAAAGAAATGAAAACAAAAACTAAAAGACCTAAAATCAAATATTAGCAAAACATAAAGCACAAAATGAAAGAGCAATTAATACCAAAACAGAATACTAAAAATATCTTACTTTTTCAAGCATTGCATAGTTTTTCATCATCAAGTTCAAGTTTTTCTCCTTCTCATGATAATCAACATCGAGTTTCGAATTCTGACTGCGCAACATAGTTACTTCTTGTTGCAAGGAACAATTTTCTTTGTACAAGGAATCAATCTTATTTTCCAAGTCCCTGTGTTAAAAAAAAAAAATATATATATGTCCATTAGAAAGAAGTTCATTGATAATTCAATAGATTAAATTTTTAAGCATTCATAAAGGGTCTCCCAATCATTAAAACAAAATGGCGGTAGCTTTAATATAAACCTGCTCTATAAAAAAAAGGCACACAAATATTAAACTGTCAATGTCTACATCAGTATTAGAACAATGAGTGTTACATCAAGGTGTAAATACAGTGGCAAGATTTTAAAATTTCATGATAAAGGTAGCTTATGAAATGCTTGGAAAATAGGCATTAAAGGAGTAAGAAAATTCAATGAAAATCTGGAATGAATATAATGCCACTTTGATGGATAAGAAAAAGACGTAGCTATACTAGTTAATTTCAAAATCAAATTCAATTACTGCCACAATTACACAAGATACTAGAAAACAAAAGAGATATTTGAGACATGTATAGATAATTGAGGACATGGTATACATTGGGAGTCCACAGATTTGCTAACGAAGCATTGAAATGTCTAAATAAAATACATTTGGTAATAAAAAAAAATCCTGGCATGAAAATCGAAACAAAGAATTATTTAAAAATATGCACTGAACTTTTTTAAGCTAAGAATTATAGAGATTACGAATAAGTGCTGGTGAACATGACATAGCAGAAGAACAGAAAAAAAAGCCATTATTCCAGTCTTTTAAAAAAATCGGTGAAATAACAACTACAGTGGTATCAGTCTTTTAAATAGTGCTAATACAATGTATGCAGAAAATTATTACTCGGCATCTGACTCAATTTGGAGAGAGACTATTAAAAAAACAAAATGGACTTAGGAAAAGAAAATCATGCTCTTATAATACTGTATCACAAATAACAATAATAAAAAAGGGAACTTAAGTTAGGGACTCATGTTTTATTTATCAACTATGTAACAGCAATCGAAATAAAATAAAAAGGAAATGCTCAGAACATATACTTCAAATCAAAAAACAATATATGAAAGAAGTGTCCTCAGAAATGATGCACAAATAGAAAGCCCTCTAATTGAATTTATTAATTAAGGAGTGAGGCAGAGATGTCCTCTATCATCTACATTTTTAATGTGAATCTTAACACAGCTGTTCAAGAATGGAAAGCACAGCTAGGAATACATATTAAATATAAGATTTGCATTTTAATACAATAGTATTTGCTGATGACTGGGTAGTTGTGGCACAATAAAAATGATTGAAATAAATATTTGTAAATAAAATTAAAAAGTTATTATTATGAAACTTCAACAGATAAAACAGAAGTATAACTCTTCGCAGTAATCATCACATGTGACTGAAGACTGTCATAAACAACAAAATTATTGAACAGAAATAGAGATTGGAATATTTAGGATGTGGCATGTCATTAAATATGTATGATATAGATTTAATCCAAAAGTTTCACAAACTTCAAAGCATTTGTGTTATCTTTATGTCTAAAGAACTAGATCATGAAAGATACAATGCTTAAATTTTATGCAACGGCAGTTCCTGTCATAATTTACGCATATGAGAACAGCACAATTAATAGAACGGATAGTATAATGGTGGAAACTAGTATCATGTATTGCAGGCGCTATATTCGGTTCAAGTTTGCAGGGTATGGCAAAGTTCGATATTCACTGATGATCACTCTGCAGAAGACAGCATGTCATGTTTGTTCGACTTTGTTATGAAAGTATTCGCTGTCCTCCATTCCCACCCCTTCACCTTTTAACCACTTAAGGATTTCAGCATACATCTTGCAGTTAGTTTTTCATATGGGATAAGACGAATTTTGTAATATCTTGGTTTCTTAGTTGCCTTTCTCATGTTCCAACAATGCAGGACACTAGTGAAATTTCTAAGATATGTTTCTGGGTGCACTCTCAAAGTTCAAGTTACATATAGTCATAAACAAGATTTTAAAATATTCAAAAGTTCAGAACTAAAATATACAGAGTGAATCAAAAGTCAGGAACCATATAAATATCTTCCATATGCTTGATTTTCGATTACTATAGGTGTTACCAGTATTTGTAAGACCAAATGCTCTACCAGTGACACATTCGATTCTAGTCCACAGCTATCTCAAAAACCGCCATTTTGGATGCAACTTTGAAATTTTAAGTGGAAAGGGGGGTCTTGTGGGTACTCAAAATCATGTGAAATTTTCTGAAAAAAAAAAAAAAAAAAACAATGGTGCAATCTGTTTTGAGATATCTCTAATCTTCGTTCAAGTTATTTAAAGATAAGTGTCATAATGACACAAACATTACTTACTGCAACTACAGATATTTTGTAACATGGTACAGTACTAAGGAGACTTTGGAAAAGGTAATTTTATGCAATTCTGGTAATTAACTTTTCCTACTTTACTGTTTGGTTAACCTGCGACAGTTTCAATGCATTGTTGTGGTTATTTGAAGCTTTCCTGTAACAGATTTCTTGATTTTCGTGATGGCATTATCGAAAGAGGAAAGAATTGATATCATTCTTCATTCTAGTGGGTTAAGCCACAGAAATGTTGCAGCAGATTGGACGAACAGTTCCCTGGACAATGAATTGGACGGCATGGACCAGTAGTATGGCCGGCCAGGTCTCCAGCTTTAACACCCCTTGATTTTTTCTTTTGGGATTACATAAAGAGCTTGGTATATGAAGAGAAAATTGAGAATGTGGAACATTTAAAGAAATATATCATTGAAGTCTGTGCTAAAGTCACCCTGGAAATGCTACAAAATGTTCTCTCCACATTCCCTTGAAATTATTCAAGTCTGTTTCACAGAGAGCTTTACCTGAAAAACTAGACTTGCATAATATGTATGTTACTGTAGGTACGTTAACAGAAAACCACATTTCCAAGGCACACATAGTTTATGTGCACTCGATGTGGGTCTCTAGCATCTTGTCAGCCCACTCGAGTTGTGTGGATATAAGGGAAAAAATTGAGATGGTGTCAGGTGGAGTTCCTGGGTAGCTCAGTTGGTAAAGTGCTGGTACATTCAACCAGAGGTCCCAGGATCGATACCCGGCCACGGAACAATTTTGCCTTTGAAATTATTCGAGTCTATCTTTGTTCCACATACAAAAATCATATGTGGCACAAAGTTAGCCTTTTTAGGGGTAACTTTAGGCCACCCACTAATGACTATATACTATATGTACATCTATTTTCAGGCAGTACATCTCACTTCTCGATATGTGCCAGAGAAAAAACAATTGTTTGTATGTATCTGAAGTCTGATTAGTGTAATATGTAGCTAACTGGCGATGTATGCAATGGAGAGGGAAAGGAACTGGCCACTCTACCCCATTATCTCCTGGCATAGTTGCCTCATAAGTGGTGTCATGTTGGTATCAATTTTGAGGTTCAGACAGTTGACTAAACAACAAAAACAATTATTACATTACACGACATGCAATTCAGCCTGAAGATCTTAAACTAGAAGGTTCAAGATAAATGCTGATGGACAAGTTTTGTCATTAACCATAATTATTAGTTGTATGGCAGCAAGGTAAAGTTAGAAAAGCTCATAAAGTGGCACAAAGTATCCCCTATGATGGTACATTCAAAAGGTTTTATGAGTGCATTAAATGTTCATTTTAAAGATGAAACAAGATACATAAGCACATAATAATAGCTTAATAAAATTAAAATAAATCAGCATTAATTTAGTGATTTTCTCTCTTTATTCTACAAACACTTCTATAAATTCAAAATAATGACCAACTATTCAACAAAAATCCTTTTATTAATTACTCTAAAAATAGTTATGTTAATTTCAGAAATGGTGATCTCTGTGTAATTATATATTGAAGAAAACATATTCTTACTTTTTTCAGATTCTCACCCACCGCTTCAATTGCAGGTTCTTTCAAAATGTTCATAATCTTACCCAATGGAATATAAAAAACATCTCATTCATCAACTTTGAAAAACTTTACCCTTTTTACCATCACACGTTTTCAAACCAATCACTTTCACTTCACCAATGTCATCTGCTGCACTCTAGCACAGTGGTGGCCAATTGGCAGCCCGCAGGCCAAACTCGGCCCATCAAGCCATTTTGAATGGCTCCCGTAGTATTCCCAGTTTTTTATATTTAATAAATAATAATTAGGCTATATTGTCACTTTTTCTTTTTCTTTTCTTCAAATGGTCCACCCAATACCATTGCTTCTAATCTATGCTAACAGCTAACATATCGTAATAGTTGTACGTTCTACCACTAGGTAGTAACACGCATAGGGTATCCTCATAGTTGCACATTCTTCCGCTAGGTAGCAACATCTGCTGGCTGGGAAGCAAAGAAATTTTAGTTTGGCAGGTCATTCTCTGATTTTTAAGTCTGAATAAGTAGCCCTACAGTGTTAAACAATTCAAAATGTTTTCAAAACATAGGAAAGTGGACAGTGAAAACCATATGTTCAATCCAGAATGGGAGTTGGATTATCTCTTTATACTTTCAAAAGACAACAAACCCCAATGTTTTGTTTGCTTACGAGTGATAGCAGTGTTGAAAGAATATAACCTCAAAAGACACTATATGACAAATCACCGACACAAATATGAAAAACACTTCTATGAATCTCGTAAAATAGTGGTTGAGCAGCTGAAAAAGGAACTTATACAACAAAAAAAGGTGTTTAGTGATGTAACAAAACTACAGGAATCGGCTGTTTTGGCTTCCTACATGGTCAGTTATGAGCTCGCTAAGGCTAAGAAGCCATTCACGGATGATGAGATCATAAAACAATGTTCTCTAAGAATGGCGAGGTCTTCAACAAAGATAAGGTGGTAAGGAAATTCCAGTCTGTACCTCTTTCGAAACAAACTGTGACAAGAAGAATAGAAGACATCAGTACCGGTACTCATTTATCTACTAACTTGAAAGCAGTGATGAAGGACTGTCTGTATTTTTCACTAGCTTTAGATGAGAATGGTGACATAACAGACAAAGTCAGCTGCTGGTTTTTATAAAATTGATTCAAGACGATATTACCATCATAGAAGAATTGCTAAAAGTGTGTTCTATGCATGGGACAAGTAAAGGACAGGACATATTTTCTGCAGTTCAGACGGAAGAGTATGGTGGATTTGATAAGTTGACTGCTGTACTTACGCATGGTGCTAAGACAATGGTTGGATCGTGTACTTGGTTTCATTGGTCTTTTAAAACGAAAACAAGGCAATGTGCCAGCTTTCCATTGCATTGTTCATCAAGAGGCACTGTGTGCAAAATCTACTAAATTATGTGACACTATGACTACAGTAACAAAAATCACAAATATAATAAGAGCAGGAAACAAGGCTTTAACTCATAGGAAATTCATTTCTTTCTTAGAAGAACTTGACACTGCTTATGGGGGACTTTCCGCATCATACCACAATAAGGTGGCTTAGTTGGGGAAAATGTTTAATACGGTTTTATGAACTCAGACATGAAATACTTGCCTTCCTACGAGAGCATGTTCCTAGCTCAGTTGATCTCCAATATAAGCTCAGAGATATTGAGGACTTAACATTCCTAACAGACGTTACCCAACATTTGAACGTTTTGAATTTGCAGCTTCAAGGGAAAAAAACAGACAATTTTTCAAATGATGGGATTTGTTGATGGCTTTAAGAGAAAATTACGTCTCTTTAAATATGCATTAACTAAGAATGAACTGATCCATTTTCCAAGTTGTGAAAAACTATCCAGAGAAGAGGAAGATATGTTTGATAAGTACATTGAACATACTGAGCTGTTGATATCTGACTTTGACTGACGATTTCAAAATTTTGAGAAGCTACGACCAGAAATGGAACTCTTCAATAATCCTATGAAGTGTATAGTGGAATCTCAACCTGTACAGCTGCACTTAGAGTTGTGTGAACTACAGTTTGACCCATCTCTCAACAACACAGAAGCAACTGGGGTTGAGTTCTGGAGATTGCTGTCTCAAGAACATTACCCACTCTTAAGAATCTAGGCCCTGAAACTGTGTTCAATTTTTGGGAGTACATACATATGTGAGGTGATATTTTCTGCTATGAAACTTATTAAGTCCAAGACGAGAAACCATATGACTGATTCTGTATTGTTGCATGCACTAAGAGTTGCAACATCAGAGATGGCAGTAGACTTCAAATCCATATTACACTATTTTGAAAAACCACAATGTTCACATTAAAAGAAAGTGATTGTCTTGGGTCTTTATACAATTTACCTGTAAGTTTTCAACATACCTGGCTACATAAATCTTGTATATTACTACTTGAAAAACTATTATGTCCGATTAAGGATAAAATGGGAGTTCTGGCCTGCCGACATATTTCTTCAATTAATATGGCCCTCAATTCATATGAAGTCGGTGACCACTGTTCCGTTCTAGCACATACAATCATAGTTGTATTTTTTTCTTCTTTACTGACTCAAATTGGGCTTAAATATAGCTCCCAATATGAACATCTGTGCCCGTGTGCACCATTCTCAATTAAAATTTGAACATGGTTAAGTCGGCACTTGACCATCTTCAACGCCAATTTGCAGAGTATCAATCTCGATCAAAGTTAAACAAGCGAGTTGATGATGATCAAATTTGATCACGGGTGTGGGACTGATTATCTTGAATTGAACATGGTCAAGTCGAGAAAACCAAAATGGCGGCACGATTTGACGTGCTTGATGGAATTGAAGATGAAATGATGTATCTTGAACACGCAAATCACTGCGGAAATAACAGAATTGGTGTTATTGCAGAAAGAGTAAGTTTGTAGATGAATAATAAAAATGTTTTTTTTCTCAAAATAGACTAATGTGTTATACATGTTTCTGCTTTGGAAGACCGGGACTTTACCTGAGGACAAAATATTATTTAGGCCTAATTGTCCAATTTTGTTAACATAATAATAAAGTAGTTATTCTATGCCGGTAATAATATAGCAAAACTAAATGACCATTTTGTAGAATGCGAGATTATCACTTATTAGCTATAGATTTGCCGTTTGAAACTATTAGGACCTAATACATGACGTTTTGGACAATTAGGCTATTTACGCTTGAATTAAGAGAAATTACACGAATACCTTCCTTTCCCTCTTACTCCAAAATTCCAATCTTGCGAACACAAAATAAATGGTTAAATTTCAGAACAAGGATACTTTCCTTTCCCTCTTACTCCAAAATTCCAACCTTGCGCACACAAAATAAATTGGCACTAAAAACTTCCTTTTCGTATGCATGATGATGCGTATTCGACATACACAGACGAATTGCTTCTTTCTTTTTTTAATTTTAAAATAATTATTAGCGAGGTATCCGTATACTGAAATTTTCCCAAATTAATTATTGGCACTGAAATGTGTCTTTTCGTAAGCAAGATGATGAGCATTCGACAAACACATACAAATCTGCTCTTTTTAGTAGCCTATTTCAAGATAATTGTCAGTGAGGTATCCGTATACTGAAATTTTCCCAATTATTATCAAGAATATGAAATAACCACTGTATAAATTACGTTACAAATTATGTGGAATTATGTAAACACGTATAACTCATGTGAATTGTGAGGTTAAATCCAACCAGGTAGCCTGCTTTTCTCAGAGAACTTCCGTCAGTACTTTTATTCTGTAATATTGATGCATAATTGCTGACGAGTTCTAAAGGAATTCCCACTTCGAACTGTGAGAAGTTCGGTGCTCTTTTCTTTTTTTCTTCCATGATTATTGAAACTTATTTGAAAACTGCGAGGATGTTTGAAAGCAGTCCGACAAACAAAAACGAAGCGATAATTGACAGAGTGCGTTCGTTCGGTATTTTATATGCGGTAACCTAGCGCTCAGATGATTCTTCTCAAGCGAGCGTACCGTCAGCTGACGGTGCTGTGTTGATCGAGGGAAAATGTCGGTGCACCGCATCTGTAACTTGATCATTGTCAAGAATTAACCATGTTTCCGTGATTGCTGATAAACGGGCTAGATGATCGAGAATGGTGCACACGGCCACTGATGTAGGATGATCACTTTCATGGTCTGACTCATGACAGTACACATAATGATATTGTAGCCTGTTTCATAACTTGAAGACTATATACCAAAAAATTTAAAATATGATAAAAATTAGCTTGCCAGTCTAAAATATAAATTTTTGACTTACTTCAAGAATTAGTTCCATATTATTTATTTATCTTTTTTAACAACTGGGCTCAATTTCCCATAGAATGGCTGAAGGAAATTCCTGAATCATTGGATCGGCTGAATAATTTTGAGGGAAAAATTGTTCCGGAGCCGGGTATCGAACCCGGGACCTTTGGTTTAACGTACCAACGCTCTACCACTGAGCTGAGCTGAGCTGAGCTGAGCTGAGCTGAGCTGAGCTGAGCTGAGCTGAGTTGGTACGTTAAACCAAAGGTCCTGGGTTCGATACCCGGCTCCGGAACAATTTTTCCCTCGAAATTATTCAAATCAACTTTACAGGGAGTTATACCTGAAATCTTGATTTGCATTGGATCGGCTGTTTTTGACCCATGGCATGGCCAGCCAGAACCCCAGATTTGAAACCCCTGGATCATTATTTGTGGGGTGACGTGAACAGCAGAGTGTACAATCACAGTCTAATATACTGTCATTGTTCCTGCAATAACTCCTATGTGACATATTTATCGATTTTCAGATTTTTGCTCTATTAAATAACTTGGATTAAAGGGATAAATACCTATAGGTGGTCATACGGATCCAATATCAATAGTAGGGGATACAATAAAATAAAAATCTATAAAAACAAAAAAAAAAAAAAAAAAAAACTCTAAAAATAAATAAAAAAATAAATCTAATAAAACAAATAGAAATAGTGATACAGCAAATAATAAAATCTCCTATACGCAATTATATTTCTTTGTTTCGAAAATGTAAGAATTCATAGTCTCCTATGTATGGCTGCCATAGCATGAATAAATGTGTTTTTTCTTCCTACTGAAAAATTTTTAATTTTGCACATAGGATTATTGCGGAACAATGACGATATACATTCATGAAGCTTGAGTTGTTGAGGGTACTAAGAACAATAGACTGTGCCAGTACTATTTCGCATTGTCTGTGATGAGGCAATAGTAGTGATCCTAGTGGTTAGCAACTATCTATGGATGCATATTCCCTACGTATTGAGCTTCGTGACTGTATATACTAGATTGTGGTACAATGGTGAAATTGGTACAGAAAACGAACTGCTTGAGCATATTTTCCAGGCAGCCTAAGATATCAGAAACAATGCAGGGATCCTTGAACTGCTTGAGAAGGTGTGAAGCATGTGTACAAGAGAATGGTGGTCATTTTGAACATCTCCTCTGAAAAATTCATGTCATGCTTTTTGTAGGCAAGTTAAAATGCTTCAATTAATTCTAAGGTTCTTAGGTGTTATGTCTAATGATGCTAACATTAAAACACTACTTTCAAATCTCGTTACATTATCAATAAATAACATTAAATATGCAAATGGTGATAAGCAAGTAGAGTTACGCAAAGTTTTGTTTACATTTAGGGTCACAGACTCGTAGGCTTCTGTTGCCTGTGGAGATCTTACATAGGTTAGAGGTTGCTGGCAATGTTACCAGACTGCTGAAACTTGCAAATTAATTTTCTAATTAACGTGCATTTAATTACAAAACGTACTGTATGGTTTCTTTTATTAGTTTCATTGTAGGCCTACTCTATCATTCTCTTCAATTTGACTGCCTTATATATATATATATATATATATATATATATATATATATATATATCCCCCTCTCCCTCTCCCTCCCTCTCTTTTTCTCTTGCACTACATTAATCTCAATTTATACAATTTCCGCCGATCCAATGAGAAATATATGTGTGACTGTAGTATACAATATTTTGTTAAACTATTAGATGAAGCGTGTTTTGCAGCTGTCAGATATTAGCAATAGGCTTGCTTCATATAATCAACAATAAAATATGTCTGAATTATAATATTCCTTATAAAGTGATCGTAAATGTAGATATATTCTTTTAAGTTTTTTTGGGCTACAGATTTAATGCTAGTACTCATAATTAGTACGATAGAAGCCAAAAGATATGCAAGAAACAGATCGAATAATATTATTTGTATGTAACTTTGGTAACGCATCAGGTACTAACCTTAACCTTGAATCTGTTTCACAATTCTGCTCAAACAGCATTTTCTTTTCTGTCTGCAATTCTTCTACAAGGAGCTCATAGCTCTTCTTAGTCTCCTTAATAATTGTTTGTAATTGATTTTTTTCCTCTTCAAAGCTTTTCCTCATATCCTGCTGAATCTGAAACGTGAGTCATCATTATTGTTCAAGTGCAAAATGCAGAAAAGAAGCTTCCTATTTGTACACGTAAGAAAACTGCTACATCTCAAATGCATCTAACAAAGGAAGCAAGACCAACTATTGTTCAGTCAACCAACGACTCTTTAACAAGTGGACTGAAGTTCAAGCTCTATACTTAACCCGCTCTTAGAATGGTACGGGTACCATGTATCAACAAACACACGTGATCGTTTCTGATATATTACTGACGGTTCCTTCGTGTGTAACATTTCCGGGCGTGGTAACACACAGCACAGTACAAAATAGTCTATAGGCCTAATAAAATTATGGTAGAAGTAAAACATTATAAATACAAATGTATGTATAGTCGCAACGCTGTTATTCCTGGCGTGACTCCTCCTCTTTGCTTACGTCTTAGGAAGTGAAGGCTCTATAAGTCTAGGTAGGTAGTATCGTTCGCCATTTTTGTTCTTTCGTTGCCGAGCTACCATACGAGGAATCTATTTGCCACGCTGTTAAACATTATCATGTCATAGCTGCTATGATAATAAATCAAATGCACTGTAATTCAGCAAATAATTGAGCGGCAAACAACGTCTTCATGTGCTTTCTGCAAACGCCAACGAAAGAGCCAAAATGGCGGGCGATTATATTGAGTATTTATCAAGCCTTAAGAAATGAATAACATCTTCACCAGCGAATCACAAGACGCACACGTTTAAATGTAGAAGACTTGCAATGCGATTGGCTGTCGGAAATTAGAGCGACGGGACTATAAATATAAATATGAAGTTATAAATTATTCATTAAACATTATTATGATTGAGGTCTCCTATGGCGCACTCTGGGCAATGAATCTATCAGTAAATTGGTCAACACAACTGGCTTCATGTGGGTGAATGACGAACAGTCAAGTATCCGCCATTAATATAAAAAAAGCTTCACTATTAAATTACTGTCAGCATATTAATCTATTTTATTAATAGCCTAACGGTACTGTGTATTATATTTTGGGCATGATGATGGCAGCTTAAGGTAACACTGCATAACAAATGTTAACTTTTTTTTTGCGATGGACATGTGATGCATGTTTTCTATATAATTTGAGCCTCCTGAATACGAATATGACAATAAAAACAGCTGTTGGTTACGGTTTTTGAGAAATTTTCGAATTTATATCTACTCAAAATACTGCTTTCTATAATGACAATAGGGTTAAATAATCACTGTTCAGAAGATCACAGCTTTCTTTTTCTGAATGTTATTTTACACTGTGCATCAGGTACATCATGAGCTAAAGTCTAACAATAATCTGCTAGCATATTGGTACTCCACTGTCCTTGGTATCTTGTTTTCCATAGCTGAAATTTCTTGATGAAAGCACTCACCATGCTCATCACTGAAATCGCCACAATTCTCGGGGAAAAAGTCAAGGTGGGAGTGAAGGAAGTGAATTTTCAGGGACATTTTACAACCCATAGTTTCATATGCCAACAGTAAATTTTTCACTAGTTCTTCATAGTTCTCACTGCTACAGTTACCCAGAAAATTTAATATAACCTCCTTGAATGCAATCCAGGCGGCTCTCTCTTTTCCTTCCAACAAAGATTCCAAGTGACTGTCCATTATTTTTCTAATTAGTGGTCCATTGAGAACTCCCTCTTTTATTTTTGAGTCACTTATAGCAAGAAATTTTTCCTGGATATGTTTAAATGCATCAGTTTTATGATTCATCCCTTTAACAAAATTCTTCAGTAACGCTAACTTAATGTGTAAAGGGGGTAAAATTACTTTACTTTGAGGTGCAAGGGGTTGATGTGTAAAATTTTTCTTCCCTGTCTCCAGTGATTGTCGTTTTACTTTATATTGCCTATCTCGAGCGTGACTGTCCCATTCACACAGAAAGCAATAACAACCTTCAAATCTGCACATATAAATCATTCGTACTTTGAGTATTATCATTAAAGCACACTTTAAAGAAATACACGTCTTACACAGAATACTAACACCACGGAAATCTCCTGGTAAACTGAAGCGATTTCATATAGCCAATCTGTTTCTCTCCCTCCAAATGAAACCAAAAAGGGCAATAAAACAATTTCCTCTTCTAGAAGTCGTTTTGACAGATTGGTCTATTGCAAAATATAAACTACAGAAATGTAATTAAAACTCACAGTGAAAGAAATACACATCTCAAGTAAAATCAGGTAAACTCAAGCAAATTCATACCGCGAACCTGTTTCACCCCCTCCAAATAGACTTGTAAAAGGGTACTAAAATAATTTTCTTTTCTACAAGTGCTTCTAACATGGTGGCCTACTTATACTAATATTATTTTCACATAATGGATCTTCACATTTGTAAAACAAAATAGTTACACACAAAATACGGTGATTTTTTAAATAAAATGCATAGAAAATGAATTATATTGTGCATCTCGAAAACCCGAACTGATGGAACATTTTGATTGTTACTTTTGAATTCAGGAGGTCGAAATTAGCAAGAACTTTTAGTTTTATGTCTGGTGCAATATGACTGTTGACCAATGTATTTGGGCTAAATCAAAATCATAGAACTTTCGTCAACACCACGCCAATTTCTTCCAAACCAGATGGATGAGATGCTATCACGAAATAATCATCTGCCATAGTAATCGTAAATCTATCCACAATATTGTCTGCAAGATCGTCCGGCTACCACATTTTATCTTCTTCCTGATAACATACATGTTCAATAACATTTTGCCATCTCGAGGCCATAACATCAGACAACCTAGGCCCTAGCTAGTAGAAAATTACGCACTTCAGGTAGTTTGTACTTCTTAATGTGATATATATATTTTTTCCAATTTTAAATGGCTTCCGTCATTTACTGTATGTTTCACTACAGATGAACCTGCAACTTCTTCTGACATAATATTCTATTCTACACCGGTAGACTACAACTTGAAAGAGTAATATATTATTTTATCATAACACACAGCACAATTCATTTTGTACATTGTAATGATAAATAATTTACTCTCACATAATTCATAAGTCTGAACACAATTCACTCCACTCCCATAATAATATCACAATTTATTGGTAAATGAATATTGCTCTGCAATAAGTAGATCTATCACAATTCACAAATTCATAACACAACAGTTCACTTTACTATTCGTAGCACTTCATAAAAGTGACCGATCAGTTGAAACTAAACTGCCCATCTGACATACCGCACTTCAATTAAAAAGATACACCACATCTTAACATTTGCAGCCATGATAAAAATTTAAATTATGGAATACACTTAGCAGTGTAATGCATGGACACTGGTGACATATGATGGAAAGTTCCACCCATGCAGTGCACCAACATTGGTGGCAAGGTGTTAAAATAACTGACAGCAAAAACTATCACTATACTGATTAACCTTTCTTTATGAATTGTTCTGCAAACAGTAATCACACACAAACAAAATAAGAAAGAAAGAGTATGATATCAGACATTTGTTGAGAGTAGACTTCCATAATCAATACTCAGCAGTCATGAGAGATTCAGAAACAGAAAATAAAGAAAACAGTCTTTTAATATTGAGACTTAATTTCCATTTTACTTCACTTGTCTTCTGTTCAAAAATGTAACACTTTCACAAACAAGAAAAATTTCAAGTTCCTTCTTTACTGACAAACTGTACACTTATCTAGAAAAGACATTTTCTCTAAAATAGAATGAATTTTATGAACGCGATCGGATATAAAAAAGTGGTGTCATATAATGAAATATACTTCACCCGATTCGTGTTTTCACGTTCCATAGCGATCTGTTCTGTAGTTTTCTCATTAACTGTTTTACTTTCTTCAAGCCATTTCTCTTGGAGCTTCTGAATCTCTTGCTCCCTCAGTTCCAGCTTTTTTGCTGTATTTTCAGCTCGCTTTTCTGCCTCAGATATCTTCTTTTCTGCGTTATAAAGTGCTTCCTACAGAACAAATAAAAACAATTAAAAACAGTACTATCACTAGCTACTTGACATAAAAACAAAACTTAATTTTTCGTATGTCCTAGCGAAATAAGTGAATTCTTATGAAACTGGCTTGCTGATTTCGAAAATGGGTGTTAAAATGCTCTATAAATCAAGCTTTCGAGATAAATATTTTCCTTTTATTGAAAATAAACTCTGATTGAGGTTCTGGCTGATATGTACATCTATTACATATCAGGCAGTACATCTCACTTAAGATGTGTCAGAGGAAGAACAATTGTTTGTATACATCTGACGTCTGATTAGTGAAATAAGTTACTAGTCAACCATGTACGCAATAGAGGGGGGAAAGGAACTGGCCACACTACCCCACTATCTCCTGGCTTACTTTGACTAAACAACTTATGAAAATTTAAAGTACTACATTGCCACCATAACAGTATGCTTAATGGACCAAAAGTTCAATTTTACTGTTAAAAACAATCAAAAAACCAGTGCAATATATGTACACAATGTTCAATATGAAAACCGAGACTTAACATACCTCAAAACTATATCTCAGGATTTTTTTGCTATAAACAATTCTATCTTACATGACATAGAGAAACTGACAGCAGCCTCCCAACACGATTATCTCAATATCTCTGGTAGCATCTTTCCATCTTAGATATGTCCTGGTGAAAATGCTCACCTTTTCATCACTTACAATTCCTGCGTTTTCCAGGAAAATTTCGAAGTGGGAGTGCAAGATGTGAATTTTATGGGACATTTGGCAACCTAATTTTTATAGCTCCTTAGCAGAAACTAAATATTCGTAGCTTTGTTTTGTCCCTTTTTTATTCCCAGAAAGAAGCAGTGTCTGAGCTGTTTAACTTGAAGATGGATAAAAATACCTTCTTTTAATCTCGCTTAAGTAATCTTAGGAAAAACTATTCTCAGGTACTCGAATGCACTTCCACTTTTGTCAAAAGGATTAATAAAATTCTTAATTAACCCAAACATTAAGTGAAGAGGGAGTTTGTTTACTATAGGCACACACTTTACATTGTTTATTGCAGTTACACAGTTTCCCCCACTTTTTCAGTACTTATTACTTGTCCGGTAATCTACTATCGCAAAACCAGAGAGAAATAAGTTATGCTTGTACTTGCAAACTCTACCACCAATATTATTGTTGCAGCCAACAGCGTTGTAACCAGTGTCTGGAGCATCGATCTGTGCCAGACACTACATCCTATAAGAAATATAATGGGATGCGAGCGCAATGTTCATCTTCTCCCATTCATTTCAGCATCTGAAATGTGCCGGGCACAGTTTACCGCTTTCATTTTTAAATGCTTGGGTAGCTATATAGAACCCCATTTACTAACTCAATTCTTTACTTCTCGCACTCTTGCCTGTCCTCCCACTTTGTAGGAATAAGTTTCTTGGGGGAAAGGATGCAAAAATAAGATAATAAAATCCCTTCCGGTTTCTTAAAATACTTTGTTTAAGAATGCTTTCATTTCAGTGTCTTTCTAACTGTAGCGCAAAACTGTAAACCTGTGAGGCTTATTTGAGGGCGCAGGATATTCGAGAAAAAAAGTGTACGTGTGTGAGTGAGTGAATGAGTGAGTGTGTGCGTGCGCTTGCGTGCGTATATATATCTTTTTTCATTAATAATTTTCACTTTGGCCATAATGGCATAACAATAGGGGAAATCGCTACTAGTTATGTAAAAGCCATTAAAGTTCACATCTCTGTACTATGAATAAGCATATGGAGTATTTCACTTTGCCACGCACCACGCCTTGCACCTCGCTGCATGGAGATTACGAAATACACCAACAGTTCATAATGCATAAAATTATGTTGAAGCTGTTCATATCACCACGCATCTCATTGAGCACCACGCCATTCAGCGGGAATCAAACTGGTTTGATTTTTCAGGATGTAGCTTCCTGAAACTAGCGTTCTAATTGGTTGGTTGTTGCAAAACACGTTATTATTCTCTCCAGGACTCTGTAAAGTCTTTAGCAAACAGATGAGAGTGATCTCCATCGCACGGTTAAACATTATCATGTCATAGCTCTTATGATAGACAATCAATCACGCTGTAATTTTTAGGATTCATAGATAAATATCTAAGAAAAACATAGAAAAAGAAATCGAAATCAATATCTTTTTTGAAAAGTGAGAAGAAAAATACTAACTTCGAAGTGATCCATTCAAAATCAGCATTGACACCCTCAAAAGCTAATAAGAGACAAACTTTTTTACTTTTCACTTCAGATGGGGGGTCAGAGTGAGAGAAATGTTTAGAAAGAATGGAAATTACTTTTAAAAGTGGCTGCTACTCAAATCCTTTACTGGTTTCCGAGTTTCTGCTAGTTAAACAAAGGAGCGTTTTCACCTGGCAGACTTCCATATGTAGAGAGACTAAACTTTTGTCTATTAGAACTATGGATTCCCATAGAAATCATCACAATGATTTCAAATTTGTTTTCAAAATGTTTCCATTGCTTAAGGTTTCGAGTTAATCGTGAGTTTTGAAATTTAAAGATGCAGTTTAAAGCATTGTTTCATTACCATCCATATGGCAAAAGATCTCTAGGCCGTCCAAAGAAGAGATGGACTGAAAATTCTAGTTTGAGACCGTAACAGGCCACTTGGCCTAATACTTGTTAGGAAGATGATGATGATGATGATGATGATGATGATGATGATGATGATGATGATGATGATGATGATGATGAAAGATGCAGTGGAAGGAATGGTGAACAGGAGGAAAGTTCGGGACAGAAGATATCAGGTGATGGACAACATTAAGATTTTTTAATTGTACCTATGCAGAGACTACGAGAAAGGCGAAAAATAGGAAATTGGAAAATGCAGAGTTTGTATTAAATGACCTGCCCTTGGACAGAAAACTATGAAAATGAAAAGTGGAATATTTTTGCTAATAATAAATAATACAATTTAATTATTGTACATTATTCCTATTAGATATAATTGTTACCTGAGAGATACTATCAACTTCTCTCTAGCAGTAAAGGGTTGCCTATGTATGTGGATTTTAGATTCTGCTAGGGTCAAGATATAATAAAATGAAAGTTGACTGAGATATCATTAAATATTCGTATGATCTATCTGGAAATGTCTTTAGCTGCTGACACAAGTGATACAATTCACCAAGTCTGGTGTGTTTCTTGCAACCCATATACGAGGCATGTCCAAAAAGTAAGTTTCGCTGGGACCGTTTAGAGAGAGAAAAAAACACAGTTTCATGGAAAGATTTATTGGAACAGATACAGCAGTCTTTTAGCTATTTTTCAACATACTCCCCACTGGATATGAGACATTTGTCATAACGTAGGATCAACTTTTGTATCTTTCTGTCATAGAAGTCTGCTGCCTGGGATCTGAACCAGTTTGTGACAGCCGTCGGCACCTTTGTCACTGTGAAAATGCTGACTGGACAGGAACTTCTTGAGATTTAAGAAAAGATAGTAATAGCTATAAGCGAGATTTGGACTGTAGGATGGATGCTCAAACACCTGTCAGTGGAATTTCTGCAGAAGATCTGGTGTGTATCGAGCAGTATGTGGCTGAGCAATTACCATCGTTCTTATACCTCAAGAAATTCCTGTTCATTCAGCATTTTAACAGTGAGAGAGAGGTGCAGACGACTGTCACTCACCGGTTCTGATTCCAAGCGGCACATTTCTACAACACAGGGATACAAAATTTGATCATACGGCATGACAAATGCCTCAATTCCAATGGAGAGTATGTTAAAAAATAGCTCAACAATTGCTGTATCTGTTTCAATAAATCTTTCCAAGAAATTGTGTTTTGTTTCTCTAAACCGGCCCGGGAAACTTACTTCCTCGTATTAATGTTTATCACGTTGTGTTCACTGAAAGGAACTCACTGGCTGATTGAATTTTTCCCATCATATTAAATGGCGAGAAGCATGGCGAGGTGAAATGTTTCACTTTGTTCTTCACAGGTAAGGTGCGAGCTGCACTACTCAGAGTTGCAAGATGAACAAAGCCACTGGTGTGGCTCAGTCAATTAAGGCGCTTGCTTGCTGGTCTGAAGTTGCACTCGAGCGCAGCTTCGATCCCCATTTGGGCTGATTACCTGGTTGGGTTTTTTCCGAGGTTTTCCCCAACCATAAGATGAATGCCAAGTAATCTATGGCGAATCCTCGGCCTCATCTCGCCAAATAACATCTCATCACTAATCTCATCGATGCTAAATAACCTAGTAATTGATACAGCGTCGTCAAATAACCAACTAAAAAAAGAAAAGATGAACAACTCCAACATGTTTTTACCCTAAGACAACTTAATTCTTCTTTGTGTAGTAAGTGAACTTCTCTGCTGTGTTCGCACTGATACGTAAAGTCTTGCTATGTTGAGGGCTCACTGTCATGTCCAATATTTGAAGTTGTTTCATCATCTTCAGCCAATGCTTTTGAAGAAAATGGCATCGGAAAGTCTTAAATATTAAGAATTGCTCTGATTGTTGATAGAATATTAGGATATATTACTGGTAAATTTATTTTTCTTGAAACATAGGCCTATTGTGTTATCATATTACAAAAGTAGCAATCATTAAAGTTACTTGATTGATCCCAACACACCATAGCCATTGTAAAATGCATACGTTTGAGCTTTCTCTGTAATCATTGGTTAAGTGCTATTTTTTTTTTTGCATGATATGCAGTAAAATGAGGGACAAAACTTTTGTTGCAATCTCCAGGCATACTTTTACATACTGAAATGTGAATTTCAAAATGATATTTCCCATCAAAGAGAAGATGATGGCCTCAAATAAACTCATTATATTAAACTATCAGGTTCAGGGGAGGTTCAAATACAAGGGACAGTATTGGTAATATTATAGCATATTAAAATGATTTATCTGCAGATAATTCTAGCATTTTCTCCTCTAAATTGATTGTCGTCATACTGTAAATCATGAGATATTAAAGCTATAAATTACTAATATAATGAAACACAATGGGTAAAATGAAGATAATGAGCCTCTACTGTAAGTGAACTTATCTGGGCAGCTAAAAGAGAGAGGCACAGGGAGTAGAGGGGTCCCTTCTAGCGGTAGAGGGGCAGGAGAGGGAAGGATGGTCTACGACGCGGGTAAAATACATTTGCTTGCTTAGAGTAATTTTGCGTTCTGTCAAGACATATTTATGCAATGGCCCGTGGTACTATGAGATGCAATAAGGTTATACGCGTACACAGTAAGGAGAGAGAGAGAGAGAGATAATAAGGTCAGTGGTTGTTGATGTTCAAGAGGTGAAAGAGAAATGTCTTACTTACTTACGGCTTTTAAGGAACCCGGAGGTTCACTGCCGCCCTCACATAAGCCCGCCATCAGTCCCTATCCTGTGCAAGATTAATCCAGTCTCTACAATAATCATATCCCACCTCCCTCAAATCCATTTTAATATTATCCTCCCATCTATGTCTCGGCTTCCCCAAAGGTCTTTTTTCCTTCTGGCATCCCAACTAACACTCTAAATGCATTTCTGGATTCGCCCATAAGTGCTATATGCCCTGCCCATCTCAAACGTCTGGATTTAATGTTCCTAATTATGTCAGGTGAAGAATACAATGCATGCAGTTCTGCGTTGTGTAACTTTCTCTACTCTTCTGTAACTTCACCCCTGTTAGCCCCAAATATTTTCCTAAGTACTTTCCCGGGGGTAAAAGGCGGTCAGAGCATGGTGCCGACCACACCACCTCATTCTAGTGCCGAGGTCATGGAAAGCATGGGGCTCTACCTCCATGCCCCCTAAATGCCTTCATGGCATGTTACGGGGATACCTTTACCTTTTTCACCTTATTCTCAAACACCCTTAACCTTTGTTCCTCTCTCGAAGTGAGAACAACCATAACCATAAAGAACAACCGGTACTAACTGTTTTATAAATTCTGACATTCAGCTTTTTGAGAGCTGACTGGATGACAAAAGCTTCTCAACCAAATAATAGCAAGCATTTCCCATATTTATTCTGCGTTTAATTTCCTCCCGAGTGTCATTTATATTTGCTACTGTTGCTCCAAGATACCGATATTTGAATTTTTCCACCTCTTCAATGGATAAATTTCCAATTTTTATATTTCCACTTCGTACTATGTTCTAGTCACGAGACATGATCATATACTTTGTCTTTTCGGGATTTATTTCCAAACCTATCTCTTTACTTGCTTCAAGTGTTTTCCCTAATAATTTATGGATTTTATAATACGTCTAGACGACACCAGCAGTGATGATGATGATGATGATGATGATGATGACGAATATGATGATGATGATGATGATGATGATGATGATGATGAAGGGCAGAGGAGGAAGAAGAAGAATTTTGATAATAATAATTGTGTTTGAAAGTGAAGATTTTTGGAAACTCAACAACTACAGACCGTGCTTCTACTTGAAAGATTTCATGTATCGCTTACCATCAGTAGCTCATGGCCAGATACGAATATTGTAATAATTGGAGTTGTGATCATACTGTATTGCACACAGAAGAAGAAAAATGTAATTTATGTTTGTTATCTTGTGAAACCATATACTTTCACCTACCATATCCAATGGAATGCACTGAAATTAAATACCGAATGATGTTTTTGTAACTGTACGTACAACTGCTGTAGTGACAGTAAGGTAGCCAGCAGATAGCTACGGGGCAGCGAGAGAGCACTAGGAGATCCAGCTGCCTAGATAAGTTGCGCGGACAATACACTGTGTTTCGTGGCAATTAAAAAATCAATTATATAAAAATTGTTTACACAATAGACAATTTTTTGTCATTTTCAAACTTTGCATATAAAAAGTCATAAGAATCATCAATACCTTTGTGGGTATAAAATCTTGTTCTCTTACCTTCAACATTTTTAGCTGAACAGCCATGTGTTTCTTTATCTCACTGTCTGTACCTACACTAATTTGAAGACTGAGATGGCATAACTGCTTGAATTGGTTTCTTTCAACAATTTTCATTAGAGTCTTCTGATTCCCAAATATTTCTCCACTACATTCTTCTATAATGAGGTGATAGCTAGAAATAAATCGTGCTAAAATTAGTATAATACAACAAAAAGAACAGAACACAATAGAATTTAACTGGAGACCAGTTAGAACAGCCCTAAGCATTACAACATTAAGCTCACTGAATTTACATACAGTAAATACAGTAGGTACATACAGTACTTCAGTAAGCAGTGCTAATTACAATTGTGAAACCTTAATCAGTTTCAGACGTTGTTTCACCATTCTTCCTGGTGTTACTCCATGTCCTCAGTTTGTAACATCAAATAATTGATCCTTCATCTTCATTAAAACCCATTATTGCATAGCGTTCTAAAAATAGGACTTGCGTAAAATACTGATTCCTATGAAACTTTTTCTTGTTTTATACAGTTGGATGCATTGTTTAGAAGGTAAATGATCATATTATATTATAATGTTGGCAGTGTTTGAATTCTGCGAGAACATTTATTCATACCAGTTAATTTTTGACAAGATGTCAGGAAAACCATATTTTGTGACGCACTGTAGGTAAGAACATTCTTATTTAATCTGTAATGGTGATACAGAAATCTGATTTTTATTTTTACATAATGAGTTCAATACTTTAGTTTCCATGTGGTATATAACAACAATAAAATTTTCTTATATGTTGCTAGGTACGAGGTGAAATAAAGTGCCGTCCTAAAAATAGGACGCCATGCCATGTGCATGCCTGCAGTATTCTTTATAATATGTATATGGTTTCCATTACATTCTTTTATTTCCAGTCTAGCCGTGAGTGAAATTCTGGGGTTAACTGAAAATCAAAATAATAGTAGTGAGAGTCTAATATTTCTGTGACCCATCCAGAAGTTTCTCATGATGCAGATAAAGACAATGATAAATTGGACGATGAGCATGAGGGTTATTTGAATAATCTTGGCAGTAAAATGCTGCTTAGTAAAGCGGAATTACAAAAAATATGTAATGATGATAATTAAGATGATATTGTTGATGAAAGTATGCCAGACTCTTCTAACACAAAAGCTGCAACAAATGATTTTGGAAGCACATTAAACAAAAATGAAGCTGGAGTTTCTTGTACAAGTTATTGTCGTCCGAAGAGAAGGAAGCTAATATATGAAAATTTCTAAGACAGCGAAGGTAATTCCAGGCTAGAAGTCCATCATACTACAAGTACTATTACTACTACTATTGCTATATAGCGGTCTTCACACATTTATAGTTCTTAGTTCTCAGTGTAGTGTGTAATGTAACGATGATGAACTAAATAAAGTACGAAATTCTACTTCCACATCTACATGTTGAGAACCGTCGAACCTGTGCACAATGAAGACTGATATAATGATAAACCCTGTTCAACATTAAATTTTATCGGTCCCTGCATATTTCCCACATTTTAAATATGTTTTATCCACAATTACAACAACAAAACATTACCATATATTTATCTTTTTTAATTTAATTGGTTTTTATGTTCGATACAATTTCACTTTTCACTTGTATTGTCCTGTTAAAGATGTTTTCCCATTATTTCGTTTACCATTATTCATATTTTTGTTGACCCATCCTGGCATTCTGTGCAAGGAGCACATTACAATAGAACTCTCCCTGCTTCAAGGGTGTGTGACCCTAACAGAATTTGCCTTAATGGTTCCTGCCTCTGACGCCTTTCACATTCGAGTGTTAGTTGTTAATGATGGCAAGTATAACACAACAAATCCATTTGGAGACTAAATTAGCTGCATTTAGTCATATAGATAGGTGATTGAAGCATATTGAAGTGGCTGAAAGGCATGGGTTTGTCCAGTGAACACTTACGACATTCCTAAATAAACGCAAGAAAATAGAGAGCAGTATCACAAGTGATAAAATTAATAAAGAAAGTAAGTGCTTAAGAACTATGGCAGCAGAAGATACTGAAAGTAGCTAGGAAAAATGGACATTATGCAAAATTAATTAAGAGTAAATTGAAAATTAATGGGGAGTTATTTGATGTCGAATTTTCTTTAGAAAACTTGAATGAGTCAACAAATGGAGAGAATATAAATGAAAGAAAAAGAATAGAGATAAAGGAGAGAGCAAGAGAGATTGTAAATAATAGTGGAATGAACAGAAAAGCAAAGTTGCGGAAGGCATGAGGGTAGTGACACAGGAGATTGTGTGTAAGGATGTCAGAAGAAATCAATGTCAGCAAATTCCATTCAGGCGAACAAATTAGCTAGTTGTTATGTCATCAGGTAGACGATCAGTAATGAAGTCACCCCAAAGCCAAGTCAGTGAAACAAGCAAAGTATCAAATGCCAACAGAGGTGGAGACCTTGGAGTTGGAAGACAGAAGAGGGGAGAGAAGAATGTTCAATCAATGAAAGAAGAGAGCAGTGAAAGAGGAAGTGAAATAAGTGCGGGGAGTAGAAGGGGAAGTAGTGAGAGTGTAAAGTGTGTTAGGAGTGCGAAATGAGGAGGCAGTAGAGAAGAAAAAATGGTCTATAATCTGAGGAAATAGTGTATCAGTGCGATGAAATAATAGCAGTTTTATATAACGGAAAAATGGAAGTGAACTGATGCACTTTTTTAATGTTATATAATTGTTTTGATTAAACAATGGATTCTAAGACCATGTTATAAATAAAGTGAAACAATGTTCCAGGGTATGAGCGCTAATGTGATGTGTAAGAAGCGTTTAGACAGCGAATTTAATAATAAGTTATGTTTTTACTGAAAGTCAATAAGGGTTAGATCTTCTATATTAATAAGTTTAAATATATTATGTTATTTACAAGAAGGAAGTGTTTAGTTAGTTCTGAGAAAAGGGGAATGAAGTTGAATGAGAAAGCTAGTAGAAATAATTTTTAAGTGTAGCTGAGAATAAGAGAAGTGAAGTAGGATAAGAAGGGGATAAATTAGGAGGAGCTTAAGTGAAAGTGTACTTATTTTTCTCTGTTTTACTAATATTAGTAAGTACAGAGTAAATTTCAAGTCTCGTTAGTTTAGCAAGGAAATAAAAATATATACACTTAATTTGATTCGTAACTGAAAATGAAGCTTTAATACACTTACTTTCCACCATCATCAGAGTCACTTTTACAGAGATGAAGCAGCTCGGCAAGTTGAAAGGAAAACTTGTCATACTCAATCAGGAGTCCCTGCTGCTCCTTTATTACTTGAAAATCAGACTCGCTAACAAGCAGCGAATACAGCATAAATGGATCATCTTCATCAGTAATTTCAATGGACAAACTCTAGAAATAAATCACCCAAAATTAAAAAGAAATAATCACTATTCTGAAAAAAAAAGTTACTGTCGCAATTATAATCCATTAATTTAAAGTTACAATAGATGACCATGAAATCACCAAAAATGTTTAAACACGTTCATTATCTCCAGTCGTCATCCTTGATGGTTGAGTACTTAACAGGCTCGCCACTAGATAAATTAAGTTCAGACAATAAATTCCAACAGAGGGCAATGGATTCTACAAGCAATAAAAATCATATGCACTGCTTCCTTAAGAAGGTAACTTATACTGGAGAACCCATGTATAAGATTTATGAATTCTAGAAGAATGATGTCACTCAATGAGAGATCCGCAGACAGAATTTATATATCTATTTTCACTGAAGTGGAGAATTAGGTACAGCAGCTTTCAACCATGCCATTACAATGAGGGCCAAATGCAACTAACAAAGTACATGATGTCGCCAACATATGGGCATGACGTTTACCTGTGGCATTGTTGCTAGCAGAAATTTGTTTTTTTCTCTCTCTCTCCGTCATTCTTAATATTACTGAGAGATAGCACTACTGTTTGTTCCAATGTCGGGTAGGAATTGATGAGGAAATGTACTAGTGTTAATTAGATGCACTGTTAGTGTTAAGGTTAGATAGGGTTTGATAAGGGGATTTATTAGTAACAAGTCAGCCCACTGTCACAAACAAGGTTAGGTAAGGTTTGGTGAGAGGATAATATATTAGTGATATGCAATTCGCCAAAAAAAAAAAAAAAAAATGACACAAATCAATGTTACGTTCATTATCCCTTTGATATAATATTTTTGGTTCTCAAATTAGTCGATTCCGACGACATTCCCTGGACTACATCATATTTCTTATTCATTTTGCTATGATAATGTGTTATGATATATTCGAAAATGTGCATTTTCTTTTTTGCATTACAAGTTCCCCATTATACTCAACAAATCTTTGCACTTGACTAGTTCAGTGAATTCTTAAAGAATATAGTCATCCATTTTACTAGTAACATTTCGATTCTCTCTTGTTTGACTGACTTGGTAGAATGGCCCGGTGACTAGTGGCGAATGTAGCTGGTGCTGCTGTACTGTCTGAATTATCCACGTGTTCCTCCATTTTACTTCATTTCAAATTTAACTTTGTTAGTCACCATCCTCGCCCATACCCTAATTCTACTGAATTCAGCCTTCCAAGTGAGTTTACTTAAGAAATGGAATTCAATACTATTGAATTATCAGAATTCAGGTACTTCTCCATCAATCAAATCTCGAAGCAATGAAATGATAAACAAAAACTTTGGCTGTTTCCATTGTTACTTAAAAATCACGAAACTATAATTCCCTATCAGATAGACTTCTAATAAAGAGTTCAGTTCTGTCTACCACATAGCTCACTAAAAAGTTCCATTGAGGTACAGGATATCACTTCTTGTCAGGGACTGAAATAAAAATTAATAGGTTGAGATGCTAGGACATCTGATAATGCCAGATTTGGATGGTAAAGAAAGTTCTCAATGGGAAGCCAGGTGATCACTGGTTGAGGTGAATGCCCAAAAAGAGATTGTTAGACATTTTGAAAGAAGATTTGAAGAAGATGGGAGTAAAAGGATGCAGATTGAAGGTGAAGAATAAAACAGAATGGGCTAGAATTATTCGGGAGGCCAAGGCCCTCTGTGGGTTGTAATGTCGAGTAATACTAAGTAAGGGAATTGGAAAACCAATCGAACATCGCAATTCAATAAGCATATACACACCAACCATATCTATCGCCTGCCTCACCACAGATGCAAAAGAGGAGCATTGCAGCCCTGTTGGTGAAATTTATTCAAACTGAATGACCAATTTTAAGGGTCCGTGCAGTCAGACTTGACTCTTCTAAGCTATGGATACCCGATTTTCACGAATGAATTTTTCACGAATTTCTGCTAATTGAGTCAGAAAGTTAAAATTTTCATAGGTAGGAATGAGACTTGTTCTGTTGTCACATTTTACAACAGTGATCAGTGATTTGTGGCGAATTTTGTTCGTATATAAATATAACTACTGCTACTTACTATTGCAGTTTGGTACTTAGTATGACACACATTAATATTTTTAGTTAACTGCAAGAAAACCGTTCATTTTATTTAATAATTGCATAGAGATAAATTATTCCTTAACAGTTTCCTTAATGATAAGTGTCAATAACAGAATTGTATGAATAGTATGTACCAACATACATTTAAGGAAAAATTACTTTTTTCTGAGAAAATAATTCATTTGGGACTAATATATTAGGATTTTTTGTCGCACTCCATCCAAGGAATAAGCTATTAAGGTAAATTCCTAGAAGACGAAGCTAACAGAAAAGAGAGCGGTAGTAGAGGATTTGGACAAGGAACTATAATTTCGCCAGAGGTGATGTCATAAATCATGAGAAATAGGGGAAATGTATTATTTGTATCTCTTTTCTTCCCTTTTTCCTTCCCCTTCACTGCTCTCCTTTCCTTTCTTCTTTTCCCCTTTTTTCTTTATACCTATAAGTTATATTTTATTTTATATTTTATTAATCCTATATCTAATTTGTAATGTTACATATTGCAATTAAATTTTTAATTTGTTACAGTAGCTGTACCTTTAACTGAAATTCTGGCTGATACATCTAATACCAAGCAGTACATCTCACTTGACTATATGTGTCACAGAAAGAACAAGTGTTTGTAAACATCTGAAATCTGATTAGTGAAACATGTTACTAGACCTAGTTAGCAAAGTATGCAAAGGAGGGGAAAAGGAACTGAGCCTCTACCCCATATCTCCTGCCTTAGTTGCCTCATGTGTGATGCTTTATTGGCGTCATTTATGAGGATCCAACCTGTCTTCGAACAGTTGAATAAACACATTCTCTGGACGAGAATCGAACAGAAGTGAGTCTCCTATTCAGTCTCCATAACATTCTCCACCAACTGAGCTAATTAGAGCGAGTTGAAAGCTGATACGATAACATTTATATTGGTATTATATAGTGATCAAATATATAACAGCAGTAATAATACCACAGTTTTAATTTTGAAATACAGATGATGCTACTTAACTTTAACTAAAAATATTATTCGAAATCTCCTTTCAGTTGTTTAGTCAGTAAATGATATTCATGGAAGCAGCTCAATCAAGTCAAGTTCTCTCGGTGGATGAAGTGAACATACATCTAGCGACATATCATGGTTAAAATTAGGAACACTGAAACTTTTATAAAATTTGCTCAAATTCACGGGGCAATTCAAACTGCAATAAACAAAATTTGTAGCACTACAAACAACTTTCCTAACGAAAAAAAAACAACTACAACATTCTATTATCGTGATTGCCCTGGCCAACCTAAATTGTGTGTCCATTCCTGCTTCGTAATCTACCATAAATGAAGTAAGGTAGGCCTAATTTGTTTTCCCTAACAATATTTCAATATATGGTCACGTAAGAAACAAAAATATATGTGATGCGTAAACGCATCATCACGATTTCAAACACTGTCTATACTCGAAAATTGTATATGAGGCTAAAAATTATTCATAGACACTATTACATGGAAAATAAATACAAAAAACTAATCGGCTCCTGGGGATAGATTTTGCAACAATACAGTCAGCAGCGAACGTGCATATGTGTCATTGGCATATGGGGCGAGGACCGTGTGACGTCTATACACATCTAGTGGCATTCAACGTGTTAAAAGAAATGTGGGGCCCAAGAAACTAGGGCGGAGAGAGAGAG
The DNA here is from genome assembly GCF_040183065.1 of Periplaneta americana. Lineage (NCBI taxonomy): Eukaryota > Metazoa > Arthropoda > Insecta > Blattodea > Blattidae > Periplaneta > Periplaneta americana. Next base: position 77,567,857 of record NC_091126.1, read on the forward strand.
AGAGAGAGAGAGAGAGAGAGAGAGAGGGGGGGGCTGCAATCACTTAAGTTAATAATTATGAAAATAAAATTCACTTTGCATGTACTGCAGTAACTTTTATTTCAAATTATTTCTTCATTGTGTTCTTCCTACAGTGAGCATATTGCAGTAGTCTATTCTTAGTTTTGCTAGAACTCAACCCTTTGTAAAACAAAAACCTGTGAAAACAGGAAAAAGACTCTGGAACATTCGCGTTTCGTTTTAGGGAGGTTTTATTGTAATAGATGACAGCAAAATGATTGGAATTTTATAAAAGTTTTTGAATATTGATTATTTTACTTATTGAAAACGACATGGAACAGAGTACTTGAAAGTCACATAAATAACTCCTGTAGACACTGGTGTTAGTACAAAAAGTGGACTTTGGTATAAACCAAGTGAAATTGTTCGAATACTTTACATATTTGTAAATAATGCTTTAATAATATTAACAATATTCTGAAAAATAATTTAATGTGGCTCTTTAATTATTTCTACACTGTAGTGTCATAAGCATGTCACTGAAATGTGCTTCGAGGTTTGCCTTTAGCCCTGTACACTGCTTCTATGAAATTACCTAAGTATAAGTTAAAAGATGTTCCAAAATATGTATACATTGATGCAATAAGTGAATTACTAAAATATACACATTTATGACTGTACAAGAATTGTTTTATTTTTTATCATTTCAATTTAGAACATAAATGGTAACTGCTAATTGAAGAGTCCACTGCAAGAATGATGAATGTCATTTGGAATACATTTTTCAGGAGAGGCAATTGAAAGTTTGAAATGGTTAGCGCTCAAAGCGTAACTGTAATTTTCCGATAATTACTGGACAATGACTATCAGTGTTTATTTTATTTTAGTAGGTTATTTTACGACGCTTTATCAACAGTTTAGGTTATTTCGCGTCTGAATGAGAGATGAAGGTGATAATGCCGGTGAAATGAGTCCGGGGTCCAGCACCAAAAGTTACCCACCTCAACCAGGTAACTTGCCCCGACCGGGAATCGAACCCGGGGCCACCTGGTTTCGCGGCCAGACGTGCTAGCCGTTACTCCACACTATCAGTGTTAATGCCATATAACTCTCTATGAACATTCTATATGTCTTAAGCTATGCATTGACAGTCTTGTTTCATTTTCGACAAGAAAGTGACATCCATCATTCTTGCAGTGGACTCTTCAATTAGAAATCACACCACAGGGTTTAAATGATAAACCTCGTTCATACAGACCTTTTCACAGCCACGACTCACAACTGTGACAACAGAGACCAATAATTTCAACAGTTTGCTTCTGTCTTCCTTGCCCTTAGTTCTGAAGAGTACTTTCTGATGTTCAGAATAAACTACTTCAGAAGAAGTTAGAGCATTCACTCTATCACCATCCATCCTACAGCTAACACTTTCCATTGGAAAGTCAGTAACTGCCACGAAATCTGCAATGAATGCAAGACAGAGAGTTACAAAAATGTAAATTGAATTTTGAAAATGTTTGCGCCACTGTAAACGAATTTTTCAGAATTTTATCACTGCCACAACACATTTAACTTCTTTTACCACTAGGTATATAAGGGACGTTCACTATTACTGCACAATATGCACTTCAGAAGCAAAATGTATAAATAATGAGCAGTACTTCGAATGAGTTGTCATGTTGTTCTCTTCTTGACGTGCTTCCTGCTTTATCCATTAGGTGGCTCCCGAGTTGGCATAGCAGGGATAACAACATTGCAAACAAAATTGATTAGAATAATTTCAAGGGAAAAATTGTTCCAGGACTGGGTATCGAAATCGAGACCTTTGGCTGAGTGTGCCAATGCTCTACCATCTACTCGCTGAGCTACCCAGGAACTATACGGTTCCAGATCAATTTTTCCCTTATATCATATACCTCAAGTGGGTTGACAGATCGTCAGATTCCAGGATTGAGTGCACACCAAACTCTATGTGACTTAAATTGTGGTTTTCTGTTATTGAAGCAGTAATGCATATAATACAAATCTGGCTTTTTCAGGTATAGCACCTGATAAGTTGACTTGATTAATTCCAAGGGGAAAACTATTCCAGGGCCGAGTATCGAATTCGGGATCTGGGGATCTGATGATCTGTCAAGCCACTTGTGGGGAAAATTGATCCAGGGCCTGGTATAGTTCCAGGGTAGCTCAGTCGGTAGAGCGTTGGCGCGCTCAGTCAAAGGTCCTGGGTTCGATATCCGGCTCTGCAACAATTTTTCCCTTGAAATTATTCAAGTCTGCTTTACAGGGAGCTATACCTGAAAAAGCCAGATCTGTAAAATTGATTAGTTGTGTACTATTATGTGAAAGATTAGGTTAGATCAGATGAGTAACAGGTGAGAGGTTAGGTTGGGTTAAGTTAGCTGTGTACTATTCTGTGAGAGTTTAGGTTAGGTTAGGTTAGGTTAGGTTAGATTAGGTATGTAGTATTATGTGAGAAGTTGGTTCATGTCACATCCCGCACACGCCATTCTCCACAGTTGGTAACACTGAAAATCCCATCATACAGCTCTCCTAGTAATCACAACAATTTCCACTACTCCATAATATAAATCCTAGTGTTTTTCAAGGCATTTTTGGAATACTTTCTAGTGGCACATAGATATTTAACTTTGGTTAAACGAGCGTTGAGCGACTTCCGCCGATTTTGGAATAGACACCTACGCACTTAGGTGAAGATGAAAGCGATTGAGTGTGATTTTTTGTTTTCTATGTTGGCAGTTCAAGTGCGTCGGTGTCTATTCCAAAATCGGCGGAAGTCGCTCAACGCTCGTTTCACCTTAACTTTTACCAAACTTACACTGTGCATAAAATATTCGATCCCGATACGCATACTCTACCTACCTACTATAAGGCACATAGTAACTTAAAATGGTAAATCTTTACAATACCGTTACCAAAGGAGGGCAGACAGCAAGAAAGCGCACATTCTTAATTGTATGTGCAAGGCATACCAAAATTTTAAACTAACCTAACCTGTCACTGATTCGTAGCTATGCATACCAAACACCTAAACTAATCTAACCTGTCACAGATTCGCATATGCAAGGCACACGAAAAGCTTGAACTAAACTAACCCAACCTGTCACAAATGTCCGCACATTTCCACTGGCCTCCACTTTCACAGCAACTTTTTTTCACCCTTATTTTCGGGGTAAAATTTCCAGTATACGGATTCTTCACTGACAATTAGGCTATATCTTAAAATACTAAAAAGAGGAGATTTGTCTGTGTTTGTTAAATGCGCATCATCATGCTTGCGAAAAGGCGCTTTTCAGTTCCAATAATTTATTTTATGTGCACAAGGCTGGAATTTTGAAGTAAGAGGGAAAGGAAGGAATCCGTGTTCTGAAAGTTATCCAATGTAAAATAAAAATTTGTGAGGGCGCGCTTCCGCCCAGTTTAGGTGTGTGTGTGTGTGTGTATTAATCGAAAAAAAAAATGCCATATAAACATGCGTCCTATTCCCAATATTTTCTAGCCCCTAATTTTCGATTAATACACACACACCTAAACTTGGCTCTAACCTTAGAGGAAATGCCGCTGCCCCTGTTCGGAAGCGCGCCCCCGACGCCAATTTCACACCTTTACCTTTCAGTCTTCATTTATCATAAATAATATACCCTTATAGTTCTAGTAAACGAATGTGAATATTAAGAACAAGACATTATAACTGAACATACGTTACCTACGGTAAAGTACATAGTAACTTAAACCATGCATCGAAACAACACAAACACTTATTTTACCTTTCAATCTCCATACGTATACCGCTAAAGAGGTGTGAAAACACTACACAAATCCCCTTTACTGTCAGCATATCACAGCATCTTATTAAAAGTACGCGCACTGCCAAGAGAACGATGCATTCTTCTACATTTGTTTTTTGACATCATTGTGACCAACATAATAATACAAAGGATATTTCCCTACTATGTCCCTTTTTTTTTTTTTTTTCGTGCTACCAATTCCGTGGCGCTACAGCTCGTGAAGGGCCTATGGCCTATATACACTAACCAGCCAGCTGCTGGCCTCACGCCCACATGCCGAGGCAGAGGTGAACGATCATCCAATCAGAATGGCGGTATCATGTGGTTAGCACGATGATCCTCCCAGCTGTTGTAGCTGGCTTTCGCAACCGGATTTCGCTACTTACCGTAGCTCCCCAAGTGCATCACAATGCTGGGTGAGCATCGGTCCCATACACTGACCAAAATTTCATGAGAAAATTTCTTCCCCCATGAGGACTCGAACCAGCGCACATTCCGTAACGCGAGTCCTAGGCAGGATGCCTTAGACCACGACACCACGGCACAAGACTGGATCGTAATTACGATCACCTAATGAAATAATAATTATTATTATTTGTCAGAAACTAGTGTACAAGGCATGGATATGACATCGTGAGGTTTGATAATATACACACGCACACATAAACTCACACATGCATAAATAAACTTAGCACAAATAAATACAGAGTGTTAAAAAAAAAAGTATTCAATGCTTTAGGAGGTGACAGAGAACTATAACCTTTGAGGATATTTTCAAAGACGTTTTATAATTTAGAATTCAGGGGTACTCAACTTCATGAATACTGCTGGCCAATATTTAAAAAAAATGTTCTTTTGGAGGGCTGCAGACATCCTCCAATAATAAATAATTTACATAAATGTAAATGTCTAATTAGTGATTACTGTAATTTGTAGTAATTAATAATACAAGTCTTTTCAAATATTTTTTTAAATTTTAAGTTTGAAACTTTAGTATCGGGCTGCAGCAAACATAGTGGCGGCCTGCGGGTTGTGCACCATTGGTTTAGATAGTATAGAATAGATATTCTATCCTCTCAGACTATAACCCACTGAACAAATACAGAATGAAGAAAGAAAAAAAAAACATATGTCGAATAATATAAGCATTTATGTTTATAATTTCCAGATGGGCACATTGGTAGCTCACTTGTCAGAACAATGGTTTAAGATAACTGTGGACTGGAGTTAAGGTGCATCTACACAGTTCAACTTTTCTTTCAACTTTAAGCATTCAGCAATGCATGCAAGATTGATATTTAATATTAATTAATATATACATAGTGAAGATGACGTTCAAAACGGAGCACCATGTAGACACAAAATCTTCATGGATCTTAATTGAACATATGTTTTAAACTTGATTCTTTCAATATTTTCTCCAGATTGCATGAGTAAGCGCATGGAAAATTGAATCTTTAAAATATCAATGGTGGCATTTTGTGGCGAAGGTTTTTCTCGGAGTTCTCAAGTTTTCCAACATCATTTCATTCCACTATCACATCCTCTTCACAAACCATGACATTCTGTAAACGAGAAGTAATACGCTTTTGGAGGATGAAAGGGCACTCTAGTAGAACGACACCAAACCCTTGAGCCCTACATGCTTGTAACGACAGATTTCGCTACAGCGTTATACTCAGGCCATTATAACTTTGCACCTGACAACTCAGCGTAAGTAGTGGCGAGAAATGCGATGTTGCCACGATGACCACTTACTACACAACACCTGACTTAACTTACGCAGAGTTTACTATTCTGGTCTGTTAATTGAATACCTCCCCAGAAATGTTGCATAATTCGTTTGAGCTACTTTACAGGAGACAATATAAATAATATAATTGAATATACAGAGTGGAAGGGGACCGATGCCACAAAATTTAAGAGATGAGTCTACATGTTAAATGTAACAAAACTTCTATTACACTTTAATTTGATGAAGCACCCTTAAGCAGGAAAAATACGGTCTTTATCCAATATTTAAGGCTGGTTCACAATAAACCGGGAACGGAAACGACAATGAGAATGAGAACGGAAATAATTAAAAAAATAAATGTATTTAATGTGAACATTCACAGTAGTTAATTGTGAATATTCACATTTAAATACATGTATTTTAACAATATTTCTGTTCTCGTTCCCGTTGTCATTTCCAGTTTGTGAACCAGCCTTTACAGAGCTCTATATTGCGGTAATGGCCCGAGAGAAATGGCTGATTGCTATACAAGCAGATAGGTAAAAATGATCTGAATAGTTAGTGTCGTGAGTCTTCTTTACAGAATTAAATTGTTTAGCCATGAATTTAAATTAAATAACTGTGAAAATCATTAAATTAAATCTTGCAATGTAGCGCAGCATTGCGTAAGTATGGTGAGTACAGAAGAAGCAGAAGGGAAGTTAAGGGATGGGTGGTTGTGCTTGCTAGAGTTATTGCAGTAGACGTGATGTTGCCAAATGTTTCGTAGAAACAGAACGATTTCCTCTAAGATGATGGATGTTAGAAAAGCTTATTTAGATTTTCCAAACCTCTCCTCATGATTTATTACCAGTTTCATTTTGTAGCAGTGGTAATCTTTCACTCTGTATACCCACAAATATGCAGCTAAAAATTGTTGGTTGTTTAATTACTACTGTTTTAGTAATATAGGAGATCAACAGCTCACATTATCAATGACTGTGTACAGATACGAAAATACAATTTGGAGCTCCCTTATTGTCTAAGTTTTGCTTACAACACACTGCACATTTGCAGTAAACATGAGCCCCTGTATATATGTTACTTGTAGACACTCGTGCGAAATTGTTGCGTACATACAGGTGGACTCCCATCAAGACTTGCTCCAAATTTTAATTCCGTATCTGTACCTATATTACACTTAAAATGATAAGAATGTTGCACATTCAAATCCAGTGTTTCAAGTGTAGTAGAATATCAGTACTGTAACACTGTATACCTAAATGATACAAACATATTAATAATATTCTGTATTAAGTAATATAAAATAACATTACAAACACTTTCGTTTTGCCTAAATTAAATTGAAAAATAATTCAGATTTACTATATTCGCTAAAATGGAAATAACGAATAAACACTTTCTTTCCTAGCAGTCACATTACAAAAACCAAAAACTAGTGTCCTTACACTTTTGAGCTCTGGTAGAATTCTCTATACTGAGATTCCAAATTGTTACATATGGTCATCAGATCAGCCTTCTTCTCCTTAGTGATTGGAAGAATATCTTCTTATGCTGGACAGAGTTGCTCGGGAATGATTTGAAGTGGTTCATACGTATTACCTTTGCCCTTATTACGTTTATTTGTATCAAAGACACTCCAGTGCTCTAATACATATTGTGTCCCTTTCATAATCGAAGGACAATAGTATCGTCTGAAGCTATCTGGAGCCACATTCCTGATGTAATTTTGCAATCTACATCTTTCTTCAGATTTTGTTCCAGAATCGAAAAATCTAGAAAATTTGCTCCATTTCCTTAATAACAAATGGCTGGGTCACCGACGTAGCTCTGTTGGTTAAGGCACTTGCCTGCTGATCTGGAGTTGCACTTGGGCATGGGTTCGACTCTCACTTGGGCTGATTATCTGGTTGGGTTTTTTCTGAGGTTTTCCTCAATTGTAAGACGAATGTCAGGTAATCTATGGTGAACCCTCGGCCTCATCTCGACAAATACAATCTCGGTATCACCAATACCATCGATGCTAAATAACCTAGTAGTTGATACAGCATCGTTAAATAACTAATAAAAAAAAAACAAATGGCTCACTTGGGCGAGCTGACTCAATAACATGAATCCAATGTTCAGGGCATACTCCCTTTTTTCTTTGAATCAATGAGAAATTGTTGTCACATGGCAGAAAATATGGCCACTGCACAGGAATTTCTGATTCACTTCTCTGAAATATTTCAGTCCTATTAAATACTGGAGGAATATTACCATTTGCCAGTTGCTGTTCTGTCCCAACACAACTGTCGGACCAGAATATGAGTTTCCTGTCCTCACCAGCAACAATAGTTTGGTAATGTTCTTTTGTATAGCAGAACAAACATGAAACTATTACTGTTGAACCCTTTTTGGCAATGCTCTCGTGCCAGAGATTCATTTTGCAGGCTCCTGAGGCATCAGCATAATTGATTGTAAAGTTGTATGCGACATATTGATGCTGAAATAAATTTAAAATATTAAGACATATTTCTACTCTCTCATTTCAATTGAATATTCTAGAGAACGTAAACAATAAAAATGCTTATGTCACGTTATAAAAACAAAATTTTAAAACATTTAAAACTACAGAAAAAATAAAAATACGATATGCTTATTTTAAGTTAAATGAAATAAATTAAGAGTATTATTTTTAAACTCTTCCATTTAATTTTAATTAGATATTTGGTGAACAGAGACAACAAGAAAAGTTTATTTTACATTTTACGTCATGTAGCAAGGCAGCAACAAGGCAGATGGGCGCGGGAAACCACTATGTGGGACCTCTACATAGGAAGGAGAACACAAGGTAGGCCAAGAAGAAGATGGGCAGATACATTCAAGCAGCAGCTGGGAGGGAAGTGGTCAATTATCGCCCGCAACAGGAACAAGTGGAGAAAGATAGTAAACAAACTTATATAGGACTAAAATTTGACAAACTTTAGTGTATCTCACATAGTGAATGTGAATGTGAATATTGTTCACGTGAAATAGCTCATCATGTGAACCACACCAACCGAGCTTCCCCTCCTATAGAAGGCCCTAGCCTTTCATGGGACACAGTGGCTTCATTCATTCATATACAAATCTAATTAGTCGTTAAAAAAATGTCTGTTTGTCGTACCTACTGCAAACATTTTCTTCAGCCTATTAGAAATAGTTTTTTTAAAGTAATAACCGGTAAACTTACATACAAAAAATCAAAGTTCCCTTAAAAGCAATAACATTTACAGAGTTGTCAGATTGCATCAAGTTTTAAAATTCCCTTACAGAACGAAAAGTTAAGTTCGTTGGGATCAAATTTCTGCACATTTAAAGAACAAAACTAAAATTCTTTCAATCATTTATCATCATAATACATTGCTCTCGGAAAGTAATTCAATAGTTTTTCCAAAAGACACTATGACATGTTTCATATAAAATAATTTTTTTCTCGAAAAGAAAGTAAAATTGAGCAAAATAAGTATTAAACCTTTTTTGTTTGAAATATCTCAAATAATAACCCTTTGCAGTTCACCCTGTTCATTCTGTATATAATCTGTGTGTGTGTGTTTTTTTATAGAATATATTTCAACATGCCCCATTACATAGGTTGTAATATTACATGTTTTGACATTTCTAAATAATTACATTATGTGTGTGTGTTTGTGTGTGTGTGTGTGTGTGTGTGTGTGTGTGAGAGTGTGTGAGAGAGAGAGGGGGGAGGGAGGGAGAGTGGGAGAGAGAGAGAGAGAGAGAGAGAGATTGTATGATTAATGTGTGTGTGTGTGCGTGCGTGCGTGCGTGTGTGGTGGGAATTGCGATGCCCACGCCTTCTTAGGCCACTGTTGTAGTGGGCCAATTGTGCTAAATTCAAATTTCGACAAGGGAGAAAAATTGCCGACAAATTTTTTTTGGAGTGCTCTGTCAGGGTCAGGATTCCTTTGCATGCCATGAAAGTACACCAGCTTCCATGTGTTATTTCTCTCCCAGATGAAGCCATGCTAAGGAGTTTTTCGCCCTTCAACTATGTTACAAAGTGCTGCAAATAAGGTAGGTAATTCAACTGTATTTGTGTTATTGAATACATATATTCTTAACCACACATGAATAATTGGTGACTGGCATGCCACAGTATACTGTAGTCGAGGATGTTTGGTGAGTGTAGCATTACTCCTTATGTTACGGTAAGTAAAGGTATGTGGTCTACCCTTGGAGAGCATAAGGCAAGGATTTGAAGAGCATTTAAAAAAAAAAAAAAGGGGGGAACTCCAAAACCATACTGAGTTGGGTTGTACTGAAGTGTTTAGAACCACAGGATCGGCAGTATTGTTAGTACTGGTACATTAAACGAACTCCAAATAACAAACTCTGAAGCAAGAGATGGAAACAAAGAGTAGCCTAATACCAGCAACAATAATGACCTTGAGCAAAATGCTTTTTCCCTGACATATCAATGAAACATGTTTCATTCAATATGATGTGAGCCTTGATTCGTGAACTTAAATCCAATCAACAGATAATTCTATAGGACCAAAAAAAAAAAAAAAATTAATCTTTACTTAGATTAAAACCAATGTTGTATGTATTCGAGTTATTTATTTTTTTACCCTTTTGAGCTGTTATGCCCACAAACTGAAGAGAATAAAATCGTGTGAAAAGAAAGGTAATACTTTTTTCTTTTGCTTTTCTTTCTTGTTCGCTGAAAACAGGAACATTTATGCATTCCATTAATCATTTTCTGGACAGCAGGACGTAGCTCTCGATTTGTTGAAGTAATTTTTTGTCTTTAAGTATATTCTGGTGAAACTATGCACATGATAAATCGAAAAACATTTTCGTATCATAATTTTTTATTTTATCAATGTTTATCAAGATGGTTAGAACTGTGAATGGAAACAGACAAAAGTGTCTAAACAGGAAAGTCAGAAGAAGAAGAAGAAGAATAAGAAGAAGAAGAAGAAGAAGAAGAAGAAGAAGAAGATGATGATGATGATGATGATGATGATGATGATGATGATGATCAATGTTTTTCAACATTTTCCATTTCTGCATATTCAGTATAATTAATTGTTAATCTAATAACGAGGTTTAGGCCTACCAACAAGAAACGTAATTTTCTTCTTGGCAATGTTGTAGAAAATATATCTAAAATTACCAAGGATCCAACTTAATGAGAAATACGGGTACAATAATTGCTGATGAAAGTTCTGCGTTCTATACAAATGTATATCAAGATGATATGATGGACACTATTAAGAAGTAACAAATGTCAACACCATTAAGTTAGTTTATTGTCTATTTAGACACGAATTTTATTTACAGTGTGAAACACTAGAAGTAAATCTAATGATATATACAAACATTGTAAAAACTTTGACAAAGACTCCAATATCTCTAGTCTCTTTTCTCACATTGTCACTTCAATAGAGATATAAAATGTATTATAAATGTAACAAATACAATCGCTTTCCTAGTGTAAACAATCTCCAATTAAGTTAAAACTTTTACAACGTTTTGTGATATAATTTATGAAGAAGATTACATAGTAATTTCATGTTCTAACATGAATGTTAAAATCTTCTATGTAAAATAGCACAGCCTGAGTGTTAGATTCATGCTTGTTTCGGAAATTTGAAGATATACTATTTATTTATTATTAATAGAGAAAAATTTGCTCTGGCACCAGGGATCGAATCTGGGTCCTCGGTTTTATGCACCGAGTGCTCTAACCACTGAACTACTCACTCCACAGCACCAGATCGAATCTTTCTCCATTGATAACAAATTAGTAACCATATCAGATAATTCTGTAGGACAAAAAAATTAATCTTTACGTATTTATTTATATCTTCAAAATGGACCATAACTGCAACACGCATGAAATACTACTCACACGACCATTTGTTTCGCACTTATCTATCCTCAGGTTTTCAGTTAGTAAAAACCTTCAATATTAATCTCTTAATATGACACTGCTTTATAAATTAGGAACTGTCTGTATATATATTGTAGTAGATATTAACAATCTTATTGATAAAAGTTGAATTCAAGGTCAGGGGTGTAAAGGGTCTCAAAATTGGATGCATGCTCCAAAAGTAGTATGAGTTCACAAGAATGACAAAAAGAAACACTATTTGCAAAATATTACTTTGAATTTTATTTGAGCCAGGACTTAATAATAAGGGAATAAATTGAAGGTAAAAGTTCTTATTCGAAGAATTACATCATGAATATTAATTTCTATTCAAACTTCTTTGTAACAAACAATACTGATACATTTCAAATATTCGATTCTGAATGATATCTCTTTTTCAAAAGTCCCATTGACTAAGTAAGCAAGCAGCTACCAGTATTCAGCTACCTATTTATCTACCAGTACTGGAACTCTGAATTTAACGTGATATTTCACGTGACATAATAAAAAAAAGTAATGTATGACTTGAGGCTTTCCCGGCGTTTGATATAGAATAACTCTTCTCGGGTTCTCAGCCAGGTGAGTTGGAGATTAGCTTCCAAGCTTTCGACGGCTAGCTCTGCCATCTTCTTCAGGGACGAAGAAGATGGCAGAGCTAGCCGTCGAAAGCTTGGAAGCTAATCTCCAACTCACCTGGCTGAGAACCCGAGAAGAGTTATTCTATAAAAAAAAAGTAATTTTTGTCTCACATTGTATTTTGAGTCAGGGGACTACTACGTCATTCAGTTTTCCTTATTGGTGTCTATCTTGAGATAAATATTTGTGACATAACCTATGATTTGTTAGCCTGGAGCTATGGTACAGTCATAGAAGTGGTTTCCTTAGATTAAATTTTCAGATATGTACAAATGTAAACAATTTTCAATAATATATGAAACTAGTAAAGTCTGCTGTAAAATAAAAATAAATATAGTATCACATTTGCAAGAAAGAGCTTCCTTTTAATTATATAATGTTTATAATAACAATTTTTAAGATATGTTCAGCCATTATAATAAATTCTGAAGTTATACAATCTATGTTTGTTATTTACTTTGATTTATCACATGCGTGGGTTCAGTTCAAGCTTGCAATTGTTAGAGACACAGGAAAATCATAAGAGATATGTAAATAAAACGCCAGGAATTGTTACAAAAAATAATCTGGGGCAGAGGAAGGAATGAATTATCATATAGATTTTGTAAAGCTATCTAGAAATGTCCACCCTCCCCTCCCAAAGAACCTTAATTTCCTATTTTCATCAACTACATACCGGTACCTATCTTTTTCAACAAATTACATAATATATTTATGTATCTTAGTCCAATGGATTAAAAATTAAAGAAGTCCATGCAACATAATAATAAACCACATACTGTATAGTACCGGTATATGTTGAAAATTAAATTTTACCATAATTGAAATGAAATATATTGACAAACATCTCTGAAAATGTTGTACTGATATATATATATATATATATATATATATATATATATATATATAATAACTGTCGCCAATGCATCAATACTACTATATGTAGGCTATGATAAGTTTATTTAAAAGTAATATCTGTTCAAATAGAGTTTCAAATTAGATTAGCTGTAAGTTTATATTAAGATAGTAGACAATATGAAGATTTCCTTAAAAAGTAAAGATAAAAGTGAAAAAGAAAAATTTTATCTCCAATTCACATAATATTTTGCCTTTTAAACTTATTGTTTTTAATAACAGAAATATTTTCAGATGTATAGGCCTAACTGCAAAGACCTGTATGTATTAACAAACATTAAATTTAATTGTTTTAGCCATTAGTGTAGTTCAGACAGTTGGTAGACTGTCCGATGATCTGAAACAGACTATGCTCTGGCATAGTTTCAATTTCCACTTGGGCTAATTACCTTATTGGGTTTTTTCTGAGGTTTTCTCCAACTGTTAGGCAGATTTGAATTTACACAAGTAAGTTAAGGTCAAATTCAACAGTGTTCATAAATGAGATATTAAGTATACAGAGAAATAATTTATTACAGTTGTATGAACACTTAAAAAGTGTTCATACAACTGTAATAAATTATTTCTCTGTATACTTAATTTCTCTGTATACTTAATTTCTCTGTATACTTAATGTTAGGCAAATCTTAGGTACAGTAATCTGTGGCGAATCTACGGCCTATCTCGCCAATAACATCTCGCTATCACTAATTTTATCAGTGCTATATAACCTAATAGTTGAGTCTAATTTTAGGTACCGATACTTAAAAATAACTGAATTCTATTTATAAAATATAGGAAGTATAAACAGTCTCTTCATGTGTAAGTATAATAAAAGCAATTACCGGTACTACAAAAATTTTATTATAATAGCGTGAATGGGGATGTTATAGAATTCATAATATCATGCCAAATTATGGACTATTCCTATCCCTACAGGAAATTCACCTCTTGTATAAGAAAGAAATCAACATCTGCTTTATACCAGTATAGGCCTACAACTCTGTTTCCTAATTTTACGTAATTTGGGAACTCTTATACGTAATACCGGTACTTGAAAGATTAATTTTAGTACCGGTATTAAAGTATTAACCTATTTATCAATTTCTGTGTACCGGTATCAGTATCTATAAGTTATTTAATTCATCTTAGTCGTTTATGATTTATAAGAGTGAACATATGGTTTTTAATAGTAAACGTAGGTTAAACATATCTGTATTCAGTTAACTACAGATTTACCGGTATTCAAAGACAATAAGATAATATGACTATAATGAAGGTATAGTGGAGTGAGTTGGCACCGGTACATGAAATCACTTTGTGCTCATTCAAAATCTGCTAGTAATCAAATTCCAGTCCATTTTGTGAGGAACTGTCACCTGACTGGGGCTAAGACTGTGCCGTAGTTATTTATAGTGGAATATGATGTTTAGGTGTAGGCATATTTTACTGGGATTTCACAAGATAGTGTCAACTTATTAATTCGAGTATTAAAAATTATGAATATTTTCTTAAATTAATGTCACTTTTGTTTCCTTGATTTAATCAAAGATACATATAGAAAGTGAACCTTTGAAATGTTTTGTCCTGCTCACTTGCCCCACAGGGTATACAGACCTCTGATAACATACCAGTTGTTAATATGTAAAAATATTGTTTTGTGCAATCACTGAAACTCCTTAGAAGCATATCTACAAACCTGAATATTAGAAAACTTAAAACTGTATTTAAATATTACTATTCTCTCTCTAATACAGATTTGAATTTTGACATATAATAAATTTTCAACATTCTTCGTAAATGTATCTGAAGAACAGAGAAAGTTCAATAATTTGATTTTAAATTTGCAATTAATCTACAGTAGACTTCATAGACAAATTTTTTAAACTTATCATCTAGTCTCCTTTTAAAGAAAACTCATAAATTAAAATTACAGAGAAGAAAGGACTACATGGGTTAAATTTCGGATGACTAAGCTTTTTTTATAACACTTAATTCTTTGGGATGAGACTTACAAAGCATCTTTCTGTATAACATTTCTTCTGAATAGACATATTCATTAAGAAACCTTACTGATGAATGCTAATCTAAACCTCATTGTTAGCTAACGTTGTGTCACAGCAGCCATACCCATATAGCAATTGCTATTTTGTCACGAATTGCATGTTACCAGTTACTGGTCGTGCAAATTTTGCAGTGTTGTAATAAGTTTCTATACTATTTATCCAATGACTCCTTATGTTGTTTAAATGTGTACGGTAAATTACTTAAAGAGTTCTTTTACAAAGATTTATGATTGCACAAATTCAAAATTATAGTTTTAAATGCAATGACTAATATTCTTCATTGTTGGATACACTCTTTTAACACTTGTATAATCGATGATCAACTTTATAACTTCTTTACTGTGTTATTATTAGAAACATTACCTGGTTGACTAGTTTCAATGTGGTAATCGTCATTGTCCTAAGCCTAGTGAGGTCCCCCGCTATCTTCCGGTTTCTTTTTGTGGTGGGGTGTGTTCATGATTGTGTTGAAAAGGGTGTGTGTTTTGAAATTGAGTTAAGTGTTCAGGATGTGCTGTGGGTGTGTTTCTGTATGTTTGTAGATTTCATATTGTTCGAGTGTGTCAAGTTTCTGGTTTTTTGGCTGGATGTGTAGTATTTTCATGTCAGTGTCTATGTTTCTGCAGTTGTGATGTGTCCTACGCAGGTAGAATTGTTGTGTGGTTTGGTTATGGCTGTGATATGTTCCTTGTAACGTGTTTGAAATGATCTTCCAGTCTGTCCAATGTAGAAGCCATTGCAACTATTGCATGATAGTTTGTATACACCTGTTAAGTTATATTTGTTTGTGTTTTTTGTCTGTGTGTTAAGATGTTTTTGTAGTGTGTGCTGTGTTTTATATGCAATGTATTATTTTAGTTTCTTGAAAGATTATGCAATCTTGTATGTGTTCTTGTTTTCGTATGTTATCCCAATATAAGCCTCAGAATGGGACTGATTCTCTGGTACGATCACAGCTAAGGAATAAGTTTATGAGATTTGGTACTTGGAATGTCACAAGTCTGTATAGAACAAGAGGGGTACCGGTAACATTAGTAGTGAAAGAATTAGCTAGATATAGAATAGACTTTGTGGGAGTACAGAAGGTTAGGTTAGATGGGAATTGCACATCACAAATAGGAGATTACTTGTTGCATTATGGGGAAAGAAACAAAAATCACCAATTAGGAACAGGATTCTTTATTCATAAAAGAATAAAATCTGCACTAAGAAAGGTCGAATTTATCAGTGACAGGTTAACGTATTTAGTATTTAAAAGTAGATGGTGCGATATTGTAGTTATAAATACTCACGCCATTACAAAAGAGAAAGACGACCATATACAGGATAGTTTTTGTGAGGAATTGGAAAACAGTTTTGATCAGTTGTCTAGATATCACATGAAAATTTTATTGGGGGATTTCAATGCTAAAGTAGGACGGGAAGATATTTTAAATTCACTATTGGAAAAGAGAATCTACACTTAACTAGTAATGATAATGGAGTTAGGTTAGTCAACTTTGCCACATAAAAAAATTTAATTGTCAAAAGTACAAAATTCCCCCATAAGGATATACATAAATACGGTATACTTGGACTTCTGGATTGACACACAACCAAATATATCACATCTTGATAGATAAACGAAGATATATTCGTGTAGTAAACATTCGAACCTTCAGGAGAGCAGACTGTAATTCTGACCATTATTTGGTAATTAGAGAATTAAAAGAAAGACTATCAGTAGCCAAGCAAGTAGAGCAGCAAGTTAATATTAGGAGATTCAATATTCCGAATTAAAAGACGAGGAAACTAAGCCAAACTATCAATTAAATTTTAAATAGGTTTGGCGCTTTAGGAAGTTCTAATGAAGTTGAGGAGGAGTTAGATGTCAATAACGTGTAGGAAAATATCAGAGATAATATCAAAATTGCAGCTGAGCAGAGCATAGGTTATTATGAAACTAAGAAAAAGAGAATTTTAGAGACTGGATTAATCTTGCTCAGGATAGAGCGGGCTTATGTGAGGGCAGCAATGACCTCTGAGTTCTCTAAAAGACATAAGTACCAGTATGTAAGTGTGTTGTATTTGTCTTGTTCTTGTGTTTGTGTTGCTTTTTTTTTGTTTACATTTAGTTTCTCTTATGATATCTATTATATTGGGGTTGTATCCATTTTCTTGTGCTATGTATTTGATAGTGTGTATTTCTTTCTTATAGTCTTGTTGGCTCATAGAAATGTTGATAAGTCTGTGTATCACAGATAGAAATGCTGCGTACAGTACTTGTGTTGTATGGGTTGATTGGAGGGGAGGGATGTGTGTGTGTGTGTGTGTGTGTTTTACCGTGGTAGTGGGTTTCCTGTATATTCTGAACATATGTCTGTTGTCTGTTTTTGTTATTGTGATGTCTAAGATTTTTATGGATTTTTTGCTTTCTATTTCTAGTGTGTAGTGTAGTTTCGGATGTATTTTGTTTGTGTGTTTGTGTAGGTTTTCAGTATGTTCTAATATTCCTTTCAATAAAACTCCTGACAATTTGGTATAACTGTTTGTTCACTATAGATGTAATGTTATCGAAATGTAAAATTCACACTGTTAAGTGTGGTCCAGAAATTAACTAATATTTTCATTATAATTACAGTTAAAGTAATGCCAGCTTCAAGTATAATCAGCTATAAAAATGTATTTTGGAGGCTTATTTCGAATGATGCTACTCGTAATACAAATTCAGCCAGATATTTGCATTATTTAAGTTAATATTACATCATACTTGTGAACTTTTACTGATTATCATAACAAATATTAATATTTGCAATTTATGCAGAGTAAAAGGGAAGCATGCATCACCTATTATTCTATTATTTCTTTGTCATAGAAACCTGTCAAAAGGAATAACTTTGACTCTTGATGAAGAAGATATTAAATTCAGTTCTAAAATATGGTACTGATACCTACTCTCAAAAATGTTGTGCGAGATAGGTACCAGTACGTAATACAACAAATACCACAACTACTTCAACAATATTACCGTATTATTATATTATTACGAAATAGTATTTGTTCCTTTAAAAAGTTTCCCTTATTGGCTATCATAAGGGTTGTTACGAATTATAGAGCTATCGTTCCTAGGGTAGATCTTCTTCATTACCGGTAGCTAAGTTTACAACCAAAGCAATAACAAAGAAAAGAGTGCAATTTTATGACAAAATAAGTTAGTGAACTACTGTACGACACTATGTACGCCTTTCTATTGGTGTTATCAGATTCTAAGTGAAGATAGACATGGAACTCAAAGAATGCCACTGCATATTTTCTTGCAATAATCATAAAATGGTGGTAGAACAGGGAGTAGTTCAGAGCAATAATCATCAGGGAGGTACAAATTAACAGCAGGGTTCCTGAGCATGGTTCAGTGATCAGTAACCAATTTCATTACTCTACTGAAATTATCTGTTATAAATTATTTGTATCGGTCCTTAAACAGGTTTTTTGTGCATGATAATGACATTACAAATCCTATGACAGAGATTAAGTGAACAGTTTCGTGGTAATTACTTGAACTGCCATAACAGTCGTTCAATTCTTAATGATGTTATAGCTCTTGAAAAGTAGTGAAAGTGTGTCTTACGACTAATTTATCGATCTGCATGGAAATGTATCTAGTCATATAATCCTGTAATTTCTGCTCCCCTTATCTCAGCATCTTTAGGAGAAGAAGATGGTGAGTGAAATAACTTACAGGGAAAAACACTGACTATCTCTGTCACATACCGTACTGTACCATGAGAAATTATACTCACAGATAACCATGGCAACAAAGAACTAATCATCTTATGTGAATAATAAAACTTTTATATTCAAATTCCTCTGTAAAGTAGGCATTTCTTTGTTTTTGCTTCGGTACTACACCCGCTTTAGAGCTTAAAATATTATAATATATCATGAGGATATTTTCCCGACAGCTTCGATTGTTTCTATTTGAAGGGTACAGGGAAAGAATTTGCTTTGTTCACTTTAGCAAATTTTTCAGAAGAGCAATTTA
Organism: Periplaneta americana; assembly: GCF_040183065.1. NCBI lineage: Eukaryota > Metazoa > Arthropoda > Insecta > Blattodea > Blattidae > Periplaneta > Periplaneta americana. The sequence continues at coordinate 77,586,938 of NC_091126.1, forward strand.
AAATCTGTCTTGAGCATATTCTTTCTTTGTATGCCAAATCTATATTCCGTCATAGCACTTAGACTGTTCACATTATCACAGTGTATCATTCACAGAATTAAACTATATGGAATCCTACTCCACACAACATGCATAACTCATTCTTGAAAAAAGTGGACAAAGCTCTTTCTCTCCCTGTACCCTTCATTTACTTTAGCAATAATGTGGATGCTGATTTTCATACTTTTAAGAACTATTACTTTGCAGCTTTTCTACTTACTGAACGTTGAGCATATTTAAACAGAGTCAAGCATTATGCTATTTTTCAAATTCTGAGACAAATATATGGTTAAAAATAACCATTGGCCCCTAGTGATTGTTATCAAATGCTAAGTTGAATATTTTTTGGCTCCTTTTACTCTTCATTATGCACTAAGATATTCTAAATGTGACATATTAAGAAGACTATTTTATCATGAAGCACTAGAAGCAATTTAATTTTTAGTTGTTTGAATAATAGTGTAATTTAATGAATGCTATCTATATCACCCATTGCTTCTTACAGGAAATTTTACAAATGTTATAAATTTCTGTTGGATGAGATTATTTCTGTTCTTTTATTATTAAAAAGATTGAATCGCTTCCAATCTCTGTCTTACTCATTACACTGCTTTTAATCATTCAGACTCTGAATACCATAAGTTTCTTTGAAGTATGGTAATGGACAAAGTTAAAAATATGAACACTAACTATAAGAAATATCGTGTGTCACAAATGAAAGTTTATAGCACTTGACCATCTTTCCACATACTACCATAATAACATCAGCACAATAGAATTATGTTGACCAAAAGCATTACAACCAACATGACCAATATGATATATAGTCTTACCATCACATGAGCAGGACATGAATGACAGGTATGACACTGTGTTATCAGTACATGAAGGAAATAACATAGTAATATTACATTATTACATCACCAGCATACAGCCACTATAGATAACACAATACTTACGTTGTAAAACTGATGAACAGGAAGACACAGAGTAATATTTCAAAGGCTTACAATTAATATCGGTAGCCTTAATTACAGTGATTACAACTGGAATATAATATTCAGAGAGTGAGTTTGTCATATTTCGGTAATCAACAATAGCTATTAGACTATCCCATGAAATAACATTCTCTTATCACTATTATTTCTTTCTCTTGGACTCTCTCGTATACAGGATAGTTGACATACTTAATACAAGTCCCTGATACTTGGATTACAACATTTTCAATAGAATGCTCACTATTATTCATTGTTCGATACACTCTTAACACTTATAATCACTGAATAACTTTATGATATCTTTATTGTGTTAAATTTTGCAATTTATCTGGCTAACTAGTCAGTCAGGTAAATTGCAAAAGTTAACACAGTAAAGATATTATAAAGTTATTCAATCATAATGCTCACGTTTTGTTGGTAATACTTCAGCAGGAATTACGAGAAAATTATTGTTCAACCACAGTGTAGTATATACAGTCACGACGCTCAATATGTAGTAAATATGCATCCATAGATAGCTGCTAACCACTAGGATTGCTACTATCGCCTCATCACAGACAATGCGAAATAGTACCTGCACAGTCTATTGTTCCTAGTATCCTCGTAAACTCAAGCTTCGTGACTGTATATACTAGACTGTGGTTCAACCCTTTTGTTTGGCGCATGTAAAGTATGAAAATGGAACGATGAGTAAACACATTAAATGTCATTAAATATTTCTATATAACAAGAAATTAAGACCAGAATAAATAATTCAAGTTAGGGTCTGGCAAACACTAGTATACTTCATATATGAGATTCTCTTTTATTATTCATCTGAGGAATATCATTCAGTGGTGTTACCTTTTTGTTATCTGTAGCTGGTGAGCAGTAATCAATCAGTTTATCTCAGTTGAAGTCCCCAAATGCGGTTGTGATTTCGGGACCAGACTTTATACATTTTTACATTTGCAAAATTATGTTTTTTTTTTAATAGGCTGCTTATTTTCCTTCAAAATTGGCTGAAAATGTAATATTGTTTAACAAATTCGAACAGGAATTTATTGAGATTTTCAGTGGGTCCCTGTTTTATAATTTAAAATCTATTGTCATAAAAAACCATGCCTCTAGAGTACACTGAAAGTGATAACTGCTCAATTACACACTTTACCTTTTAAATAATTCGCTTTCAGTCTCTATGGTAAACCATTCCATTAAAATATTCTATGTAATCATCTATAAATATTACTAGCCAAGACCAACTTTGGAATCGTTAAAGCTCAAATGAAGAAATATCACAAGCAAACGGATATTTCTTCTAATTGTGAATACTTTCATGTAACTTAATTATACCTACATACTAAATTTTATATTGTTATAACGATACCATTTGAGCACAATGATTCTCGCGTAATAGAATGAAAACACTATTATCACTATAAATAGATCTGTTGTTGTACCTAGGGACACATTAACACTGTCTTAAGTATCAGCTGTGTATGAACAATGTTTGAGTTCTCTGTATGGTATTTTCTCAGGTCAGCTCTTATATGAAAATTTGTGTAATTTACATGGAAAATGAAAAACAGAACAAAGTTTCTTTTCTATTTATTTCAATTATTTCTTTATGAAGTTATAAATTAATCACGTACTGGTACCAGTATTATATCAGCTTTGTTCACGTTTAGTTGTGAATGCTGAAACACTCATCTTAAAGACAGGTAAGTTACTTTGGAATATTTGTCTATGTCTAGGTTAGAGCATTCGCTTTTTATTTTCCGGATACACTGCAGCTTATTTAAAATATTATTGTGCTTATTTTTACGAAATGTAGGTTTGTTTCAGATTTTAATACACTGAGGTATAGTGCACATAAATAAAGACTGCATTTGGGCTGCCATAAAGCCATCCTTGACGTTATAGCATCAATTTCGAAAGCAGCAATGTGTTGCAAGGTATAAAAATCTTGCTTACTGCCAATTGTGAAAACTTTAATAAATTTGGAAAATGAACATTCCATTGCGAAAGTAAACATAATACAAAATAATTTTTGCCAGAATTGTGGGAAAAGTTGGCTCAAAGAAAAATAGTTACATTATAGTGTATGATAAAAATTCCGCTATTTTTAGTTTCTCTTTAAACGACATTATACTTAAACTACCGGTACTTATTCTATTATTTGAATGTTTTAGTTTTACAGAAAACAAAAAATAAGTATTTTCAATTTCTTCTCCAGATTTGTCAGATCAATAAACTTGACTAAAATTATGAATGAATATTTCATCTTATGTATTTATTACCATTTATAACTATAGATGTTACATTTATTTTAAATAAACCTGTTTTCTTTTCGTTTAAATTTGCATTTAATTTAAATAGTCCCTAGATACACTTAACTAATCCATGGTACAACATCTGTTTACACTTAAAATGTTAATAAAAAGCTTCAAACTAAGCGTGAACTAAGAAATGCGACAACTTTTATACATCCATACTTTGTTCTAAATGAGAGAGAAAGCAATAGTGAATAATTGAGACTTTCTCCATTGCTAGTGGATTATAGAATAAGCTCATAATGTTTACGATAATTCTAAATTTTGAAGATGTCGGATGTGAGTTTTTATATAATTCACTAGAAGTCCAAGTTACTGGTACACATTTTCTGAATGTAGAACATATTCAAGAGTTATATAATCTATAACAGCGTTTCTCAAATTATGGTGTGCGGACCACCTGTGGTCCCCAAGATAGTCCCTTGTGGTCCTTCAAAAAAAGCAGAAGAAAAGACAAACTTCAAACGAATTGCATATCACTCTATAACTGAAAATCTCAGAATTTGGAAGTGTCACATGGCAATCGCCTTTCACTTTTTCTCTCAGTACTGATATTTATGAAATTTATTACTCTATCCGTCTACTGACTTCCCCACTCTACTCTCAAAACAAAAGAAGGATTTAAAGCACTATGAACGTGGTATTTCTCGCCATCTTTTCTCTGCACGTCTGGCACCACCCCCGTAACCCAGCCAGGGACCACTCAAATTCATAACAAAGGACTGAACCTTTCTTAATAGTTTTGCAGACACCTAGTCTGCACATTGAAATTGTCACATACTGTACATCGTACACCAATTATACAACTCTAAGGTCACAATTTGAAACTTATTTTCCAAGTAAATATGACGAATTTTCATGGGTTCGTGATCACTTTCATTGCGATATTGAAACTAACAAACTTTCATTGAGTGAAAAAGAACAGTTAATTGAACTCTCGAATGAGACCGGACTTAAAATGAAATTCCAAGTGGAAGGTATGGTTAATTTCTGGACTGCATCACAACTGAAAAGACAATACCGTATAGTGAACTGTAAAATGGTGCTTTGGAAATTATAATTCAGTTTGCTTCTACGTATCTGTGTGAGAAAGGGTTTTCATCACTAACTCCAATAAAATCAAAGTAGGCTACCGGTACCAAAATCGACTCGATGTATGTGACAATCTCTGACTTAAGCTTACCAGCATACTTCCAAAAATAGAACAACTGTGCAAGAATCGGCATGCTCATCCATCTCATTAATGTGAGTACCAACATTTATTTATTTATTTTTTTTTTTTTAGTTAATAAGTTAAAGATTATCGAAACTCTAATAGCCTTGAATTATTAAAGAAACAAAAATGAATTTTCTTCTATTAACATTAGCTTAATTAGTTAATACTAATATAAAATTAATTTCATTTAATTTATTTTAATTAATTAATTCTATTTTAAAATATAAGTATATTAAGTTAATATTAAAATATGCTACAAAAATGATAAATGTGCTTTTGAAGGGAACGAGAGTAAGGTGGTCCACGGAACTGTTCTGACTTAAAAAAGTGGTCCTCACTTCAAAAAAGTTTGAGAAACGCTGTTCCATAAGAAGTTGAGGCTTCGTCAATAAAATAAAGCAATAAAAATGGAAATGTGTCCCTATGTACAATATATTTCGCTATTCAAGAAATTTCATTTTTAATGAAAGCCTTCAATTACTTTCACATCAAAGCCATAGTAGGCCTACCTACTAGCCCTTAACAATAGAAAGAATTAGAATGACTGTTCAATTACTGCCATATGAATTACACATTAGCAGTACCAGTAACGGTATTTTCTCTAGAAGACTTTGAGAAATTATGTGGTTATAGAGTAGCAAGTAAGAGTGAGTCTACTTTCTAACTTCTTTTCTATCAAAATCTTATTATAAGCTATGAGCCATTAGTCACAGCTTTGAGCAATTATCTCATGTTTGCTACGTTATTTTAAGTGAATCACAGATGTAATGCCTTCTAGATGTAGCAACAAATAGGGCAGCTATATCATCAAACTATTATGAAAACAATGCAGCATTCCATTACATGAGACATAATTTCATAAATATGTACCAATTATCTTCATTGATCACATGCCATATTAGGTAATACATTTCATTTATTAGAAACTTAATGAGAGGGAAAGTTTGGGAAGGGGACAGAAGAAGGGTTAGAGAGGGGGAAAGAAGGGATATATTACAGGTATATGGTCGATATTAAAATATAATCCTACTAGTAAACTATAAAACTCTAGAATAAGTTTGTCTTTCACTTTTCAAGAATGAAAGGACGTAAATATGGTAACTATTATTTATGTTATCGGTATAATACTATCTCTAATATATTTGCAACAAAGTGGTGGGGCAATTAAAACCAGGTGTAAATTAAGTCTATTTAAAATTAATAATTCTATTCGTAAAGTAAATGTCAAACTGCACATAATCTCAATTACGGGGTTAGGTACAGTTTACAGCAGTAAAATTTTTAGAAATATTCAACATTTCTTTCCTCCATTACTGTATCTTGTACAATAATGAAAATTGGTATATGTAAAATACTGTCCTGCTATATAAAAAAAAAAATACTTTTATGATTAAAAAAAATTATTTATATATATTTTTTTCAAAATTCAAAATGGTGGCAGTTTACTGTGCAGTGATGAAGCATTTCCCTCATAACTCATAAACTTGTTAACTTTTTTATGTTCTCCCTCTTTATTTTATTGCTGAAACTTATGTTTATAATATCATGCTATTTCAACTACATTTCTTAATAAATAATATATATATATATATATATATATATATATATATATATATATATATATTTTTTACTTTGTGTTAGAAGACAATCTATCAAAGGCAGAGAAGTGATGTTGCATCATATTGTAGATATGACATGCATAAATACACTGAAAAAATTCATCATAGAATGTTGGATAGATTTTGAGTTATGTGGGAAACGCTTCATCACTGCACAGTGAACTGAATTTAAAAAAAAAAATGTAAATAATTTTTTAAGTCGTAAAAATATTTTTTTCATATAGCAGAAGGACAGTGTTTTACACATTTCATTATTGTACAAGATACAGTAATGGAAGAAAAAAAAAAGTTGAATATTTACAAAATTTTACTGCTGTAAGCTGTACCTAACCCCTTAAACAGAATGAGGATGAGTAAACGTATTATTTAACATCCGAAATGTATACTATGTAGGCCTACAGATTTTCTTGCTCTTTATCCTATCATCTTCGTAAATTGTGTGTTTACTTTACTTTAAACATTTAAAAAAATTGAACATGTCACAACTCTTCAGGTTATCTAAAGCTTCACATTTATTTGATATCGAGACTAAGATATTACAGCAATTGCTTTTACCAACTGGATTTAATGAAAAACAATTCCTTCTTTCGATACCTAAGGCTGATTATTGGTTGTACTTCCTCAGTCTCTCAGAAAAGTGCAGGGAAAGTACAACAAAAATAGGCCCGATAATCGTCTTGTGTAGTATCTTGATCAGTCAATCATTTCATCTATGGTAACCAAAAAGGAAGATAGAATACCATGGAATAATAATAATAATAATAATAATAATAATAATAATAATAATAATAATAATGATGATGATGATGATGATGATGATGATGATGATGATGATGATGATGATGATGATGATGATGATGATGATAAATTTTGCGCATTTTAAATCTGTATATGAAATGAAAGTTACTTTTTTATGGAGGAAGGACCCGAAAGCTCATACTGCAGCATGACATGAGGCTTATTGTGCTTACCACTCCTGTTCTGTGAATGATACTTGTAGCCAATTGACCGCACTCTTGTACAAGTACAGCACACCACCCGTGAACTTAATCCGGGATATGGTATGGTTGATGACGATATATGAATTAATCATGGCAAAATGAGTCTGAGGTCCAACATCGAAGTCATCCAGCAATTCTGGCTCAATTGGTTGAGGGGAAACCCCGGAAAAAACATAAATGAGTAATTGTTCCAACCAGGATTTGAACCAACACATTTCATGATCATCCACAGCAGTGGACAAATAATAGATACCACACTTGTGTATGTGGAAAGTTCATTTCTACAGTGAAAGAATACATGCTTATTTATTTCTGAAACATAATTTTAAAAACAATTCATTTGGTACAGTACTCTAAACTAGCATATAATATACTTGAACATGAATGATGTGTTTAATTGTGATGTGAGTAAAATTTCTGTTCATGGAGAAGGGCTCAACTTGAATTGCTTACTGATGAAATACATTAATGAATAGAATTTTCTGAATTATGTTCATTCCAATTTTTATATACATAATTACTATTTATTTATTTTATTTATTCAGAATCTGCCATAGTTTAGACGGATTATTATTTCTTTTCTTCAGACTACATCACACAAAATTATATATTTTTTGTAGTTATTATTTCACAGTGGTGATTACTGAAACGTCCTTGTTAATATGCTTAATATTAGCATGACATATGTATTTAAAAGAAAGGAGGTCAACACGAACAAAGACCAAAATAAAGAAGCTCCTCTCATAAAATTCTCTTTTGCTTTTTAATAAATCTTCACTGTATTTACAACACCTAGTGATCTGCTTCCACAGCTGATTATAATAGCCATGAAATTACATAATAGCTATATGTCAAAACTTTGAAAAATCCTGCTTTTGTATTGAAGATTCCTTTCACTTACATCCTACAAGAATATTGAACTCAATGGGAATTAATTATAGATATTTTTTAGTCATCTATATTCTATATAGCCTTCGCTCAGTACCATATTAGTTTTGTGATCATATTTTCATATTTTCTGTGTGTATTTGAAATCTGTTCCAACCTCTTGTGTTTATAGATATGAAATAACACCTAATCTCACTGTGGTATAACTTAATAAGAAAATTCAGGGTTTAATCTCTGCCCAGCTGTTTTGACTTATTCACCTCTGACACACTCAGAAAGAGTAATTTCAGAATATTCCCTTCTTTCGTCCAAATGATAGTCGTTTGAGTGTTATATATATTCAGATATTAGTCACACAATTCGCATACTTTGTTATAAACCAAATTGATTTAAATTCTAAAAATTATTACATCTTCATGTTTACGAAGCATATTGACTTTTTGTACTTCCGTAGTGCTTCGTTTATATTCTTGTTATCATATGCTTAAATTGCTATTGTTCAATTGTTGACACAAGATATGAATTTACAGCCTCGTTAGAAATTTGTATTTTAATATAGGCCTATAATATTTAGTTTGCAATAAAATTCTTCCCATATAGCTCTTCAGAACGATTTTAATAGAATATTATTGCGAAACTTGATTCCAATTTCAATGCTGGCAGGAGAAGCCTTACATTTAAAGGTGGAAAGGAAGTTCAACAAGAATTAATATTTGATAATGTTCCAGTTCTGTACCTTCATAATTTGTTTGTAAGCTAGATAATGAATCAAACATCTACTTTCAAACGAAACTAAAATGCATGTCAATACACAAGGCCTTAATTTAAAATTTTACTTGAAATAAATATAATAGTATACATCATGTTTTTGTCCAACAGGAACTAGAAATTTTCATTATAATCGAACAACTACCTGTATACAAATCAAATACAGTTAATTTTATATTTTCTCAGTAACGTGAAATAACTTCAAGAACTCTGCTCTGATTTGGGACACCTAGACAATAAAAAGTATCTTAATTTAAGTAAATAGAAATGCTCATGTTAAAAGAATATCATTTATGCTGACCAATATCTATGATTTAACTTAAAACAGAAAACTGTAGATATTGAGATTATTACAAAGAAATGAGACAAACCAATATAAAACTGCAACCTATTTACATTCAAATTTACTAGAGTATAAATGTTAATGATGATGATAATAATGATGATGATGATGATGATGATGATGATAACAACAACAATAACAACAACAGGAATAGAAAAAGAAAAAAGAAAAAACAAAAACTTTGTTGTGTTGATATAAATTACTAGTACATTGTAAAATTGGATGAACAGAAACATTAGAATAAAAAAAATAAAAATAAAACTGGAAATGCTTTTACTTTTACTTGTACTTACATTAAATTTATTACAGTATAGCTCGAAATTTACCTAAGACTTAGTCATAGTTAGCCCAATGAAAACATTAGCTGAACATCTAGAACATACATTTTCCACGTTCGTAACAGGGGTTCCAATCCTGGTAGCTCCAATTGGAATTTGTTGTGGACAAAAACGATACTTAATGGTAGGTTTTCGCAGTGTACTTCCGTTTCCCTTACCAACATTCAATCTTTGCACCATTAATCATAATCATGCAGGCTATATAGACCGCCTGCCATTGTGTAATATATATTTTTAAATTGGTTTATTTTACGATACCCATAATCAACTGCGATTGTCATCTAGCATCTCAGTGAAATGAAGGTGTTAATGCCAGTGAAATGAGCCCAGGGTCCATAGCCGAAGGTTACCTAGCATTTGCTCTTATTGAGTAAGAGGGAAAATCCCAGAAAAAACTCAACCAGGTAACTTGTTCCAACCAGGATTTGAACACGCGTTCGCTCATTTCACCGTTACTTCACGATGGTGGACCCCATGGTATACTTAGAGCAGAAATATTTGAAGTTAAATTGCCTTACTCCTAGACAGGGACACTTGTTTGAATGACGTTATATATATATATATATATATATATCGAGAGCGACACATACACACACATTTGTTTTATAGTTTTTCCATAATGTAATTGAGTGTTTTCATTTCCTTATACATAAGCAGTATAGGAAAACTACATCAATTCAGTGCTTGTCTCTATTCACCCCTTTGAGCAATTAAGAAAAAGAAAAAAGGTTTTTAGAATGTATTTAATTAATTAAATGTTGAAAATAAAAGTTCCTGGAACAAAATTTGCACCCTAACACGTATATATTAGCATTAAAATATTTAATTCACTCTTTATTACAAATTATTGTATGCACTTACAATTTTAAAAGTGTTTCTATTCACCTAATTTTACGGTAATGCATATATATTAAACTACCCAAATGTCAGTTGCACTTGCAATTTCCTGCAATCTTAGATAAAAATGTCTTATGGAATTTACTTTCCATTCCAAATAATTTCATTTTCTTAAACGAAAATCAAATTATTGCATTTCCTATTGTAATTTCCCTCGCTTTTCGTCCAAAGATATAGGCCGCATATCAAGCAGAACTGTATGTCAGATCATCTCAGATTCTTGTCATAAAATAAATTATATTCCACAAGAGGATATGCAAATGTATTCCATACATTTACGTGCAATTTAACAAGTGAATACCGTATATCTGAATGATTTTAATTGCAGAATTTAGAATTTGGACTACACCTTACAATAGGGAGCGTGAATAGATGGACGTATGTACTGTAGTACAATTTCCAGTTATCTAAACTCGTAACATAGAAATGTGCTACATACTTTGGCTCATTTGTTGTGCCCAGTTAACTCAAAGATTAGTCCTTAATTAAAAATGTTTTCGTTGTGATACTACTCGTTTTAAAGTGTCTGTCTGACAAAGTAATTAAATATCTTATTCAATAATTCTAGAAAAATCAATGTGTTGGACTTGAGTACCTACATTCTTCTCCTTGGAGTACATAAAGTTTAAAATTGATACTAGGCTCGAGATGTTCAGAAACTGCGGTGTTACTATAACACCACTGCAACTCAGAGGGTTAAATACATTCTTAGTTTAACAATAAGGTTACCAGGTGGGGTCAATTACATTGCAAGTATTTCCATTAATAAGGAAAGTAGGATGGGTCACAACTGAGGAAAATTATGCAAGGAAACACAATGTACATTTATACTCAATCTTGAAAGTTGTTGAAACACTTGAGTAAGTTTTGATCACATAGAACTGCCAGTTTATCACAGAATAATACAGGTTCGAGACCTGTTGTTCTTTTCTGGCTTATGCCCCTTTGACTTCACAGCTGCCGATTTGCTTCTCCTGCCAAATGACGAAAGAAAAAAGTGATTTGTCGATGGACTTCTACTAGGAACAGCTGAGGGAGATCCGTCGGTGTCGTCCATAGATGCAGCTTCCACATCCAAATATCCTTGACGTTGTATTCGATGTATAACGATCCTGTATGTTCCTATGACGGCACTTCTTGCTCCCCGACTAGAATGCTCCTCGAGCATGGCACTTGTTATTCCGAAATCTAATAGTTTCTTTCTGGCTAACATTTCAGTACCGTAGATATCGGTTTCTTTCTTCTCGGAGCCACTGTAACTTTCCTGCCTGCTAAGCGTCTCCCTCTCAACTGCTATGGTGTCGTCCCCTGAAGATGGCCTATATGCACCGCTCTCACCACTCTTGCCTGCTACCAGGTCACTCCCAGATCCCACACTCTCTTTGTTTTCCCCACTAACGGAAACATTCTCTTTGCTGTCTGTCTTTCCTGGGACAGTCTCTGCATGGTTCTCGGGTGTCCTAGGAACAGGGGATTGGAAAGTTGGTGACAGACTGTAATTCTCTGACGGACCAGGAGTTGTAGGAAAGATAACACCCTTTAACCAATCAGAGTTGCGAATTTCCTGAAGACCGAGTCGTTCCCGAGGTGCTTTCTTGAGAATTCCTTCTGTAAGGTAGAGAAAAAGAAGTGATTAGTTTCTTTCATCTTTGAACTGTTCATTTTAATATTATCACTCTTTGTTAAAATAAAAACATACAAGAATACATTGTGCAATTCCTACCAATGCATTAAACATATGATTTATGGAAATAATTATAATATCCATGTATTAAATTATCTCCTGTGTCATATTCTTGGTTTCCAAGTCCTCCCGTATTTTGCCTAGTGCAATTCCAAAATATTATTGATAATAATTTAATGTAAATAAATATTATAAATTAATGCTTTCAGGAACTATTTTGGAATTCAGAGTAAAAAAAAAAACATACAATAAAATTGTAATAGATTTTCATTTGTTTCTACTAGTGATTATTTATCAAATTACAGAATCTCCAGTTATAAGGTTCTTTTATGTATAAAAGCATTAGTCTTATGTAATCACTCTTTCTATCGTGGTGCTGTAGAGAGAGAGAGAGAGAGAGAGAGAGAGAGAGAGAAAGAGTCATAACTTTGGTACACTGAAACTTCTCAATAGTGGACACCTTATAAAAGTCCGGTATCGAGAAGTGTTCATTATTGGGAATATAACATAAAATGAAACTACCATATTTTGACACCATATAAAAGTCATGTTAATTTTGAATACAAAATTTTTATAGCGTAAATTACTATATTAAAAAGTATTGAATATTATATATTAATTTACATTATGAAAATAGAAAAAACCTAAATAATTAATTTTACTGAACATTTAGTATTAGTCCTACTTTTCAAATTTTAAAGAAATCAGACATTTTTGTCAGTTACCTTATCGCTTTCTTAATTTCACTTCCTGTATTCATTTCTACAACAGAAGTGTATTCTATGTCCTTGAGCATCACCTTACTACTCAGCATTTAGGGCAACATAGATTATCAGCATGACTATCTCGACCACATCACAGTGATCACAGAATGTAGCAGCCCGTCTTGGCGCAACAAGGAAAGGTAAGAGAATTGGTAGGGGAAGCTCTGTCACCAAAGAAGGAGAATTCGACTACGTACACTGGCTTGCAAAACTTTTGTCCGATATACTGTACAGTTTTTCTCGTTCTTTAGTTGGTATTTGTACTCACTCTAGGACAGTAGTGTAGGCGTCAGGTTGTCTCCCTGCAGGTAACAAACCACCCCTCCTCACAACAGAAAGGTTGTATCAAGCTACTTAGGAAACTTAAAGAAAATATGTTTACTTAGTGGTCTAGTGATATAGATAAATTGAATAAACACGGCATTTTGTAGCTCCTCCTCACGCCACGGTTCTTTGCGTTATAATGTGCCTATAGCTTATTTTTCTTTGGCTGTTGTCATGTTAATAACACTACGCTAATAAAATCACAATGATTAAAGATGATACCAACAATCAATAAATTAATATTCTAAAAAACTGGTAAATAATTTTATTAAGACAAATTTTTATGGGTACATGTATAATTTAAAACTTGATTGTCAATTATATCCCGTCGAATTCAGCAGTTTAATTTATATTTTGCACACATAAAAAAAAAGTTTTCATATTACTCTCATATAGTAATTGAACGAAAACGTGGATGTAACGAACTAAAAAATAAGAAAAACATATATGAATAGCAAATGTCTGTGCTTTCAACACCAAACATGATATTGGAACCATATCTGATACAACAAAGATGTGTAGATGGAGGAATATTGTCCTGTTGAAAAAATATAATTAGATCAGGTGGCAACATGTGCATGCTATGTAGCATACGTATTTTCCAGTATGTAGATATATTGCTGGGAAGTCAAATTCTCTTCAATTTTGCACAGAATTCCTCCTCATAGCCTGGAAATCCATCCCCAAACAGCGACAGAACTGCGTTGTGTTGATATTACATTATTCTGGCTGGAACCTTGTGGACCCAATAGGACGAAATACATCAATAGGCCCATGACTGGTGTTTGAGAAAATCTTTTAATCTGAAAATATTACATTTTTCTATGAATATTCATAATATTCTTATCAAAACGCGATGTGATCTATTCTATGTTGATGATCCAACATGGTATTTATACATGCAGGGAAGATGAAAAATTTTCCTGGAATATAATATAGCCCAATACTCAAGAGAAATAAACAACCTGTTTTAAACATTTCGGTGCAAAATAGACTCAATGTTGTATTTCTGTCTGTTACATATACCTTGCTCTAAAAGTTTGTCTTTGGTTCGATTAGCTAGGTATATACCTGCAACTCAGAGTTACAATACTTCCCTTCCCAAGACGACATGTGGAGTGAGGTATGTAGACATATTGCCAACATAATATCTCACAAAGTTCACTTCCACATTATTTCATAGGACAAAAGTTTTGCAAGCCAGTGTACAAGATGTTGCAAATCGCATGAGAGACATATCCCAAGGCTTAAGAAAATCTGAGTAGGGTTACCAGATGACTTTCGATGTTGTAAGTGCGTTTCTTGTCCGCTATTGAGAAACTGTAAAGTAAAAAATATGTTTGTACAGCTGTCCGTGTCTATTATAGAGAATGTCTGCTACTGTGAAGGTATTTTCCCATAATAGTGCATGTAATTTTGCAGAGGAATTTCAAAATGTCCGTAATTTAGAGGTGTCCACTATTCAGACGTGTCCATTAAGAGAAATTTCACTGTATAATTCTTTATAAAAAGTACAGTTGCCTTATAAATTAACCACATACTGCTATCACGACTTATCATTGTAAATTATTAAATTCTTTCACGTCTTAATTTGTGTATTTGATACTAATAGACCATGTCATTCCTTATCAGTATCAATAGAGAAAAAGTTTTGTTTCTTGTGATATACAAAAAACATACCTCGTAACATTATTTTTATAGTCGTTATTTTAAAATTCGCAAGTTCTGATTCGTTATCTATTGCATGCAGAATGGTTTGAAGAGTTGGAGGGCGATTTTTTAAAAAGAAACTGTACCGTACTCAGTGTGTCGAATTCTGGTTCTAACAAGAAGACATAATTGCTAATTGTTCATAATTTTAGGTGGAGAACTGAAGGAAAATAACAGTTTTGTTAAGATCAGATACTGTATATGTATTTAGATTTTAAACATTCCAATGTCCATACAACAGGATGATGTAATAAAAGTTTTACACATTTTGCCGTGACACTTACCAATCACCTTTCTACACTGGAAGGAGACATGGCCGGGAATGGTAAATACCCCCTCAAGAATATGTTTCTTGAGTGTTGCAACAGTCTGGGCCTTAAATGGCATCTGTGCTGTTACCATGAAGTATAGGAGAACACCAAGTGCCCATATATCAACAGGCGCCCCCAAGTAGCTCTCATCTCTGAACAGTTCAGGAGCAGCATATGGTGGAGACCCGCAAAATGTGTTCAACTGCTGTCCACTACCTGAAATTGTAGAAAAATAAGAAACTATGAAACCTTCCAAAAACTGATTCCAGTCCAAAGTATGGATGTACTGGTATATGTCCATCTTATGGAAAATGGCAATAGATGGTGTCAATTTATGTCAATCCATGAGGCTAAGGATGTCTTCTTGTTAGGAGGGAGGGAGGGAACATCCCATGCACTACGACCTTGAGGTCTATTGTACACCCCCCTATATGGGATGAGTTGTGCACCCACCGATCCTCTACATGCACTGACCTAACCACTTGACATCCTAACGACTGGTCCCTACAGCCAACAGAGTCCATATACCACTCCTGCTTCGGCAATCCCCCCCCTCCCCCTCAAGGCTAGCTTAACAGTCCGAGACGGAAGTCCTCCTCCGAGAAGGTCTGCCCCAGGTTCCATTGCAGAAGCTATCCATCATCACTTGAATACAATCCACAGAGGCTGGTCGAGAGCCAGCAGCTTCAGAAGGCCGCCTGTAGAGCGATCTGAAAACCAGAAGAAGTAACGGGATGATGACTGAAAGGATGGTAGGGGAGGAAAGGAAGTGGCGAGGATGAGTGGGGTTTCAATTGTCTGATAAAGTTACCTGATATTCATCCATAGGAGTGAGGGAAAAACCCCGAAAAAACCTCACTGAGTCAATTTGTCCCAACTGGGAATCGAACCTGGGCCCGCTGGGTTCGGAGTTAAACTCAGCCACAATGGTGGACTCAGGACGTCTTAATATGGAAAATTATTTCAATCACCAATCTTCATTTTATTCCATAAATCTTATGATAGTAATGGGCTTCGGTATATATTTTTACAATGGTTTCTGTTGCTGGCCGAAACGAGCAGTTCTTCCACATTTTCCTGCTCATCGGTCTTTTCCAATACAGGTCTCCTTCACGTTTTATGCCTCAATTTGTACCTCACTTTCCTTGTGTATATCATTCGAATGTGTGATTCTTGTTTGCTCCATCTGATATCTTTAGTATGTCATTTATTTATTTTTGTTTACCCTGTTGTGAAGGGCTATTTGGAAGGCAAAATCCCTCAAAGTTCTTCTTTGCTAGTTTTCCTTGGTCTAACCGCAATTCGTAAACGAAGGCACTAAGGAGGAGCCAACCTACAAATAGGTATTTGGGAAATGTTTTATTATATATATTTGTCCTCAACTTCCAGGAAATCTTGCTCTGTGGAATCTGTACCTCGGTAAATATATCTGAAAATATTGCTAAGAAAAATGTTTCTGAGAATTGTAATAGCACAGGCTAGCCCTAGATGGTATATATTGAGAAAGGCCAATGGAGTATCTAGCAGAATTAAGGGGTTGGGATATCTAACTACCTACAATTTAAGTGAGAAAAGAGGCTACTTGCCTGTGTCTTCGAGTAATCTCTTCTTTGTAGCTTTAACCTCTCCTATTTACGTTTCACTGGGATGTTGGATTGGCAATATTTCCTTGAAAATGGATTCAAAGTAGGTGTTGAAACATGTTTAAACTAAGTTCTCAGGAATTATACCATGGTCTGAATGTGCTGTAATACAGAAGGCAACAGTTGACATGTTTGAAACAGACATCTCAGAAAATTCACCGCCACTTTGCAGAAGTTATCTTCTGGGATTCCTTCACTTTATAGAAGTTACATACATCCAAGTCATTTCTTCTTTCTACCAAGAAGACTAGTATATTTCAGAATACATAGAATATAAGAAAGTGAGTGAAATTAGAAGTATAGAATCAAATTAAGAAATGTCGGACATGCAAATCCTCTTCTAATAGGAGAACCATCTCCTTTGTATGTCTGTGGAGGCTAACGCAAAGTCACTGATGTGCAACATTTCTGTTATGTTATTGTGACTCTTCAGATTTCGCTAATGTCAAGAGGACGGATTTGACGATGCTGTTAAAAATCTTGATCCTGACTTTATTTTTTGCTTCTCCAGAGAGGATACAATTGTGGATGCATTATTCGCCTTCCATATTTGCGTGTTGATGTCTTCCATCACTTCTTTTCTGTTGGCAATGCTACGAAAATTGATCGACAGACTCGGTCTTTGGACACACAGGTTCAGACTTGCTTGAACAGTTGATAGGAGACGATGCATCTCCTTCGTTTTACCGAAATTTATCTTTTATCTGGCAGTTCTATCCTCTTCTTCCAGCTTCGCCAATCTCTTCTAAATAAGCTGGAACTTTTGGGTGATCAGAATATTCATAATTTTATTACAAGATACAAATCAGATCTTCACCTAAAAGAAAAGATTTCACTATTCATGTATTAGTCTCCAATGCACTACCCAGTTATCTTACAATGATAAAAAAATACCAAAACTACACAGATAGTACAATATAGACCACTGAAGAAAATTACTGGCGGAAGATACAATTATTTCAAGTTATATATTTTTATAAATGTGAATAAGAGTGTAGTGTTGATAAACTCACTTGAGCAGGACCATGGGGCATGATCAATGGCCAACAGGACAGGCAGAACGAAACAGTTGATATCAGTGAGTGAGAGTGTCATTTGAAATTAGATGACACATGGACAGGGTTGGTGGATTTTCTGTTCATTAGCTTCGTGATATTCATTTAGTGGTGATGATGCGATGCAAGGGCAACACTTCAAATAGGAGCATTATTAAGAACTGAACGAATATACACACATGCCCTCCCTAGAATTTATTCTCGTAATAAATAACAATATTTTAATATTACCGGTATATTATATAATCAAATATTATTATTATTATTATTATTATTATTATTATTATTATTATTATTATTATTATTATTATTATTATTATAATATTTGGTATGTTAAGAAATCCAATAATTCTAATAATGATAGTGAGATAGCAATGTTAATAATAACAATAACAAAAATAATAATAATAACAAAAAGAAAAATTTGTATGGAAGACAGTGCCTCCGCACCTTTACACCTATTAATACCAGCCATTTTTAGTTTCAACTTTATCTACAATGCTTTCTGCAGCGCCATTTCCAGAAAGTTCAATGCCTGTTGCTTTTGACAATATATTATGTTTGAGATGGTATTGCTGATCTGATAATTGACTGCTATCCATCCGATAAATCTGTACCTCAGAGGTATTTTACTCATATGATAAGTCCAGTCCATTTTGTCAATTTTAGGATACAAACAAAAAACAAATTTCACTTTTTTTCTTTAATTCTTGGTAAAGTTACAAACTTACCGTATTCCTTTTATTTTTGATGTAGTGAAAACATAATATCCTTTGACATTATAAGACACATGTAGAAGAAAGCAGACTTTATGTGGAACTTATCGTAGTGTGTCCCTAATATATTTTCGTCTTCTTTTGAAAAAAAATCATTAAATCCGAAATCAGTCGTCCCAAGATTTAACAGAATATAACTTCAGATAGATCTCACCCTAAGGAATTCGGTACAGGTAGTGCTATAATCTCAAAATCGCAACATTTTGACTTAACATAAGGTACAGAAATATATTTTATTAATACATCTTGATTACACACTTTTAATACTTTGTATCACTTAGGAACATGGTTATAATGACAACGTGTTAAAATGAAAAAAACTAAGTTGTAAATTATCTATTTGACTAGTTTCGATTTCGTATCAGCCATCTTCAGAACTAGTGAATTCTTTGCTTCTTCCGGTTTCTTCAGTTGTTTTGCTGGATTTGGTATTGTGGAGTCAAATAGGGTATGAGTTCTGAAATTTAGTTATGTACGGGTACTGAGGATGTGTTATTGAGTGTGTTCTTGTGTGTCTGTATATTTCGTACCGTTCTAGTATGTTTCATTCCTGTATTTTCGGTTAGATATGTAGAATTTTCATGTCTGTGTCTATGTTCTTGTAGCTGTGGTTGGTGTATGTGATGTGTTCTGTGTATGTGGAGGTACGGTATTGTGTGATTTGATTATGGGTGTGATGTGTTCTTTGTATCATGTTTGAAATCATCTCTCAGTCTGTCTGATGTAGAAGTTGTTACAATTATTGCATGTGAGTTTATATACGCTTGTTAGGTTGTATTTGTTCGTTTGTCTTGCTTGTATGTTGAGACGTTTTTGTAGTGTTTTGTGTTCTGTATGCAATGTTGTAATTTAATGTTCTATTTGACTCCACACTATCAAACACAAACACACCCCCCAGCAAAACAACAGAAAAAACCACAAGAAGCAAGGACCTCACTAGTTCTGAAGATTGTTGATACAAAGTCGAAACTAGTCAACTAGGTAATTTACAACTTAGTTTTTCATTTTAACACATGTAAGTTGTCATTATAACCATATTTCTAACAATTTCATTAAATTAGGATAAAAGTGTATGGTGAAAGAAAACTTTATCAAATATTTATCTTCAGTGGATTGTCCCGTACCACCTGCATAAGTTTGCAAGTACCGGTAATGTAGTTTACACTCAGTATATTACTTATAACTTTTAATTTTGTAACTTAATAATTCATTCTTATATTATGATCACAAATATTCTTTTTTAATTTGCTATTTTTTTAAGTAAGACAACATACTGGTAACAAGGATTATTATAGCAAATTTTGACACATTTTTAAAATTCGGATATCTCTACAGTATAACTCAGTGATAAATCCCTAACATTGCCCCATCCAAGCGTGAACTGTCCTTGCAGCATACACCTCAGCTGTGCTTACAATTTTCTGAATTGAGTACATACTCATTTAGTATCAATCACTTTTAAGAAATGAGTTCATGTCTACATACCAGTAGTGAGCTGTGTGCTGAACCCAAAGTCTCCGAGCTTCACCAAAGCAGGTCCAGCATAAAACACATTCTCAGCTTTTATGTCTCGATGTATGAAGTCATGCTCGTGCTGAAAATAATATGATACAGTAGCTTCGTGTTACAAGTGTGTAAATTATTTTATCTGTCTTGGGATACGAGAGTTGAAATACCTAATTACCAGTTTGCGACTTAATTGCTTCAAGATACTGTGGAAGTAATATAATTATATAAATAGAGAATATAATTCTCAGTACTAACATATTTTTATATATAAAATTAAACCAGGTGTATAAGCTGTTACAAGCATATTAGAAAAAAAAAGGGATTTTCAATAAATACGTACCGATTATATTTATATGTTATTTGTAATTAATTTGGTCGATTTCGCTTGTATTTATAACGAGATTCATGCATTTTATACACTTTTAGAATGTACTTAAACAATTGGACTAACCAGTGATACTCTACTTGTCCTTGCTTGATGCGAATGGTTGATGATATCTTCAAATGCCTTGTTTCAACATACATTTGCAGCACTGAAAATAGTTCAAAGTTCCATTCGGAAGGACTAAGGTCATAGAAGACTCCAGATATATTAATCAAGTTGAAGATGTAGACTTGTTGCAGTAAAACCCCGCTTAACCAAATAGTGCATAGAGTAAAAATACATATGGTACCGTATATGCGAATCATGACACGCACTTCTTTCTCAAAAAGTAGTCTAAAATATATATAAAAAAACACGCGCACACGCGCACGCACACGCGCACGCGCACGCACACGCACACGCACACACGCACACGCGCACACACACACACGCACACACACACGCACACACACACACGCACACACACGCACACACACGCACACACACGCACATGCGCACACGCACACACGCACGCGCACACACGCACGCGCACACGCACACGCACACACACACACACACACACTCTCTCTCTCACTCTCTCTCTCTCTCTCTCTTCGTCACAGCATTTCTTACATGTAATGGTGGAACTGAATTGAATTGAATTGAATTTACGGGAGGGGGGCTCTATGGCCCAGCACTGCAACCTGTTAAGGTTTATTGCGCTAACCTTCAAGCTAGGCGCATTCCCAAACCCACACCATCTGACTACACTAAGGTTCGCTGTGTACTCAGGTGTAGAGCAGGCAACCCCCCCTCGTCCCTAGGTCAGCCACCTCCGTGCAACACCAGCCAGCAATCGGGTATGCTATGGAATGATGACGAAATGGAGAAATGGTGACGGAATGATGTACGAGTAAATGCCCAATATGGGGAAAAACGGAAGAACCCCGAGAAAAACCCCAACTGCGACCTTGTCTGCCACAAATGTCAGTATGGATATTTCAAGAAAAATCCCAGACCTGACCGGGACTCGAACCCGGGCCGCCTGCGTGACAGGTCAGATGTCTGACCACTCAATCACCGCAGGAGTTATGTAATGGTGGACCTCACATATTCACGTATACGGTGTCATCATTAACAATAATTTTTTTCCTTCGCAGGAGGGCTCGCAAGCAAGCTGCAGCCTTAAGATTATTGTGCAACCTCCTTATGTTGGAATGATTGTTGCAGTCCATTAGGATCGCTTCTTCAAGCGCATGATTTACTGCATAATATCATCGTATTGATTCAGCCACATCATCCAGTTCCAAATGGAGATCTAATCCACTGCCTGCCTGTCATGTTATTCTGCGGCCTCTTCTGATCGATGGCATCTGTTCACAATTCATGTGCCTGAATCTTCTGCATCCTCAACCAGAAGAACATGCTGCCGTCGATTCTACAACTCACCATGGCGCCATTTGTTAAGGGAGCTACACTCCCCCAGTCAACCACAGTCCGCTTAGTAAAGCCCCTGCGGCTTTGCTGGATATGTGCAGCTCCCACAGACAGATGCCGCCTATAGGCAGATCCTGGAACCACGTCCGTCACGTCCTCCTGGTCGACCTATAAAATCCATTTATATGGAAATATTATTCTTCACGAAGTGGTTTATGTGTTGTTAGTTTTGAAACGCAAAACATTTTCAAAAAAATTAGACAAATGATGTTATGATATTCCTGGAAAACTTTATTTTGTGAAGATGAATTTCATTCTATGCAACATTCGTAGCACACAACACACGACTAGCCAAACAACTAGAGCACTATCATTCCACATTATAAACCTGGGTTCAAGTTTCGACCAGTGTAAGTGCAACTTGAGATTAACAAATGCGATATTCTTGCGAGGTACTCCCGTTTTTACTACTGGAATTCTAACATCTATTCAATAATAACCATAATTATCGTTCTGGTATAATGTTGTTACCGATACACCTCTGATGGTGCAACACAGGCAATATATGTATAGGCTAAATAATTTACAAGTTCGTAGCCTTTCTCATGCTGAAAAAGCCTGAGGTTAATGTGTGATAATTAAAATACCAATTTTTGGTTAGAGAGAGGTATTAATCACACTGTTTGTTTTGCTAACCTCAAAGATAGGCTTATTGTTTTCTGATGTAATTTTGTTCCAGACTCCAGAGACTTGCCTCCTGCACTCTCTTTGATTTTTCTAGATTCTTACAAACCGATGTTTATCACTCTCATTCAACATATTTCCTATCAAAATCTGAGGAAGTATTATGCATTTGCATACCGGTATAGAATTTGATGAAGAATTTTGCACATTAAATTGGTTCCAGCATTATTTTGTCGAAGTGATTGAAGCAATTCTTACAAAATGTTCAACCTCATTGTTACACTGGCCATTTCCACTTGACATTGATACAGTATGTACAGAAACAATCTGCAAACACTTCGTCATATAGTATTAATAGTATTTACATAACTGAAATTCGTGAACTTTCTTTTTATTAAAAATGTTTAGTTCTGTCGCTCTCTGTAGAATGACTCAATTTGCATGATAGCACTTGAAAAGATCAATTAAATATGTGTACAGTATATGTGTATGTGCGTTTCCGTAAATATCTGAGAGTCTAATCTGACAAGCCTTTATTTACAGATTAGTTTGAGGAGAAGAGTTGTTGCAGACATATCAGAGCTATCTTATAATTCTTGAAACAAGGTCATAATATTTTGTATAAGCATTGTTTACAAAAAGGAGGGCGTACATCGCTATTGACATTGTTCAGTAACACGTTCTGGCAAAGGACTACCTTGAATTTGTTAGGTGTGAATTTGAAATATCTTGCTATTTGTAATGTGTCTCTTATTTCTTTTATTCACTATGCCTTGAACTATTAAACTTTGACAAATTTAGGGGATTGAGAAGTATCTGAAGGGGAGATTCTATTGGCATTTTTTTTTATAAAATAGTAGCAAGAGTAATTTACAGACCGAAGAATGTTACAACATAAAACAAATGATGGTACAGTCAAATTTACAGCTAAATTGAATATTATATCCTGTCAGAATACCGAATATTTTTTTTAATAAAGTGATATGGAGAATAAGATATTCGCTAGACTACAAACCATGTACTGAACTGCTGAGATCACTTGAGCAAACAGAGTCTTGGCTTCATTTTCAGGAATCTTTCCAGCTGTTGTTATTTTGTTGAAGAGTTCGCCTCCGCTAGCATACTCCATCACAAGGTGAATCTTGCTGTACGTTTCTACCACTTCGTACAACCTGTGACAAATACAAGTTTTGATTACCGCAACAATTCATTTCACATTTCACAATTGTAATCAAAATTTAAATGGATTCCACGCTTAGGAAACAGAGGCAGAAATGGAAACACATATGCAACATGTAATCTCATTTTGTAGGCCTATCTTGTTTTTACCTAATCTATGTTAGTCTATTTATTTTAATGTCTTGTAAACTGAAAATGTACTATATATCTTGTTCTTTGTTGTGTCTTTTGGTAGTTTTACTATTCTTTGGAAAACTTAAGAGGGTTAAAATTAAATTCATACTAGAAATCTTATTTTGTATGTGTGTGTGTGTTTGTATTTTGTGTTTGTATCTAATGACAAACCTATAATCTGTAATAGACTGTACAAGGAATAAATAAATGCAATACAATGCAATACAATACAATACAATACAATGCAACAATATTTCGTTATACTAAATAAATGTAACAAATGACACAAATTATTTTACATTAAATTTTATTTGTAAGTGAATACAATTGATTTAATTTGAATGAATGAGTAAATGAACGAGTGAATGAATGAATGAGAATATATGGAAAGAAATCTAAAATATGTTTGCATTTCCCATAATCTTGTGAAGGGTTGTTAATCTGATTTAACTTCTCATGCAAACTCCAAACTTTTAAGTGCTACTCTCATTTCAAGAAACAAGTCACACTGAAAAAAACTAAATCTGTATTAGGGGAGAAAATGTAGAAAAGAGAAACCTAAAAGAGAGAAAGAATAATAAATTAAAAAATATGAATTGTTCAGAAGATGTATCTATCCAAGCCATATATATCCATCATGTAGCAGCGTCACCTTTACAGTAATCTGGATTTGATCTTACATTTCGATCTATGAGTTGGCATTGAAATTCGTGATCCATCGGATAATGGTGGTAGGTAGTGCTAGTGCTATAGTGACACTGGTTGTGGTCGTGATCGTGGTCATGGGTATAGTATAAAAAGTGGTGGCAGTGGCAGCAGGAGCAGTAGCAGTAGTAGTAATATTTTGTGATAATGTTTGTAATGGTGATCATGATGATAGTGGTGATATTGTTGGTAGTTGTAGTAGTTATGGTAATGTTGGTAATGGTGATCATTTTCGTAATGGTGGTGATAGTGGTGTTAATGTTAGTGTTGGTGGTGGTAGTGGTGATAATGTTGTTAGTGGTGGTAATATTGATAAAGTTGGCAGTAGTGGTAGTAGTGCTGGTAGTGTTTATAATGGTGGAAGTGGTGTTGGTGGTGGTACTAAAATTGGTGATTGCAGCAGCAGCAGCACATAGTAGTAATAGCAGTAGTAGTAACAGTTTTGGCAATAGTGATAGTATTTTATTTAATGACACTTTTAATTGCAGATTTTTTTCATAGTCTAAGTTCAAAGTAAGCAAACAATGGCTGAGAATTTTTCCTGGAGCTCTCTGTATGGGACAGGGATTTATTACGTATCATAAATTTACTACACAGACCTTCCAGATTTCATTTTCTCTAAAGGAAAGCCATGCTAATGATTTTATCACCCCTTAAATTCCATCACCCTTCACCGGGTCTGAATCTTTGAACCTCGGATCAAACGACAGTATTTTAATTGGAGAATCACCAAGGATAACACCACCAAGTTCAAAAGATATATCTAAACTTTTTTTTCGAATAAACTTAAGATTTTTTTCTTTATTCAATTTACTTTACTGTGGATAAGTTATTAAAAAAAGTAAATATTTAATGAAATGAAAATAATGGAATTAAGTAGTAATAAAAGGAATCAAATTGATTCAAGATTTCTTTTTTCCGTTTTAGTTTAAAGTCTTGTTGTAAGAATTACACACTAATGCCTGTAGGGGAGGAGACGATTCTATGGACTACACACACACACACACACACACACACACACACACACACACACACACACACACACACACACACACACTAGACACCAACATGTATAAGGGCCTCCTGTAGCAGAGCGTAGGGGCCTCTATAGAGACACACACATGACAGAACATTAACGAAGGACATCCCTATATGTCCGAGACGGGATTCGAACTCATGAACTTTCGGATTGTGTTGCCTAAGGACAGTGCACCAGCCACTAAAGATAAAATAAATTTTATATGTAGATGTAGATGATGAGATTTTCGTTGCAGAAACAGAAGATGTATCTAAAAAAGCAAGAAACTCAATCATTTAATATATGAGAAAATATATTACAAAAGTTTCCTATGCCCGGGAAAATTCATCAAGATTGAAAATTGAAATTGAAAGATTACCAGTACTTACTTTTGAATAAATGTTTACTTTCATACACACATAAACACAATTTCAGAATATATCTGTGGTATACTTATGTCACAGTATAAGAATATACCGGTAACAAAACAGAGTTATGAAAAAAAGAAAATTAATGCAAACTTTTACCAGCACAAGATTAAGATTTCACACATGTCACCCAAAGCAACTTTGAAGTAAGCAAGTAAATACGTATCGGCAATAAGAAATTAAGTAAAAGTAATGTTAACAGTTCAAATGCACTTCTTGAGTCTGCTTTTAGTATTCAAATGTTCATTTCATCAAAGGAACAATAATACATATATGAGAGAAAAAAATTGAACATTTACTACAAAATATGCAGACATACTGACACAATTTACTTCACCATATTTAGAGAAAATATTATAATGGACTAGACTGCATTATATTGCTATCTCGTGGCACAAAATGTAGGCTATATAAGACCCTAATAAAACCAGTGTTGACCTATGCATCAGAGACGTGGCCTCTTAGCGAAAGGGATAAATTTAGATTGGCCGCATTCGAAAGGAAGATATTGCGAAGGATTTTTGGACCTGTAAGGGATGGTGAAACTTGGAGAATAAGATATAACAACGAATTATACCAGCTTTATGAGTCTCCCGATATAATAACATCCATTAAGATTGCTCGTCTGAGATGGGCAGGGCATGTTAAGAGAATGGATGAATGTGAAATACCTAGGAAGGTGATGGAACATGGGATTGCTGGAGGAAGAAGAGTTGGAAGGCCAAAGCTACGATGGATAGACTGTGTTATGGATGACATTAAGAGGCTTGGAGTGAAGAACTGGTGGACGGTGGCTAAAGATCGAGACCGATGGAGAAGAATTCTTAAGGAAGCCGAGGCCTGATCCGGGCTGTAGCGCTATGGATGATGATGATGATGAGACTGCATTATTCTCCACGATAGATCATATGGAAAATGAGACCATGGAAGACATGAAAAGAATGAGAAACAGGGAAATGTAGCTATGCAAAAAAGAACTGAATATGTACCCCAAACATCTCTTCCATTGACGACAGTAATGATTATGACGATGATATTTTTAATATCTGTGAATAACTCCGTGCAATAGTACTTATTCCAGTAGCTTTTGTTGTAAATATGTCTAATTCTGTCAATATAATTGAAGGAAAAAATGAGGAACAAGAACTACCAAAGTGAAAATTCATTACAGGACAAAATAATTTCATGTTTCACCATCCATGTAAGTTCTATCACTATAGACAATGTGCTACACGTAGAAAACAAGGACATACTAGTATATTTTCTTACCTGATTATGTTAGGATGGTGTATAGCTTCCATAGTAGCTATCTCTCTGGCTAGCATTCTCCGAGTCTTCTGATCAAGTTTAGCTTTGTCCAATATCTTCACAGCAACACGTTCTAATATTTTTAAAAAAACAAAGCAAATATTATTATTTCATAATTATGAATCATGTAAATAATAAAAAAAATCAGGTATTTTGTATCTTGACTCAAATAATTTCATATAGATGTACAATGAATTTCATGTAGATGTACAATGACTTCTATCATCACAAAAACAGAGTAGTAAATTGTGGTGGTAACAGAGATTAACATCCACAATCGACTCTGCTAAACCATTATACATAAATATAAATAAAGACCGCTCAGAGGCAATCAGTAAATCACTGGTTTAAGTTTAGAATTTTTAGCTTTTACAGAATTCAAAACAGAAAATCATGAACGATAATAATTGTTAATAATAATAATAATAATAATAATAATAATAATAATAATAATAATAATAATAATAATAATAATAACAATAACAATAATAATAATAATAATAATAATAATAATAATATTATTATTATTATTATTATTATTATTATTATTATTATTATTGCCTTTCTGTAATATCTAACATAAACCATCAGTATATCTACGTCTAATTGTGATATACTGTATCGTTCATTATGCATCAATTTGCCACTGAAAATATTAAGTTGAAACATTTTAATTGGTTTCTGTACAGTCCAATTAACTAAGAGAACCTTCCTACAGTAGGACAAGTAAAGTGGAATAATGCAGATATCTTCGGTAGATCGAAAAAAAAATAGCATATACTTCGAAAGGAAAGTCGTAATAGTGATAGGTTTACTTCTTGTGGGTGTTACAGATTACTTTACATTATACCGGTAACTTAAAACTTTGAAAAATTAGTTTTCCTATTGGTCAGTTAATTTACAATTTACTCCAGACCTTATCTTCAAATAGGATCATCCGGCCCACTCAGAACCGACGTCTTATTCACTTTTTTGGGGTAAATGTAACTGCAATGTAGAATACATTATCTCTCATGGTTGGATGATAGTCTGGGAATATGCATAGCTGAATTGAATTTTGTTGCTGGCATGAATAATCAGCATTTTGGTTGGGTGTTCTCACTTAATGATGGGATTCTTTTACTAATTTTGCTTCATTTTGTAAGGAAGCAATGCTAAGAAGTTTCGTCACCAGTCATTAATTTCAAGGAGTTATTCTTTGAGATATTACAAACAAAAATGTTAAATACTACTTTGTTCGTTTGTACCGTACTTCTTTTTCGAGAAAAAAAAGTTTTATGTGAAACATTTCATAGTGTGTTTTGGTGGAGCCATTGATTTAATTCCCAATATGCTCAGTCAATTTAAGAGAGCAGTGCATTATAATAATAAATGATTGAAAGAATTTTAGTTTTGTCTTTTAAATGTGTAGAAATTTGATCCGAACAAATGTAACATTTTAAAATTCTTTTGCAGAACGAAAAGTTACATTTGTTAGGATCAAATTTATATATAAACCATCTGGAAAGATGCAAAATGTTGTTACACTTTTTGTTCTTGTCATCCTTATAGGAATCATATCTCAGAAGAAATTCAATAGGTTTACCTTCACTATGTATATACAATTTTAGTTAACTATTTAACGACACTGTATCATCTACTAGGTTATTGAGCGTCGATGGGATTGACGATAGCAAGATGGTATTTAGCAAGATGAGGCTGAGAATTCGCAATAAATCACCTGAAATTCGCCTTACTGTTGTGGAAAACTTCGGAAAGAACCCAACCAGGTAATGAGTCCAAACGGGAATCGAACCCACGTCTGAACGCAACTCTGGATCGACAGGCATGTGGCTCAGCCGACTGAGCTATACTGGTGGCCATGTACACATTGGACTCTTTTTCAAACACCCTTAATAATTCACAAAAAAAGAAAGAAAGTTTGGTCTTCTAAAATGGGGAAGGGAGTTCGAAGAACAGCACACTAGGCATTATATTGATCAGATTGTAATATCTACTGCAATATTACAGTGAACTTTACAAAACTAATTGCAGTATAAGTAAAAAGTCGGCTCATTTCGAGTCCAATTATCATCTAACGGAGTAAAAATGGGAGGGATTTTCCAGACAGGTATTAATGACTTAGATGTTATCGCCATTACGAAGGATACTGGTAGTAATTAAATGCTACTCTCCACTAGTTTAGAATTGCATAGCAAACAGTATCATTAGCGATGGGAGCTTTGTTTCAATTCTTTTTAAATTTGAAATAGATAGCGGTAATTTCAATTATGCTCTCACAAGTGCTTCTGTACGTATTTCTGTTCAGTGTTGCCATTACAACACATATTAACTTTCAATGATATGTAGAAAAGATAGTGTACATTTCAGAGCGTTTGCTTCAGCAAATTACATCTGTTGCGTGTTAACTGATAAGTAATTTGGGCTACCAATAGAGTGGATATAGGAACATTGAATACAGACGTTTGAGATGGGCAGGGCATGTAGCACGTATGGGCGCATCCAGAAATGCATATAGAGTGTTAGTTGGGAGGCTGGAGGGAAAAAGACCTTTAGGGAGGCCAAGACGTAGATGGGAAGATAATATTAAAATGGATTTTAGGGAGGTGGGATATGATGATAGAGAATGGATTAATCTTGCTCAGTATAGGGACCAATGGCGGGCTTATGTGAAGGCGGCAATGAACCTCCGGGTTCCTTAAAAGCCAGTAAGTAAGTAAGTAAGTAAGTAAGTAAGTAAGTAAGTAAGTAAGTAAGTAAGTAAGTAAATAAGTAATAGAGTGAATATTACTATGTTGATCATCTTAATGGGGAATTAGATTTTTCTTGAAAATTTTAAATTATTTTATTTTTCCAATTACTACTTTATTATTTTGTATTCCTTCCTTAAAATGGTATATCACATATGACTATAGGTACTAAAATTGTACCGATATCCATTTAATTTTTCGATTTTCTGTGAAAGGGTATACAAGTTTTCATTTTAATGCTCATTTTCTATAAATTTACGGATTTTGGGCAGAAAGTTATTTTTTTTTTCAATTTAGTCTTTTTTTTTTCTTTAAAATGTTATATCACATATCATTACACAAAGGGGACGTAGTATAATATGTAGGGTAAACATTGGTAATTTCGTGATAATTTCATGAAAACTAATTTAAAATGCAAATGTGTAAATATATCCTCATTCCGATTTTTTCATCTAAAAGACGATAACTTGCTGTACAAATCTGGAGACATAAAAGATTGGATGTGTTCTTGAATATGTGCCAAAAACCACTTTTACAACTTAAGCTGAAAGGTTGGTTATTTCGTGATAACCTTGGTAATTTCGTGATATTGCATTGATAATTTCGTGAGAGGTAGAAGAATTGTGGAAAAATTGATTAAAGTCAAATGAAATTCCCATTTACTGTTACAAGACTTCAAACATAGTAATTCCGTCTAATATTCATAGCAAGAAAACATAGAAATACATATCAACACATAGTAAGAATGAAATCAAAGTAAAAATTGAAATTGAAAAGGGATCTTCTTTGCCCTGAAAAGGTAAACACTTTCATTACGGACTTTACTATAGCCTATATTACTAGGGTAACTCCAGAAGTAATGCATAGCATTTGTTTAAAAATTATATTTTTATCCTACAGCTTTGCTATTTTCACAGAATGTAGATGCATCCTTAAGGAACAAAATGTCACTTTTCCACATAATCCCCGTCCCTTTCAACTGCCTTACGTAACCTAGGAACGAGGGCCTGTAGACCAGCACGGTAAAAGTCTGGACCAACACGTCTGGGCCACTCTTTAGCAGCGTGCACAAGGGAGTCATCTTCTAACCTCGTTCTGCGAAGGGATCCTTCAGTTTACCAAAGAGATGGTAATCGCTAATCGCATGGTTCCAGTTCAGGACTGTAAGGCGGATGTTTCAGTGTTGTCTATCCGAATTTTCTGATCTGGTCTGTGGTCTTGTGACTGACATATGGCTGTGCGTTGTCGTGCAATAGCAGAACATCCTGCTTCCCCCGATGTCATCGAACACGACTCAGTCGAACTAGAAGTTTCTTGAGATTTGCAACATACTCGTCAGAATTAATGGTGGTTCCGTGTGGCATGATGTCCACAAGCAAGAGTCCTTCTGAATCGAAAAACACAGTAGCCATAACGTTTCCTGCCGAAGGTGTACTTTTGAATTTCTCTTTCTTTGGTGAATTTGCATGATGCCACTCCATTGTCTGCCTCTGTCTCTGGTCCAAAATGGTGGAGCCATGTTCCATCTTCTGTCACAATTCTTGCAAGTCATCTAGCACTTATCATTGACACTTAGCATGATAAAAAATCAAACAGAAGCTACACTGAACCCATTGCGTCTCTGTTTTCTTTTTTGTTATCACATCTTTTCTTCAGATTTCTAAAATTCCTATTGTAATACATTTTATACTATTTAAAAAATTGTAACACTTAATGCTCAACAAAATTTCGCCTCAAACAGCTAAGATTTCTATCAGTAAAGCTAAGCCTACATGGCGACTACAGATGTATCTAAAATTACAAAAACATTTCCTAAAATTTCATGAAGATACAATAAATCTTTGTACCAAATATCATATGCTTACCTTTAGTAATAAGCCTGTAATGTAATTACAAACATCCACAAAATTTGTACGCCTGAGAAGTCGACGCAAACTTGCTCTCTCCAAACATAAAAGCTCACTGAAGCAACTACAATAGTCACACAAAGCTTAGCTGTATGTTTCTGGAAACTGGACAACATATGCAATCCCTTGGCGGAAATTTGGATCTCGTAACACCATTGGTTAGTTCACAAAAGAGCAAAGAAAAAGTATCACGAAATAGCCACTGCCACGAAATTACCAATGTTTACCCTATGTCTTAATTTCAATGCTAATTTTCTAAGTTTAGTTTTCCATACAA
This sequence comes from Periplaneta americana, assembly GCF_040183065.1. Lineage (NCBI taxonomy): Eukaryota > Metazoa > Arthropoda > Insecta > Blattodea > Blattidae > Periplaneta > Periplaneta americana. Next base: position 77,619,364 of record NC_091126.1, read on the forward strand.
AAGCCTTTTCTCTGCTTCTATTTAATCGACACAGTTGAAATGTTCAGGATTAGTTTACTTAGATGTTTTACATGTAATGAAAGAATGATTATGAAATTTATTAATTTTTGAAGATGTTATGGGGGGTAATGTATTAAAAATCGTTGAAAAAGTTTATGGAAGGAGAAAAAATTATTTCTCAGTAAGGAAATACTTTAAAGAAAAACCACTCTTTCAGCATAAGGTCGGGTTATGTGTACATGAGCTGTAAAAAATTCAGCTGTCTATTTTTAATAGTTTCCAGGAAAATATTTCCTTATGTTACACATAATTTAACATTGTCAAGATAGACAATTCCGTGTCCTCTTTAAGGTCAGAAATACAACTTGTAGTAGAAATTTTATGGTCACAATGAGAAGAAGAGTTGATTTCCTCCAGCAATTTGAAAGTATGTCAGTACTACGGAACTGAAACTCTTTTTCTAAATTTGTTTTAATGAGGGATGCTGAATGGATGTTATTGTAGAGGAATCTCTTACAAAGTCATCTGTAAGGTGTTGAGAATTTTATATCCAATTACTTTCAGCCGTGGGACTGAAGCCGGATGGTCTGTGGCGAGTCCTTGGCATCAACACCTTTGATTTGATTACCCCCTTTGATTTGATTACCTGGTTGGGTTTTTCCGAGGTTTCCCCCACCGAAAAGGCAAATGCCGGGTAATATTTTGGCGAATCCTCGGACCTCATCTCATCTCACTACATCTCGCCAAAATGTAAAAAAATTGTACAACATTGTAAAAATTGTAGAAAATTACTAAATTGTAAAACTATAAAAATTTGTAAAAATTGTAATTGTAATATTGTAAAATGTTGACATGTTCCACATCTTAAAGCTTCATTGCTCATGTAAGATCTATGGAATAAAATAAATGAATGAATGAATGAATGAATGAATATATCTATGCATTGTTATTGTAGAAACTCTGCAAATTTTCTTTCGCACCTCGATTCGTATATATGCAAATATTATAGCTGTATTCGGTTTCTCTTCAAGCATTAAATAAAAGTTAAATATCTTCCAGACGTGTTGAACTTTCAGAACATGTGTCATATGAACTTAAAAATGAAGAAGACTGCTTAAAATATTTAATTTTCACGGAAAAGGCGAAGTTTCACATTAATGAAGTGGTGACGAACAGTCCCAGAACATAATTCTCACAGTAAATAAACGTGCGTGTTGCTTCGAAAATCAAATGTATAGAGGCTGCTGTCTGATAGTGTGTTACGACCATTCACACCCACATATTATTTCTTTATATGTGAATAAACAGAAATCATTGTTTATTTATTTTGGAGAAAATCGGTAACTCCAATATATGAATGACAGGATTACAGATGCAAACGCAAGCATCACGCCTGACATGATTCAGAGTACGTGGAAGGAAGTATAGGTGTCGCCTTGATGTCTGCAGAGCTAAGAATGGTGTCCATATTGAGACTGAGATAGGAAAGAAAGCGTATAATTTCCACATATTAAAAAAATAAGTTACCTTCTTCCATTACTTCCCATGTTTTATTATATGAAATTACGAACATTTTATTCGACGACCTTGTCTCCGACAAGTATTTTTTACTTTCTGTTCGTCCTTCAAAGGCAAACTCCTGGACGTCCTACATTCACTTCAAGGAAGGAGTTAAATTAACTGTGATCTGGATTAACTTTACCTTTCGTGAGCTGATGTACAGCCATTTTGACTTGAGAAAAATTTCCGCTGCCCAAGTCCCCTCGAAAACGATAAAACCCAACCCTCTTGCCAAGATTCACTTCTGTCAGCCATCTTTGGTCGTGATGCAGTGAGTGCAGTAGGCGCTGATACGGAGTTCCTACACTGCCACCACCTGAAAAAAGAAACATACACATATATGTAAAATATTGTTTTACATACTTTCACGCACTGAGCCTTTTGACACTTTCTGACCCCAACCATGTGAGCTGTAAAAGCCAAAATAGTACTGGTAAGTCATAATTAGCGGCACTCCCAAGTAATTGAATTGAATTGAAAGAGAGGGAAATGCGAGGAGAAACTTTGAAAGGTACGCGTGAACGCATACTTACAAGGGAGTTTGGGGATGAGAAAAACTGAATGTGTGAGCTCCAAGCCTTTTGGTCACTTGTCTCACTCCGGGTTTCACTGCTTCACTGAAGGAGCTCTAGAAAATGTTGAAGAGGAAAAGCCGAAAATTGATGTAACCTATTAGCTACCACATACGGGAAGGGTGGGGGGGAAGACATACAACGAGTAACTGCAGGATTGGCAGAAGAAACTCCGGAAGGTGTAACTCTGCACATTGAGAGATACTTCGTCCTTTCGCAGTGCAAGTGGAGTCGAGTAAACTCGCTCGTGTAACAGGTGAGATGTTCGAAGGCTAAAGCAAGACCACCGGGAGTTGTAAATCTGTGGGTTGGTGTTGACACAAGCTGCCGTGTACAGGTTTCTAGCGAGTCGAGCAATGAACTCGTCGACAGTTGGAAAATTTAGCTCATCATGGAACTTCTCTCTTGAGACAACTCAGGGGAGATGCATAATGGTTCGAATCTCTTGGTTCTGAATAACTTGGAGTTTACAGAGATGGGTCACTGCTGTGAACCCCCATGCAGATGCGGCATAGGTTATGACAGAGCAAATGAGGGGACCTTACACATGGTAAGACCTACCCCCAGGTTGTCAGGAATTAAGGTCGCCCGAATGGGATAGTGTCGAACTATCAGTCCGTTGGTCTTACGAAGAAGGGATTAGATATGATCTCGGAAACTGAGCTGAAAGTCCATGATGATCCCAAAGTATTTAATTTGGTTCATTCACGGCATTGCTTGTTCGAAAAGTGTGGGTGATGGTGGTATATCTTCGAGCCTCGCCCTTAGTGAAAATAGTATGGCCTGACATTTATCTACGTTGACCTTGATTCTCCAGTCATGGGACTATGGTTGTAGGTGATCTAAGATGGATTGTAATCTTCGGGACGCTAACCTTAGATTGTGCCCATCGCCAAGAGGGCAGTGTCGTCTGCATAATTAGACAAATGACTACTTCTGCCATGGCTGTAGCGAAACGAGAGGTCATTAATGAAGATATTGAAAAGTATGGCACTGATAATGGATTTCCGAGGGACTCCTGCTCGAATTTCACGAGGGGTGGAGAAACTACTGTCTACTTGGGTCTTGAATATATGGCCTCAGAGGTAATCTGAAATGAGGCGTACCATTCCATCTGGGACTCCCATGCCCAGTAACTTAACCAAACGCCCCTCATGCCAAACCTTGTGGAATGCTCGCTAGATGTCCAGGTAAGCTGCAGCTACGACACACTTTGTGCTCATTCCCCAGGTAATGTTCTCCGTCATGCAGAGTGTCTGGAGTGTCGTGGAATGACTAGGGGTGGAAGTCGAACTGCTCGTTCCTGGTTTGGGTAACACTACTTCAGTGAGGCGTCTATGCATGACTCACTCCGCAAGTTGCTGAGACAACTGAGGAGACTAATGGGCCTATAGTTGCTTGGATTTGTCTTATTCTTTCCGGACTATGAAAAGAGGACATCGTGGACCTCTTTCCAGGGAACTGAATAGTGACCGGAAGCCAAGATGTTATTATCTCTGCTATGCGCTTCAGAGCTCACCTTGAGAGATGCTGCAGTACCATTTCTGCCGTCAGCTCCTGCATCCTTATGAGGACTGAGGCGACGAATGAAATGGTCGACCTCGTGTGTGTTCGTAGGTCGTATCCCATTTTCCGTCTTCCTGCTGAGGAACCCCTCCCAGGATTCGAACATGAGAAAGCGGACGTTCTAGCCGTGTGGAAAAGATATATATATATAGGGTGTCTCACCCAACTCTGCGACCTAAAATATTTTCGAAATGAAACAAGATGTGAAAAATCTACTTGCGCAGGCATGTACCCATGTCAGGTGCTCACACAATGGGAGGGTATACACAATCCAAAAACTTAAAACAATATCACTTTCAACTCAAAGTTACTTTCTTTTTTAATGGAACACGTATGTTTCTTTAGCGAACGTTTCGATTACCATCTTTCCTTATGTCTCCATTCTTCTACTTTCATAACTCAGTCTCTCATTTTTGCTCTTATTCCACTCATCCATGTCCCTACAGGTCATCATCATCTTCTTCTTCTTCTTCTTCTTCTTCTTCTTCTTCTTCTTTTCCTCCTCCTTCTTCTTCTATTCATTGGGATGTAAATTAATGCCCGTTTTGGCCATCGAATTTCTCCCATCCTCACGAGGTGTCCATACCACATACGTAGATTATCTCGATTCTTTTTTGTCTGTGCTTCTGCAATTCTATTTACCCGTCGCTCGTCTGATTTCTTCATTTGATATGTGTTCTAGTCCCAATATCTTGCACGATGTATTTAAAAGATTCGTTCAGCTATTTATGTTTCCTTTCTGTTTCTCATTGAAAATTACCAACCTACTGATTCATTATTCCATTTTTTTAGTAGGTTATGTTACGACGCTTTAACAACATCTTAGGTTATTTAACGTCTGAATAAGATGGAGGTGATAATGCCGATGGAATGAGTCCGGGGTCCAGCACGGAAAGTTACCCAGCATTTGCTCATATTGGGTTGAGGGAAAATACCGGAAAAACCTCAACCAGGTAAATTGCCCCGACCGGGAGTCGAACCCGGGCCATCTGGCGCTAACCGTTACTCTACAGGTGTGGACTACATTATGTCATTGTGACTCTTGCTCTGTATATTATTACATTTTTTTTTTCTATTTCATGTGATGTCTTTCGACCGAAGTAGTGGATTGAGTGTCCGTATGGATTTCTGATCTAAGTGAACTCTGTAGCTATTCTATACAGGGTGATTCAAAAGTGATGGTAAAAAATGTGGAGATGAGAAGCAAAAACGAAGAGAAGCAAAAAAAGTTCCGTAAACATGGGTCCGCAAATTAACCGTTTACGACATAATGCCATTTTGTGCTGGTTGGGATCCGATGAATACTAAGTAATAATTCCAACAAAAGCAGCGACAATTTTATTTAATTTATCAATCACTAGACAGTAAAATTAATAAATTTGGCTTCAACACCACAAAAATGTGATTGGACATAAACATAATAAAATTTTTTGTTTGAAAAACAGTAAGGTTTGTGGATAAACAAGGTATAGTACAATATGAACACGTTAACTGAAGAATTTTACAGCAGGTGTTCAAAATTTTGACCATGCTCTTAGATGTATCTGTCCAGTCTTCTCCGCAAAGAACCGTGAATGCGCTCGAGCAACCCGGGTCATTCATCATTTGCTAGAAGGCAGCTACAATCCGATGTTGCAATTCTTCATGTGTGGTGATGTCTCTTATGTAAACCAGACTTTTGTATAACTCCATACAGAAAAATCCAAATGATTTAAATCCGGTGAATTAGGTACAGGTCCTCCTTAGAAGGAAATGGGATGGGAGAGTGCGGCATACGTACGAAGCATGAATGTTGCCGCTTTACCGTATACAGGCGCTCGATTCACAGGTGACCCCAGACAGGAGAAAAATGACATAATCTCGTAAACGATTAATTTTCGGACCCATGTTTACTAGAACTCTTTTGCTTCCCTTCGTTTTTACGTCTCATTCCTAAATTGTTGACCATCACTTCTGAAACACTACTGTATATGTGTATAAAATTATGTTAATATTTTGAAAAGATAAGCGACTTCAGTTTTGTTTGGTCCATTAGTGATATGGAATATTATGTTTTTTTAACGGAATGAAATAAACTTTAGTAAAGAAAAAATAAACAAGACATTGGTTTCCCTATATATTAAAGTGCTCAATGCAGCAGGTTGAAGGACTTACGTAACAAGTAACAGACTTTCGGTCATAAAAATAGCAGCAATATAATTATTATTATGAGAATATCATTTACCGCTTTGCCGTATCCAGGCACTCAGTTCACTGGCGGCCCCAGCCAGCAAAAATAAATGCCATTATCTCGTAAACGATTAATATGCGGACTCATATTTACTGAAACGTTTTTGCTTCCCTTCGTTTTTACTTTTCTTTCCTAAATTGTTGACCATCACTTTCGAAACACACTGTAGTTTGATGTTTCTCGCTTGATATAATACTTCCTGAGAATTTGTATTCTTCGCTTTTCGTTATATTCATTACTTATAATAATAATAATAATAATAATAATAATAATAATAATAATAATAATAATAATAATAATCATCATCATCATCATCATCATAATAACAATAATAATAATACTGTAATAATAATAATCATCATAATAACAATAATAATACTGTAATAATAATAATAATACAATGTAAACAAGTAGAAATCAGACATAATATATAACATATAGAAAGAAAGGAAAAAGCATAATAAAATGTGAACAGCAGATCAAAATAAGTGAGACATACAAAGTATAAAAATATAAGACAATTATTGATAATAGTAATAATAATAATAATAATAATAATAATAATAATAATAATAATAATAATAATAATAATAATAAAATAGTGAAGTACAAAGCATACAATATTTTTAGGTACACACAGTAAGAAAAATTATGATTATATTTTATAGCTCAAGTTATCACATTATAGATGTACCATTATCGGGAAATATGAAAGCAAAAAGATAAAATAAGTTAAATTTCACTAGAATAGGCCTATATAAAAAAATGTGAATACGTGGAAATATGCAATACAACACTTGTCACTTGTAAATTAGTTTGGCAACTGGTCATAAGATAATTTTCTAACTTGGATTTGAAAGCAATGTTCGGCAGCCCTTGACTTCAGGCGGCAGAGAGTTCCAGTGACGAGAAGTAGCAACAGTGAAAGATGAGGAATACAGAGATGATGCGTGAAGTGGAATTTCTAGCGTGTTAATGCGTTGTGATCGAGTATTAATATTAGGCCTATAATAGCGAGAGAGAGAGAGGGGGAGTATGAAAACGGGCGAATAAATAAGAGAGGGATGAAGTGCGCATAATTCAATATAAGAGAGAAAGAGAGTGCAGATTTTTCCTCTCATGTAACCTAAACCATGATATGATAACTTCTCGAATGAAGGTGAAATATTGTCACAGTATCGAACATTACAAATGAAGCGGACGCTCGCGTTATGAACACGCTGTAGTTTCTGAGCAGAATCACTGTGAGTCTTCTTGTTCCCCTATGCTGACATGCTGTTTCCTTCTTGTCCATACTCATACTCCACTTTCCATTTTCCTCTCTGAGTTTTCTCTTAACATGTATAATCAATGTCCTCTTCAATATCAGCAACAATTAATTGGTCATCAGCGTACCAGACCTTGTTAAACTGTAATCAACAATCTATATCCCCATTCCTAAACATTTACTTATCCAATTTTCCAACGCTTCTTTTATATTCTTTTAAACATGATAGCGTTGAACAGCTGATCACACATGGGATCAAACCTGTGTTCTCTGCTCCTAAGACAAAACGGTAATACCACAGTCTAGTATAGCTTCTAGAGCTTCGTATATTATACAGTCACGAAGCTCAATACGTAGTAAATATGCATCCATATATGATTGCTAACCACTAGGATCTGAACAGATCTAAATGCCTGCTGCACTCAACCTGAAAACAATGTTTGGTACGAACTTCCTAAGGCTGCTCATTGTTAATGAAGTTGAGAACCCATCTCTAAGCACAAGTTTTAACAGAATTCCCGCAACGTGCTATGTTATGCTCTAAAAGGGAGAAAGTGTGTGGATTATCCATGAAAAGGTGAAACGAAAATCCTTCATTGAAGTCTTGACAGGCCCCAAACCCCACACACGATTAAAGGGGAAAGGAGAACACGACTTCTGGCAATTTCGTCTCTCACTTTTGGATGGTCATGCTCTTTGAATGAAAGCTTTTGTTGATGCAGTGAAGTCAATTGTTATTTACGTTGTGCTTACTTTCAGATTTAGTTCCAAATCCGTTCAAGTGTTGTTTCCAGCAGCAAGTGTCATTGTAAAAGCTCGGCATCGATACTATTGTGTATTATATAAATATGCATTGCCTGTAGCTTATCCGTCCTTTCCGGAAGCCTTCCCTCCCAGGTGGCTCGCGTTACCATGGTGATCAACGCGAGCAGTGACATTGTAAAACTGGCTTATCTCACAATCACAGCCCTCTGCTTGCTTTTCCGTTTCCGAGTGCGATAGTGTCGATACGTGCCGCCGCGACTGCTGCCCCCACTATTCCTAATTATTCTACGGCTCTCATTTAATTATGCGCAACCGCCACAATCTGCACCTCGCAGCGTAATGCTTCACTAACGTTCAATTAATTGCAAAATAAGTTCAGCGCCTCTTTATCAATGTGTTTAATGGCTGATTACCACTAATGACAAACAATCGGGTGAAAACGAAGGTAAATATTTACCGATCCATGCGAAGGCAGTTACGCTTCTATCCCACCACAGATGGCAATGGATTTCATGATCAATAATATTTGCAGTATTTTATGTTACCTCTTTCTACTGTGTTCAAATGGCTGGAGCTTGGTCTCTCAATATTAGCCCTCATGCTTCCCAGTCCCACTAGATTTTTCGGTGCTACTTCGCTGGCTCTAGTCGTCTACAGTGTAACAGGAGTTCCTTGTTCGAAGCTACATCCTCTTCGCACAGGGAGCACTCTGTCCATAAGACCATTCCCATTTGTTGAAAAATGGTAAATTATGTTTTATTTAACGATGCTCGCAACTGCCGAGATTATATCAGCGTCGTCGGTGTGCCGGAATTTTGTCCCGCAGGAGTTCTTTTACATGCCAATAAATCTAGTAACATAAGCCTGTCGCAGATGGAAATGAAATTGGAAGAGGAGTACGTCAAGGATGCCTTTTATCATCTACCCTGTTCAACATCTACTTGGAGGATTTAGTAAAGAACTCTTTTCAGAACATGGGAGGAATGATAGTAGCAGGAAGAAGTTGAAGTACATAAGATTTGCTGATGATATGGCGTTGTTTGCAGCAGAGATGATACTAAGGGATATGCTTCAGGAACTAAATGACAGCTGTGAGCACTATGGGATGAAGATAAATGCAGTAAGACGAAGACCATGGTCATAGGAAGAAAAATAAAGAAGGTAAATTTGCGAGTTCTAAGTGAGGCAGTAGAGCACGTGAACAGGTTCAAATACTTGGTGTGTACTATAAGTAGTAACATGAGCTGCTGCCAAAGGAGGATAGCAATGGCCAGGGAAGCTTTTAATAGAAGAAAGAAGCATCTTCTGCGAACTTTGGAAAAATAACTAAGGAAGAGACTAGTTAAGTGCTTTGTATGGAGTGTGGCATTGTATGGGGCAGAAACATGGACATTACGACCAAGTGAAGAGAAGCGAATAAAGCATTTGAAATGTGGAATGGAGAAGAATGGAACGTTTGAAGTGGACAGACAGAATAAGAAATGAATCTGTGCTGGAAAGTGTGGATAAAGAAAGAATGTTGCTGAAACTGATCAGGAAGAGGAAAAGGAATTTATTTGTTGGGCCACTCGCTGAGAAAAAACTGTCTACTGAAGGATGCACTGGAAGGAATAGTGAACGGGAGAAGATTAGAGGCAGAAGAGTATGTCAGATAATAGACGACATTATGATATATATCATATAAGGAGACAAAGAGGAAGTCAGGAAATAGGGAAGATTGGAGAAAGCTGGGTTTGCAGTGAAAGACCTGCCCTTGGGCAGAAGACTGGATGAATGAATTAATTAATGAAATATCATCGACCTGGGCCGGGATCGAACCCGCAACCTCGGGCACAAAAAGCCAGCAGTCTACCAACTGTGCCACCCAGGCATTTGTTAAAAGTACTCATCTAACTAAGCCAGCGGTGACCAAAGCTCGAACGACTGTGATTTTATGCGAGAGATAGCTTAAGGCCTATATTACACTATCAAATTTCTGTATCACAGAAGTTTGATAAAATATATATGATAATATCTTTTACAGTGTAATATAGCATCTTTAATCATATCTAGCTGTAACATAATTCTGTGATAAAAGTTCTTTGACAAAGATCTTTTATAAAATATATGACAGTGTAATGGATTTTCTTTTATAAAAATTTCTTTGCTAAAAGATCTTTTATAAAATGTAAGTGCATCTTGTTATTCTTTTAATAAAAGATTGCTATACCTTGAAACAAATATGGCGGAACGCAAATATAACTGGACTGTTGCTACCACAAAAATTCTGATATCGGAGTATGAAGGAAATTAAATGTTGTAAATAAATAATTTGTATAATACAATAATAATAATAATAATAATAATAATAATAATAATAATAATAATAATAATAATGATAATGATAATAATATTTTATAATAATTTGTATAACTTTTCACGTCCTCGCAATGTAACTCTTTCAATAAATTTTGATAGATACCACTCTTATCACGTTTTACTATCCACGGCTTAACCCACAGGCGTTTTTTTCTGTTTCTTTTTCAATAAAATGCTTATGTAATAATTGAACTAATTGTAGCTAAACCAGCATAATACAGTTCTTCATTCATGGTGTTATAAACTTAACGCGTAAATATTAGTACCAACAAATCATAAACTTAACGCGTAAATATTAGTATTAACAGATCATAAACTTAACGCGTAAATATTAGTATCAAAAAATCCTCTGATCACTTGTTCACTATTGTGGAATAAATGTTAGGTGAACTTTTGTTCCTAATTTTAGATTATATTTGATACAATATTTTATAAAAATTTTATGTAGTGTAGTAGGGTAAACTAGGGTCTGTTGAACAGTCGGGCATGTTGGACACTCTGTACTTTAACGTGTTACCTCGCCACTTGTGTCCAACATGCCCGACTGTCCAACAGACCCTAGTTTACCCTATACCCCAAATCCTATCTTTTATCAAAGATCTTTGATAAAATATTTTACCATATTCTTCGTCAAAGAACTTTGATAGTGAAATAGGAGCCATGGTCCTCATCATATTTTTTATAAAATCTGTGCCAAGAAGAAAGAAAATGGAGGACATTAAGTCCATATGGTCTGTGAAATCCACAAAACATTAAATTTAACATTATGAGTCACATGAAATGTTTCATCATTCATTATCGGTATTAAGTACTTAGTATAGGTTTTCAAATTTTCACACTGAAGTTCTTTCAGTAGAGTTTTATGGATTCTTTTTGTATCTTTTCTCTTTACCCAATCTCTAACCCAAATATGTTCTTTGATTTATTATTTAGTTTAATGCAATAACCATTACTGCACTACAGTTGCAACATGCACAGAACTGTTATGGATCCATTATTGAAACTGTGGTGAAAGATATGGTAAAAGCTTTGACATAGTGCAATATACTCAAAATCATACATTTGATCATACATATTTGATCAAAAGTTTTATATTCTGTATATTATTCTTGATAATGTAATATAGGCCTAAAACAATGATCGGCAGAATCAGTGTTCTTTGACGTCATTCCTTCGAGCAATCGTGCTCTGTTTTGAGAACATCGGCTTGCAGAGCTATGAGTGAGCGAAGAAGTGTTGATAAGCTTCAGTGATAGCTTGTACATCTGATTTCGTGCATCTGGTAATCCGCGATAATTATTATAGCACTGTAAATTAATTTTAAAAAGGGCAGATATGTTGATTGTTCTAAACTCGTTTATTTACTGAGAGTATAATTTCTATGAACACAAAAATGAAATTACATTAGGAACTATAAAGTAGAATGGAACATAATATACATCTTGATTATACAAATTTTAACACTGTATCTCTTTGGAAAACGTATTATATGTCTTTCACGTGTTAAACGTTATGTTACCTTGTTAACATGTTTCGGTCTGCTATTGGCCATCATCAGAACTGCTTGTTTCTGGTCTTCGCGCCTTTTGTTTTGTTTCCTGTGGGGTGTGTTTGTGTAGTGTAATGTGGGGTCAAAGAGTGTGTGTTCTGAAATTGAGTTGTGTGTTGAGAATTTCATTTGGATGTGTTTTTGTATGTTTATATATTTCGTATTGTTCTTCTAGTGTGTTTTGATTCTGGCTTTTTGGTTGGATGTGTAGAATTTCCATGTCTGTGTTGATGTCTCTGTATGTGTGGTAGCATTTAAAACACGTTACAAAGAACACATCACAGCCATAACAAAATTACAAAACACTTCCACATATGAAGAACGCATCACAAATGCTAACCACACATACAGAGACATCAATACAGACATGGAAATTCTACACATCCAACCAAAAAGCCAGAAACTAAACACACTAGAGCAATACGAAATATACAAACACACAAAAACACATCCAAATAAAATTCTCAACACAACTCAATTTCAGAAAAAAAAAACACACACACACTTTCTCTTTTACTCCACATTACACTACACAAACACATCCCCACAGGAAACAAAACAAAAGCGCGAAGACCAGCAGCAACCAGTTCTGATGATGGCCAATAGCAGGCCGAAACATGTTAACAAGGCAACATAAAATTTAACACATGAAAGACATATAATGCGTTTTCCAAAGGAACGTAATATTTAAGAGCTCGTCTTTCAATTTATTGTAGTGCCTGCCGATCAAGTCCCTCGCTTTACCATATTCATTGGCATGATATGCTGAATAATGATACTGTAAATTAAACTTCCTAACATCCTGAAGTATCTCACAACAAATTAAACTCTTCTCCTTTGTTATTACCCCCGTATTCCACAAATAAGAATAAATATTCTCACATTGATAAAAATGATAGAGATGTTGACGTTCTTTCATCAGTACACTCCTGTATCTCCAACATAACTAATACACTCAATATACAGACAAATAGCCATGTATAAATTAAATCAGAACTTAAACGAATTTTCCCGAATTACCAATTATAGAAATCGGTACTGAACTCGACTAGCATGTTTCTATGCGATTGCTGTGCTCCTCTTCAGGCGCTCATCTAGACTGAACTGCTCCGACCAGAGTTACCAGATTGTTATAACAGAAATTCGCAATAATTTATTTGAAAATCGTCTTTTAGGGGAAAAAAATCGCCCAATATTTTATTTTCACATCTTACACTAACTTCTATAGTGATAGAGACAGTATAATACCAACATAAAATTTTGTAAATGCTACTTTATCCTGCTCCAGAGAGACGACGATTATCTGCTGTAATCTTGAACGATTTCATATACTAAGCAGCACGATAAAAAAAAATAAAAAGAATGTGCGATAGTCGCTGAAAGTAGCCATCATAGCTTGTGAATTATTAAACACACAATAAGAAATAAGAAATATAACATATTTCCTCATAAATGACAGAGTAGGGATGGAGAAGCCCCTTCGAATACACTAGGAATCGTAACAAAATTGTTTAACATAGGTGATTCATGTGGGTTTCAATTATCGTATGTTATTACAAGGAAATCACTGATTTAGAATTCGAAACATGTAATGCCAAATATAATTCAAAGGAAAACGAACGAAAAAGATAAAAGTTTAAAAACAAGTAGTTGCCATCCGTCCAAATTTCACTCGCCAAAATTTCTTGTAATCCAAAAATTCACAATCGCCTGGAGTAAAAATTAGTCGTAGTTTCAGAATAGCCCAATCCGCGACTTTTCGTCTAATCCAGGACTGGGCACATTACGAGATTCTGAGAAATGAGCGCTGTGTGCTTTAAAGAGCGGGTCTCGCGAGCGGCGTGACGTATGCCTACTGTACGTCATTCAGTGTCGGTGCAGTGGTGACTCTGCATTATGAAGGCGGACTTTGAAGACGGAGCTTCCGCTCATACACTAAAGCGTCCCGCTACTCCCAGTGCTTTTAATGTATCATGGGAGGAGGATTTCTTTTTGGTAGAGAGCAGTGGATTAGCAAAGTGTTTCATTTGGCATAAAACACTCCAACTGATTAAGAGGTTCAATATCCAACGACATTATTCTTTACAACATGCTACTGAATATGACAAATATGTTGGTAATGAACGCCATAAATTAATACAACTTAAAGAAAATGTTTCTCAGGTACATTATATTAGAGTATATATTTGATATTTGCATTGCATTATAAATTATTATACACTTAGTAATATATAATTTTAAATTATATAAGTATTATGATATATAATATATATTATATATCATGAACTGTAATATACTATACTATGATATATCATAATATTTGTATAATTTAAAATTATATATTACTAATTGTATTATAATAACTTATAATGCAATATAAATATCGAATAGATACTCTAACATAATGTACCTGAGAAACATTTTCTTTAAGTTGTATTAATTTAAGGTCATATCATATCATATCATATCATATCATATCATATCATATCATATCATATCATATCATATCATATCATATCATATCATATCATATCATATCATATCATATCATATCATATCATATCATATCATATCATATCATATATATCGCATCACATCGCATCACATTATTTTATATTATATCATATCATGTCATGTCATACCATACCATATATAATATAATATAATATAATATAATATAATATAATATAATATAATATAATATAATATAATATAACATAATATAATATAATATAATATAATATAATATAATATAATATAATATAATATAATATCATATCATATATTAACAGGATGACAATAATGCACTTCGTGAATCAGCCATGAGAATTAGGCACAAAATTTGCCACGAAACTGCAGAGGAATTGAAAACATTCAACGAAGGTGAATTCATCAAGCGATGTTTAATTATATTGGCAGATGAACTCTGTCCACAGCAAGTAGGGGAAGTGGAAGCCATATGCCTGTCTCGTAGAACCGTGGTGAGGAGGTTACAGTATGTGTGTGTGCGTTATGTAAATAAGCGTAATGATTTGTGTGTGTGTGTGTGTGTGTGTGTGCATAGAGCGAAGTTTATTTCATTAAATTAGTAAGAGTGTTATAAATTCTGTAATGTACAATGGATTGATGTAATATCCTTATAAACTATTATGTACTGACAGACTGAATGACTAGAACAACCGTGGCTCTTGTTACATTAATGCAGGGAAGGTAGCTGTAATGCGAGTCCGCCACTGCGTGAGCGTTCTGCTCTGGCTTGGAATTGAAGTGCCTTGCGGAGCGAGAGCAGCTCTGGCCGACTAGACTGAGCCGCTCTCATGCCCGGCCCTGGTCTAATCTGACAAACCTGTCTGACGTCACAACTGCATAACTTGCCGAACACTGAATAAGAAGAAAGGAGATGGGGAGAGGTACAGTAGGGGAGGCAAGACCTGTCCTGTGACCTCATCATGTGCCGTGGCTATATCACCAATGTGTATGGGGGGGGGGAAGACAGATTTTAGTTTGAGATGATCTTATTCGTATAGGCCTAATATTAGCCATCATGAAACACAATCTATTTCTCATAGCTCGTTCTTTCCCCTCTCGCAAACTTCACATGCCAGATCTCGCCTCCTCATCTATACTACTTCAAACAGACTTTTATGAAGTCGTTAAAAACAGACTAAATAAGGGTACTGGCGTAGTATAGAGGTAGTGAGCATAAATCATACTCCTGAGCGTGAGTTCTAATCCCGCTTGGCCGATTGCGTGGTTGGGATTCTTCCAAGAATTTCTCAAACTGCAAGGTGAAGGTCAAATAATATCATAACTATAGCTAGAAAGTTAGTACCGAAACTATTAAGTTGTGTGAGCTTGGACTATATCTCTACCGAATGAACAGTAGTAACGCAGCTGTAAACGTCAACAAACAAGCACAAGAAACATGTACAGTAGGGTGGTAACCAAACTTATGTTTGTGTCAATGTCCCATGGACATATAACAAGAAACACAACAAACAAGTAATATAAAAAGCACTAATTGTCAATTAGAACCTTCGTAATTTTCAGTCTAAATTAATTTACGTATAAAAATAAGAACCAAAATACATAATGATATGTCTCTATACTTGTTACAATAATTAATAATGTATATTTTCAGTTTACTTACTTACTGGCTTTTAAGGAACCCGGAGGTTCATTGCCGCCCTCACATAAGCCCGCCATTGGTCCATATCCTGAGCAAGATTAATCCATTCCCTATCATCATATCCCACTTCCCTCAAATCCATTTTAATATTATCTTCCCATCTACGTCTCGGCCTCCCTAAAGGTCTTTTTCCCTCCGGCCTCCCTAAAGGTCTTTTCCCCTCCGACCTCCCAACTAACATTCTATATGCATTTCTGGATTAGCCCATACGTGCTACATGCCCAGCCCATCTCAAACGTCTGGATTTAATGTTCCTAATTATGTCAGGTGAAGAATACAATGCGTGCAGTTCTGTGTTGTGTAACTTACTCCATTCTCCTGTAACTTTATCCCTCTTAGCCCCAAATATTTTCCTAAGCACTTTATTCTCAAACACCCTTAACCTATGTTCCTCTCTAAGAGTGAGAGTCCAAGTTTCACAACCATAAAGAACAACCGGTAATATGACTGTTTTATAAATTCTAACTCTCAGATTTTTTTGACAGCAGACTGGATGATAAAAGCTTCTCAACCGAATATAACAGGCATTTCCCATATTTATTCTGTGTTTAATTTCCTCCCAAGTATCATTTATATTTGTTACTGTTGCTCCAAGATATTTGAACTTCTCCACCTCTTCAAAAGATAAGTTTCCAATTTTTATATTTCCATTTCGTACAATATTCTCGTCAGGAGACATAATCATATACTTTGTCTTTTCGGGATTTACTTCCAAACCTATCTCTTTACTTGCTTCCAGTAAAATTCCCGTGTTTTCCCTAATCGTTTGTGGATTTTCTCTTAACATATTCACGTCATCCGCACAGACAAGCAGCTGATGTAACCCGTTCAATTCCAAATCCTCTCTGTTATCCTGGACTTTCCTAATGGCATACTCTAGAGCAAAGTTAAAAACTAAAGGTGATAGTGCATCTACTTGCTTTAGCCCACAGTGAATTGAAAACGCATATGACAGAAATTGACCTATACGAACTCTGCTGTACGTTTCACTGAGACACATTTTAATTAATCGAACTAAATGCTCCTATGTTCAGAAAAAAACTATTTTTATGTAAATGTTCCTTCTACGTCACAAGACGTGATTGGAGCAAATCTGAAATATAAGTTAATACAATATTTCCTACTAGACTCTGTCATTAAGTGAGCAATAGCTTTGTGAATCTAATAGTGCATCTCGGATGTGGCGCATCATATTGAACCCCACAATTCTTTTCATGGACACTTTTCATATTTGCTTTAATGACTATTGAGACTTCTGCGGATAGGTAAATATACTTAACAATATTATTCTTCCACATATCGCAATGTTTCAGTCACTTCCACATTTACTGACTGGATAGAATGATTGTTATAATTAACTCAAATGTTTGAAAGAACATTGCAACATACCAACATTATAAATATATCGAAAATATATATATATATATATATATATATATATATATGTACAGTAGTGGCAAAAAAACCGGACCGACAGAATATTCAGTCCCCGAAATGAGCCACTGCGCATGCCACGCCCGCATTCACAAGATAGTGAGTAATCTATTGAAATTGTTGTAGTTTCGACTGCTGACGTAGCCCATTTCGAAAGCCATTAGAAAATAAGCTGGTAAAATTCATGTTCTAGTAATAATAAGTTAATTAATTTAAGTAGTAAAATATCGCTGCAATCGAAAAGTATTGGGAATAAATTTGAATACGGAACAAAAAAAGTTTCCTTCCCAGGCAGGATTCGAACCACTAAAGTCTTAGTTACCCGTCTATCGTGTTGTCACTGTGAACAAGGCTCTGGAATCAGCTACAAGGGTCGGTCCGGTTTTTTTTTTTTTGCCACTACTGTACACTTGACTCAGGTTTTGAAGAAGACTGTTTCTCTTCACTGCTATATTTCCCATGTAAAGAAAGGTATTCCACGTGTTTTTTCATAGCACAGTGTTCCTGACCTACTACTCGTTTTATGGATTAAATTTCCACATTACATAATTTCCAGTAAAGTGTTTCTTCATTCGTTACTATGATTGCCAGCAAATCCTTCAAGCACTGCATTCAACTTCTTGTGATTAGAGGATTTAACTTCTGTTACGCTGAAAACCGCTCATTAAATTGCACAACTCCACTGGAAACGTTAATACGTAATTAACCTGCTTCTCTACTGTGCATATAATTATAATATAGTGACTCAAGCCATCCACCCATAGTTGCGGATATAGACTACTGTCAGTTGTATAGCCTATATGAGCAGAGTGTAGTATGCTAGTGCAAAAGGCCTATATGTCTGCTCACTCAATCTCAAAACAATGTTTTTGTACGAAATTCCTAAACCCTTGGTTTTTCTGAACCAACGCATGCGACGTGCAAGGTGCGAGCCCCGCCTCGCACAAATCCGGACTACACGAGAGACAGTGAGTGGTTTCTATGGCTGCGAGGTGTGCAGACCTCGCATCTCGCAGCAATGGAGACCACTCATCAACTCTCGTGTAGTCCGGGTTTGTGCGAGGCGGGTCTCGCACTTCGCATGCGTCGGTTCAGAGAAACCAAGGCTTTGGACTTTTTATGACAGATCCTCGCATTCATTTCGCCCAAATACTATTTTTCTATCACCAACTCCACCGATGCTAGATAACAGCGCAGTTGATACAGCGTCCTTAAATAACCGATTAAATGAAGTCAATATAATAGGCAAAGAGTTCAACTGTTTTATTTTGCAATTCGGTGTAAACAAATTAATGATTGCAGTGTGAACTTACCTAAACTCCAACTAATAACGAGAATAAAAAAGAACTTTTGGAGAATGATAACGCAAGCATTTTAAACTTTATAGAGTAATGAACTAATGACTATTCGAGCCCTCATTTATTGTTCGTAAGTATACCGGGTGTTTCAGACCACCTGTATCAGCTTTGTTTTCTCGAAAACTATGTGATACTGGTTGTTCATAAAAAAATTTTGATAACCAAAACCTACGTAAAGACTCGATTGGAGGTAGTGCCATTTCCCGTAACAAATCGAAAGCAGGGATACCTATGGTCAACTTCGAAATTTCAAATGAGAATATGGATCGTTGAAGGTACCATTGGAAAGTACTTTTAAAAAGAAACAACTTTTACTGTAACTTTTTTTCTAACTTTATTGTTTACTCACAAAGCAACAAAAATTGTATCTTTTGAGAAATGCTGTATATTGTTTATGTACAGTAGTGGAAACAAAAGAACCGGACCGACCCTTGTAGCTGATTTCAGAGCCTTGTTCACTCCAGAGCACGATAGACTGGTAACTAAGACTTTCGTGATCGAATCCTGCCTGGGAAGGAAACTTTTTTTTGTTCCTTATTCAAATTTATTCCCAATACTTTTCGATTGCAGCGATATTTTACTACTTAATTAACTTATTATTCCCAGGACATGAATTTTATCAGCTTATTTTCTAATGGTTTTCGAAATGGGCTACGTCAGCAGTCGAAACTACACCAATTTCAACAGATTACTCGCTATCTTGTGAATGCGGGCGTGGGATGCGCAGTGGCTCATTTCGGGAACTTTGTTTATTCCGTCGGTCCGGTTTTTTTGCCACTTCTGTACGTACACTCTTCATAGTAAGTGTTCAAAATGTACACCACCCTGTGCTAAACAATGTTCTGATCACCTTCTAACATCCGTGATTGCACTTCAGCACAGCTGAGACACCCACAGGCTTCTCTAATTCTTTGTTTCATGTTTTCTCTAGTTGTTGGACGCATCTGATAGACCATGTCATTAATTCTCCCCCACAAGAAGGCTTGTCATTTGACTCAGGATTGCACCATAATACATTCCTTACATAGGTTTTTGTTATCAAAAATGTTTTATGAACAACTAATATCACAAAGTTTTCGAGGAAAAAGGCTGATACGGGTGATCTGAAACACCTGGTATACTCTGTCAGTTTATCAGAAAAGAAGAATAAATTGCTGACATGAAACTAACGCCAATGGTGCGCTGCAATGTGCTAGATAATAAATGGGATACAGACATCAGACAAGACCTTAATGTAACAAACATCACAGACACAAGAGAAGATTGCGTGAATGGATGGCAGAAGTACGTACTTAGTTTAGAATACAGTAGGCTATATACTACATGAATTATGTAACTACAAGCTTTGAGGAAAGCAGTAGGCTATAGCTATTGGGCGAGCTATGAGCAGGAAAATGGTCACTTTCCAAAGTAATTTGACGTCAGGACGCAGCAGACTGATGAAATTAATCGTGTTCATGATGAGGCAAATTAAATTATTTTATCGATATTCAGATCCATTAATTTCGTTCTTACACTTGTATTTCGAGGGGCTTCTAGTTAGAGTTCATGTGGAGAAGGAATGTGATGCTAATTATGATTAAGCAAATTACATAATATTATCATTAGGCCTATCCACCTTTGTCAATTCCTTTCTTACTCTTGTGTTATAAGGTGGATGGGCTTCTAATTTTATTTCATCATTTATGTAAATGAAACAGAACTGATGGAAGTGAAACGCGTTGATGATTATAATGAAGGTGACGATACAAGTTATATTACAATATCATTATCCACCATGGTCAACTCCGTCCTTACTCTTGTAACTTTGTAACTTTATAAAGTGACGGGACTTCATCTGGTTTTTATAATTTATGTAAATGGAATAGTACTGACAAAACCAAGACGTGTAGGTAATTATGATGATGCTGGTGATAAAAGTTACCTTATATATCATTATTAGAGTAAGGATTTTATGTATATAAAATTTCATAATTTATATAAACGGCATGGAGATCAACTATCACCTTTGATTTTTAACTTCGCTCTAGAATATGTCATTAGGAAAGTCCAGGATAACAGAGAGGGTTTGAAATTGAACGGGTTACATCAACTTCTTGTCTATGCGGATGACGTGAATATGTTAGGAGAAAATCCACAAACGATCAGGGAAAATACGGAAATTCTGCTAGAAGCAAGTAAAGGGATAGGTTTGGAAGTAAATCCCGAAAAGACGAAGTATATGATTATGTCTCGTGACCAGAATATTGTACGAAATGGAACTATAAAAATTGGAGATTTATCCTTGGAAGAGGTGGAAAAATTCAAACACCTGGGAGCAACAGTAACAAATATAAATGACACTCGGGAGGAAATTAAACGCACAATAAATATGGGAAATGCCTGTTATTATTCGGTTGGGAAGTTTTTGTCATCTAGTCTGCTGTCAAAAAATCTGAAAGTTAGAATTTATAAAACAGTTATATTACCTTACCGGTTGCTCTGTATGATTGTGAAACTTGGACTCTCACTTTGAGAGAAGAACAGAGATTAAGAGTGTTTGAGAATAAGGTTCTTAGGAAAATATTTGGAGCCAAGAGGGATGAAGTTACAGGAGAATGGAGAAAGTTACACAACGCACAACTGCACGCATTTTATTCTTCCCCTTATAGAGTGCTAGTTGGAAGGACGGAGGGAAAGAGACCTTTGGAGAGGCCGAGACGTAGATGGGAGGATAATATTAAAATGGATTTAAGGTAGGTGGAATGTGATGGTAGGGATTGGATTAATCTTGCTCAGATAGGGACCGATAGCGAGCTTATGGGTGGGCGGCAATGAATCTCCGGGTTCCTTAAAGCCGTAAGTAAGTAAGTAAGTAAGTATAGAAATGGAACAGGAATGATGAAAGTGAAACGTGTTGGTCGTGGTGGTGGTTGAAATGGTAGTTGTAGTGGTGGTGATGATGATGCTTATAATGATGAAAGTTGCATAATACAATACTATTATTGTCTACCTTTGTCAATTTTTTCTTATTCTTGCAAATATGGGTATTATAAAGTGGCAGAAATTGTTCGTTTTTTGACCATACACAAGACAGGAGAAAACTACTAATCTCTTCCGAGAATTGAATTCGAGCCCGCTGGATTCGTGGGTAAAATGTTGCTATTACTTTTATGATGTGGAATACAGTCAAGTAATGTAGCCCTTATGTAATCTTAATAATTCAGAGCAAGACGTTTTTATGTGTGAAACAGCAACAGAAGCTGGTTCGATTTCTTTTATGTAAAAAGGTGCTCAAAAACTGTGCGTCCGTGTCAGCTATCGACTTGACGACAACTCAGTCCTCGCTGCGATAACACAAAAATGCTTAAAGTAGGTCTGCATACTCCCTTTTCACTAAGAGAAAGAAATGAACTTCTGCAGTTCGTCAGTGGTTCATTTCCTGAGTAGGGCCTACATATTTCAAGTTTCGGAAATGAAAAAGAACAAAATAGAAAAGAAAGAGTTTTGTTTTTCTTTTGAATGGAGTAAAGGATATTGGCTCTTAGGTTACATTAATTATACGCGATTATTACGAGTGTGCTACAGTATGTGTGTTATCCTTTCCGAGCACAAAACATCGAAAGAATTTCCCAAAATTCCCTTTCATGCACCTTGTGTGGAGCATATTCCTCTTAGTATCTTACTGCAAAAAGCCATAGAAAATAATCCAAATTAAAAAGTGATAGGAGATTTTAGAAAAACTTATGATTGCGTATAACGTTAAAAAGGAATTTTATTTAATGGAATTAATATAAGTAGGCCTATATAAAATGTGCTGCAAGATTTAAAAGTGTGTTTAATGAACGGAGTGAAATAAGATAATGAACAAGTCAATCTCCATTAATAATAATAATAATAATAATAATAATAATAATAATAATAATAATAATAATAATAATAATAATAATAATAATAATAATGCATTAAAACAAAATGTAGAGCACTATTAAGACAAGTAGATAATTGTTTTCGAGCAATGGGCAATTAAAAATTATATGTTACATTGTATATTTACGGTCTTACAAATAACAACTCACATACGGATGTGTAATTGTATTATACATGGGCATAATTTTATTTTTACTTCAATTTGCATTGTACCTGAGATTTTAATATACTTCACTCCCACCCCTTCTATTAGTAAACTTCCACACGTCCTCCACACAGAACCAAGGCCTCATATGCAGTCAAAGTCGCCTTACGGTCAGTGTAAACAGTACTGAGTTAGTATAGTACGTTCCAGAAATATGTTCGCGTTTTCCAGTGACGAAAGAGCTTTCAATATTGAATCATATTTTCGTACAGGTACTGTCGTCTGTTTGCCTACGTCGCATCCCGGTTTCCCCCACCCGGTTTTGCTCACCCCTCTGTAAAGGCAGTTGACTGGGCTGTCTTAGCTATTTTCTGAAAACATTAATTTCTGTTAGGAATTGGACGTATACGTAATATTGTACAACTGTTTAAATAACTTAAATAAAAGGTCCTCGTTAATTAATTGTCACGTGATTTCCACCCTTTCTACATCCCTGCGACAAAACCACTTGGACGGGTAGTAGATAGCATGTCCGAGTAATTTAATCTTTTCGGATAGAACAGAATTGAAGATTGAATTTACAGTATGTAAAGTACTATTTTATAGAGTACGTACAGAATTATTTCAACGTGAGTTAGATACTAGTACGAACTTAACTGGTAATTGGAATTAGGTACAATAGTTTATAGTGCGATAATATCCACAAGGGAACTGAAGCTTGTATCGAAATGAACGGCCACCATTTTAAAAAATGTGTTTAAATATCCATATTATTATTATTTTTCAATTTAACTTATTCATTTACATATATTGTACGCGAATGTGCTGTAGACAGGAGGCTACAATATACACTGCATAATGAATACGTCCGCATCAGTTTGTGAGTAAAGCACTTATTGTTAATATTGTACTGTATTTTGATTAAACAAAAACCCAATGAAAATTATCAAACTCAAAATTGTGATATTTCATAGTTTACGTAAATAGATGAACTACTTTTCTTCCCTCCTATACCTACCTAGTAAAGTGATTTGTTTGTATTTTACGCCAGTATCATCGAACTCCAGTCGTGGAAGGGAGTAGCAAACGGTGTTTGCGGTTCACAACCATTAATCCAAAAGTATAGCCAGGTTAATATTAGAAATGTTAGTAAAAATAAAATGATTTCCCTGTACAATGTATAAAAATATCAGATAATAATAAAATAATAATAATAATAATAATAATAATAATAATAATAATAATAATAATAATAATAATAATAATAAAATAGTAAAGTACACAACATACAATGAAGACAATTTTTATTAGGTACACACCAAAGGACCGGACCTGGCTCTGTTATAGCTGAGGCAGGATGGCCCACCTGTCAGCTTCGTGTTCACGAATACCACCCAGACTACCTGTCGCACTTGGAATATCATCGCATATATGTAAGGAGCATAATGGGTCAAAATAAGCCTAGCTGCAAGAATCCAGGCCTCTATTTTTTTTATTTTAGTAGGTTATTTTACGACGCTTTATCAACATCTAAGTTATTTAGCGTCTGAATGATATGAAGGTGATAATGCCGGTGAAATGAGTCCGGGGTCCAGCACTGAAAGTTACCCAACATTTGCTGGTATTGGATTGAGGGAAAACCCCGGAAAAAACCTCAACCAAGTAACTTGCCCCAACCGGGAATCGAACCCGGGCCACCTGGTTTCGCGGCCAGACGCGCTGACCGTTACTCCACAGGTGTGGACTCCAGGCCTCTAAAAGCCCATCCAAGCCACTAGTATTTTGCCTATTAACAGCAAGGAGACCATTGCCTAGTTTGAACTTCTGTTTGGCTTGAATTGGAAATTTGCTTCATCGATGACTCAATAAGTAATTAAGCCACTGGATGAACAAATAGATGCTCATAGCAATTATTTGTTTGGAACACACATAGAGCCCCGTTCCTCCCCTCATATGTGGGCATGCAACTCTGGTTATACATGCGGGTCATTAAGATCTAGTTACAATAAATCCTTCTTCCATTAAAGTTTCAGTTTTCAGGTACTTTAAAATGCTTTAAAAATACAAAGACCACCAATATTCTCTTGAACAGCTTTACGATAAGGAGTAAATGGACTAATAATGTGAAATACTGTGATTTTTAAATTAGGCCATCGAAGAATTCAGAAGTGGTACTAGAGTACAATGGACAGATACAATACATGCTGAGAGAATGCAGTTCCATTACAATCCATATTAATTTGTTCATGTAACGAATGCCATTTTTGCAGAACTGATCATTAATTTGATGTAGTGACAACCAATTTTATGTGTAGAATGATATTCGTTTTAAAGTTACATTAATATTTATGTTTCTGTCTGAAAATAATATCCCGTCCCTTCTGCTATCCGAATTCGTCGGAGCGCAACTATGCCATGACTAAGCCTCCTGTGTGACCTCGATGAGCAACTTTGCCATATCGGTAATTAAGTTACATGTGTCACTCATCACTCATCAGACATTACTATGGAAATTAAGTGATAATTGAGACGCTACCAAACAAGGTGAGTAAAAAATGTGGAACATTGCTTGTAGCTTTTCTATTTTCGTTTAACAATAATAATAATAATAATAATAATAATAATAATAATAATAATAATAATAATAATAATAATAATAATAATAATAATAATAATAATAGTTTCTAGTTCTCTAATAATAAAACAGTTATATTACCGGTTGTTCTGTATGGTTGTGAAACCTGGGCTCTCACTTAGAGGAACAGAAGTTAAAGGTGTTCGAGAATAAGATGCTTAGGAAAATATTTGGGGCTAAGAGGGATGAAGTTACAAACGAATGGAGAAAGTTACACAACTCAGAACTGCACGCATTGTATTCTTAACCTGACATAATTAGGAACATCAAATCCAGACGCTTGAGATGGGCAGGACATGTAGCACGTATGGGCGAATCCAGAAATACATATAGAGTGTTAGTTGAGAGGCCGGAGGGGAAAGGACCTTTGGGGAGGCCGAGACGTAAATGGGAGGATAATATTAAAATGGATTTGAGGGAGTTGGGATATGATGATAAAGACTGGATTAATCTTGCACAGGATAGGGATCGATAGCGGGGTTATCTGAGGGCGGCAATGAACCTGCAAGTTCCTTAAAAGCCTTTTTTAAGTAAGTTAGTTATAACATACAGCCCCTACCAAAATTTAAGGACACCCTTCAATAAGTGATGTTTCACTCCTGTCATACTTATGTGAAACTTCCTGATGTTTATACAGGGACCAAATGCCTGTACAAAGTGAAGTTTTTACTGCTAACTCAATCTGTCTATCTTTCAAATTGTTGATTATATAACAATTTTTCTGTTATGTAGTTACTTACTTATGGCTACGTCTCGGCCTCCCCAAAGGTCTTATTCCCTCCGGCGTCCCAACTAACACTCTATATGCATTTCTGGATTCGCCCATACGTGCTACATGTCCTGCCCATCTCAAGCGTCTGGATTTGATGTTCCTAATTATGTCAGGTGAAGAATACAATGTGTGCAGTTCTGCGTTAAGTAACTTTCTCCATTCTCCTGTAACTTCATCCCTTTTAGCCCCAAATATTTTCCTAAGAACCTTATTCTCAAGCACCCTTAATCTCTGTTCCTCTCTCAAAGTGAGAGTCCAAGTTTCACAAACATATAGAACAACCGGTAATATAATTGTTTTATAAATTCTAACTTTCAGATTTTTTTCTGTTATGTAAATTATTGAAAAATTACATATTTTGTAGGAAAAAATTAATTACTCCAGAATGAGTTGACTTAGTTCAGTGAATTTTGGGATATAGGTAGGCAAATCCGAAAGACTTTTTGTGCAATTATTGCGTTTGGTTAAAAATTTGTGACAGTTTGTGTAGGTACTGTAATCCAGATTGTTTTTTTCTTTAGGGCCATTCTCTAAAATTCTCTTGAGCTTGAAATTCACGGCAAATAGACCAGGGTTTGCCACTGCCATTTACATCATAACATTGAGAGTTGGTAACGTTGGTGAATCAGTTTATTCCCTCCATTTTTAGTAATCAGCTGTGAAGATAGCTGAAAGTGTGGAAAGGTTGGATTTCTTCCTTCAAAAAGGTGAAAATGGATCGAAACTCAGTGAATGTTTTTTTATTTTTATTTTTAGTAAGTTATTTTACGACGCTTTATCAACATCTCAAGTTATTCAGCTTCTGAATGAGATGGCGGTGATAATGCCGGTGAAATGAGTCCGGGGTCCAGCATCGAAAGTTACCCAGCATTTTCTCATATTGGATTGAGGGAAAACCCGGAAAAAACCTCAACCAGGTACCTTGCCCCGACCGGGAGTCGAACCCGGGCCACCTGGTTTCGCCACCAAATGCGCTAACCGTTACTCCACAGGTGTGGCCTCAGTGAATGTTGACAGGAAGTCGCAGACTATTGGGATGTGGAAGAATGTCTGGAGATAATATCTAACTCCATTCCAAAATTCATTGATCTAAGTCAACCCATTCTGGAGTAATTAATTTTCTTCTTACAAAATATGTAATTTTTCAGTAAGTTGATAACAGAAAATTTGTTACATAATCCACAGATTGGAAGATAGAGTTTGCAGTGAAAGCTTCACTTTTCACAGACATTTGGTCCTTGTATAAACATCAGGGGTTTCACATAAGTGTAAGGACAGGAATGAAACATCGCCTATGAAAGGATGTCCTTAAACTTTTGGTAGAGGCTGTGTATTATAACTAGAACTTGGAAAATTCAGGTGGCCCTAATTTTTTTTCTGGGTCTGTACACATTCGTGTAACGTAACAGAGGTGTGATCCTGCCAGGACATGCATCCAGGTCTGTATTTTCCTCTGGAAATATCCCAACTAAATAACACAATCGTGCAAAACTCTACTCAAACATGTGAATTGTTAGCACTGCATGGTCTGAATGAGCTCTGATTGCCTGCTGGCTAGCCTATGTAAAGGCGCTATGCAGTTCTTGTATAGGCGAGAAATACAAAATTTGTAATAATTTAATTTTGAATCTTATTTTGCTGCTACAAACTGTAAAGATAAACATGATCCTGCAGTAATATTACTCCTTTTGTAGAAGTAATGCTTCTAGATTCGATAAATTCAACTACACAATGTAATTATTCTTGCTTCATTCCCCTATGATATTAAATTAAATCATAGGCAACATGTCGAGGATGTTAAGGTAAAAAGTTCGCAATCCCTACTATAAAAACTTCTCTAAAAGCTAAAAAACGAATTCTGTATTTTATCATCTTTATTTTTACGACACAGCCACATGGCTTCACAATGTAGTCTCATTGTCGTTATTAATAACAATCAATATTCGGTAAAATGCTAACACAATACCTACAGTGATATGTTTTATTAAGCTAGGTACATATTTTTTACTAGGTTATTCAACGACGCTCTTATCAATTACAAGGCTATTTAGAGTCGATGGAACTGGTGATAGCAAACATATTTGGCGAGATGAATTTGCCATAGATTACCTGGCATTCGCCATACGGTTGGGGAAAACCTTGAAAAAACCCAACCAGGTGATCAACCCAGGCAGAAATCGAACCCGCGCCCGAGCGTAACTCAGGATGAGCAGGCAAACGCGCTAGCGCCTAAGCTATGCCGGTGGCTATGCTACATATTAAAAGAGTGAGGGTGTCAAATTATTAGAATTATTAATTATACCAAAAATAATTATCTGACGGTTAAATCCATTTACATACACGTGCAATGGACACTAACAAATCGTGTGAAAATAAAAATTATTCAATTTTTTAGAGTTACGAACTTATCAGATTGTAAAATGGACCGTTATTCGACCCAAAGCTTCATTTCTTAATTAAAATATTTAATTATATCTAAAATATCTAGATGCGTTTTGCTTATTGCAAAAATTAGGGATATACAAAGCCCGGGCGCCAGGCAGCCATGGCGATTAAAAATTGTTATGTATTGCCTGAGTACTTTTTATTGAGTCCAAAACTTTTAAGACTTCGATTTATTTTATGTCACTAACAAAAGCGGTTGTAGGAAGAAATTCAAATATGCTTTTTAGACTAATATTCTTACATTTGTTGCGCATCTGAAAATATTGTCACTACATACCGTAGCTTCAGTGAAGAGCACAGAGAATCTCTGAGAGCATTTGTCTGCATAGCATAAATACAGAGTGATCCGTTTGGATATGGATCAAATAAAAACACCGTAAAACATTTACTACTGAACTTTATTTGTTGAAACTTTGTGCTTACAACACTGAAAGATGCGAGATTCCTCAGAGCTCAACGTGACCCCCATTGCGAACCCTGCACAACTCATAACAGTGATGCAATTCATCCCATGTTGGTTGTAACATAAGAGTGGTGATTTGTTAAAAGCTTGAGTAATTTTTACTCTCGGATCATCAATGTTCCTGGGTTTCTGTGAATAGACAATGTTTTTAACAAAACCCTACGCGAAGAAGTCGGAGGAGTTAGATCTGAGAAGTTTGGGGACCAAGCCAAGAGATAGCTGCTTCTCGTACTGGGTTTGGCCTGCGACCTCCTTCATGTTTTTTTTTTTTAATACAGAACCTGTTTCTACAAATGTTCGATATCACAACATTATGGAATCGTATTTAGGTACATTAAGCACACCATACTCACGTCGAAATTCCCTTCGAACTCTTTTAACACACTCAAATTTAGCATACCAAGGAACACATTGTGCCCTTGATTTGTAGTAGCCATTTCAATAAGCTACGATTTTCATTTGTTCTTTCAGATTATGCATTGTTGATTGCCATATATGGAAACTCCCATCTTTTAATCATAATATAACCAGCAAGAAATTTTTCCTACTATCATAATAGCTTTATAATGATAAATTAATATTATGCATACCCAAACGAATCAGACATATTTAAAATTGTTTAACATATTTCTTTACTTTATCTTCGCTCGAATGATCTTATTGCATGTGTGGGCAAAATGTGATGTCCTGAAAATAAAGGGGCTGATCCCTGATTTTTTTACTTTATTATCCCTGATAAAAATTACCTTTTATTGCATATAAGCTGCCTTTATATAAAGACTCAGTTATATTTGTCATTAAATACAAATGGTATTTTGTACATGAATACTATTCCTGTTGTTCACCGACTTATACACACAGTACACGAATAAATAGATGTAGACAAACAGTACCGGTGCAACGAACTGTTGACTCGCAACTTGCTCTCTTTACCAAGCGAAGCTAGTATGATTGACGTACACCTAACTAGTGTTCAAGTTAACCAAACGCAGGACTCTAATTGAAGGGTTAAAAACCATAGTGGGCCAAGAGCCATTTACTAAAACCGTAGAAAAAAAGGGTTAAAATGAAGTTATTACCATAATTCAATGGAAACATTTAGCAAGTAATATAAAGTATTCACATTCAAACTAAATGATACGTCAATCTTCATTAAACTATGGATTCACTTAACTTTAGGCCTTGCTTTCTCCGTTTTTAATAAATGGCGCTTGGCCCACTATGGCTCTAAACCCTTCAATTATCATAAGCAAAGCAAAAAACGAGTAGACCTGGCTGTGGAATGGTTATATTATTATTATTATTATTATTATTATTATTATTATTATTATTATTATTATTATCATCATCATCATCATCATCATGATCAAAATTACATGCTCCCCAACAACTGATTCTATCAATACTGTACACATAAAATACTTTCCTGTGCACTGCACCGCTGAAATCCCTTTTAGATTGACGTCACCATTTAATTTCAAAACAAGACACGTCTATGGTTTCCTGGTCCATTTATATATGCATTTTTGTTACGATGGAAGTGGAAACCAATCCACCATTTGCCTTTTCAAATAGCTAGATTCCAAGATCGAGGAAATCACTAAAACTGGATCAGATTGACCGACCATGACATTTGAATCGGGACCGCCCGAATACGAGTTCAGTGCTTTACCACTGAGCCGCCTCGCTTGTTCATGCATTTATCTTGATCTCATGGAAGAAACAAACTCATGGACGAATCATTACAGCCTACATTATGGGTGTTCAAACGCCTACAGAACCAGGAGATATTGCAAATCAAGCATGTTCTGCTAAGGTCAATAACTTTCCATATAAAATAGGAAAAACGACCTTAAAGAATATGCGCTACGGGTTGCTTACGTCAGGGGTTACCTCGTACGAGTTACAATTGGACATCTATGATGTTCAATATTTTTGTTTGTTTTTATGATCCTCGCCTGCCATAGCTGTGGTCTGGAACATGGGGATAAGAAGTGCAACAGTGAATGGTTTCTGGAAAAAAAATTAAGACGTACAGAAAGACGAAAACAATAAAGTGTCCTTCCTAGGAACTATGCGGTAACATTTCTTTTGTAATGTCTGCTTTGTTGCTTCGCAACGCGTTCATAACTGCAGTATTCTGACTTACTAAAGGAAACTAACTCTTAAGCGAAAGATACAGGTGTGACAGAATCTGCAATTGTTATATTACGACCATTGTTTAACCACTTTCCAATAAGGTCCGTGCCAATTTGGGAATCCCGATTCACATCCCTCTGCACATTCGGTTGTTTTTCCAAAATGAACTTCTCTATTCAATGGAAAAGGATTGGCAGAGCCACAAGTTCACCACATTTTATTGTCATAATCGATATTTTTGCTTCTCATACACCGCAGTAAAATACATTATTGCCTCCAAAACCTACTAATTGTTCAGCCACAGTGATGTTGCTACTGTGCTAGGGGTGTATACTGAAGAAAGTCGCTGAATAAACATGTTCCAAACATCTCTAAAAGCTGCTATTCAGTCCTCTGTCTGCCTTTGTGGTCTGGTTTGTTTGTTATCAAGTCGTAAGAACTGTGTAATTGCTTGGAATATTTTCAGTCTTATAGTTGTTCTAAATATAGATCTGCCACGTTCATCGTTACACAATTCAGACAGATCTTCACGTCCACATTGGTAAGCTCCAGCAGATATCAAAATGCCAATGTGCGCCTCTACGTCAAAGGAAAACTAATTAATCACAAAATAAATTAATTGTCAACAATTCAAATATTCTAATTAAACTTCCCTACAATGGAAATCCTATCAGTAACATCATATATATAGAATGGATGGTAACCTCTGCACCAGAATGAAAGTGGTAATAGATCAATCTAAATAAGTTCTTCCTCTAACATTCACCGTTTCAGAGGAAATCATTATGCTTCTATGAAGCATTTGGCAACATCAAGACTACTGCAATAACTCTACCAAGCGCGGTCTGCACTCCTTACCGTCCCCACCCCTTTGCTGTACTCAGTCGATGACGCGCGACAGTGCGCTGCGTTGCAAGATTTATTTTAACGATTTTCAAATTCATGACTAAACGGTTTGACAAGCAAAAAAAGAAAAAAGATTGACGACCTTAACTGTTCAGATTATTTTTATCTATTTGCTTGTATAGCAATCAGCCATTTCTCTTGGGCCATTACCGTAATAGAGCGCTGCAAACATTGGGCAAAGCCTTTTTTTTCTGCTTAATGGTGCTCCATCGAAGGAAAAGTGTAATAAAATTTTGTTAATTTAACATGTAGAATCATCATTTAACTTTTGGTGCATCGGTCCTCTTCCACCCTGTACACAATAATTATTTAAAATTATTAAACATTATTGCACAGTCAAAGCAACAAGCGATGATTCAAATGTCCGGCGACATATACAAATCCCATTATTAGTGATTTAGGTACCTCCGAACCTCCGTATGTCAATGTGGAGGGACTCCGTCTTGTTGATAAATGAACCCCTGTTTCTTCTCGTCCTCGAGTTGTGACATCAGCCAATTTCTTAAATCAACACCTATCAGGCATATGGATTGGTCGTGCAACGGACGCAGACAGCAACTCCTGCATATGGCCACCACGTTTACCGGATTTCAGTGTGCGATTTTTTTCTGTGGGGTTTCGTTAAGGACAATATTTGCATACCTCCACTTCCAGCGACGTTGGCCGAATTGTGAAGGCACATTAACACAAAAATCAGGAACGTCACACAAAACATGTTTGAGAGGATTTGGCAAGAATGGGAGCACCGCCTGGACGTTTTCCGTATTACACGTGGAGCTCACATCTAATGTCAGTATAAAACTTCGAACTTTCTTCTTTCAAATGGCGCTAAGGTCATGTACGAGTATTTAAATTCAGTATTGGTGAAACTGTAGCCTTCTGAAACCGTCCAAAAATTTGTAACCACGGTGTATTATGACTTTCCGATATCTATTTCTTTATTGTTAATGCTGTTTCTGCTCATTTTATCTTTCATTTCATGCGCTTAAAACGCCTCTGGTACCTCGAGTTTATAATTCCGCGAACTCCGGTTCCATACACTGAAATGACTTGAGCAATATAATGGTGGACAAAATTGGAGGATTTAGAGTTCTCTCGTGAACCTCTCGTTTCCTTCAGCACTATAGATTATATTTAATTCCACCAAAATTCCTCAATTCATCCTACTCTTTCTTTCATTTCATATTATTCCATGAGCTATAGCCTACGCTTTTCAGTGCAAAGTAGCTATACGATCTTGGGTGTTATAGATTGGGGACGGCCAGACAGTTGATAGTTCTGTACGCAACGTTCACGACTGCGTCCTTAGCTGAACGGGGATGCTCGATGGTTGGTATCTCTTGGCGAATCAGAGGTATTCCTGGCGTCCCTCGCTATTTTCCGTGAATGGTCATGCCGATCGGGGCACGCCTAAGTTGCGTCCTCCTGGTGTTTAGAGAGTGATCGATGTTATCTAGTGACCGTTAAGAGACCTGTCTATATCGTCTCTGCGGAAGACATGAGAAAACAAGGCTCTTGGCTCGGCTCCCATCTCTCCTTCCTGCCTAAGCAAAAGCTCGAGAGGAGCCGAGCAGAGCTCTCTTCAGCGGCCCGACTCTTCTCGAGCTTTATGTTTAGCAGATTGCTTTGCGGTAGGTGTTATCCTCGACAGTGACTCCGATACACTAACTAACCTAGCCTGGCAGTGAAACAAAGAAACATAAATTACAACCTTAAATTGCACGGAGAATATTTACTTTTATCTATGCATACAGAAAAAAATTTGCTATCTAAATCGGAATCATATAATATGCTTATATCATAATTTGCATATTTATTTTCCTTAAATCTAGCTTTTAATGAAAATCGCTAAATAAAATAAACTGATAGAATATTTATGTAGACCTACACTAGTCAAATCCTTCCAGTATGATAAACATCTGAAAGAAAATAAATTACTTTTCACAGAATAACGACTGAAAGTTTCATTCTTCTAAAAGAAACTTAATTGAACACATTTGTGGAAACAATTCAAATGTCTTCAACTTAAAATTTCATTCAATAAATAATATTTGTCACGTTCCCAAATGCAACGAGAATTCAAACTGTTATAAGAAAATGTTGACTCTCTTACTAAACGTAAATAAAAGCTTGCTACAATCATAATTATAGGCCTAATTATTGCATGGAATTATTTCACTATATCTGTAGCAATGAATAACAGGAACCACATGGTCGATTCCTAAGGAATAGAAAGATTTCTGTGAAGGAAAACCATATCATTCACATTACCAGGATGCAAACTTGAACGTCTCTCATCGAGTATTAACTCTGCTATACTGAAAACGCGTTCGCTGGGTGCGATTGTGGCTGGCACACATAGAATTTTCTTAGCCACACGTGCTAGGTTGGGAAATACCTTTTCGTGACTCTTCAACGACATAACCAAATTTGCGGCTACCGAACGGTAAACATTAATGTCTCTGTCGATTATGGAGGACGTTTATTTACACTTTTTGGAAGAGTTTATATATCAATAAACATGAACAGCAATCGAGAACTATGTAATGCAGGTATACTTGTTTTTTTGAAAGATGGGACATGACGGGAGCGTTGCGATCGGAAAAACAACTGAATCCGTGCGTTTTTTTAAAGCGCTTCAGTAAAGCGCTTCATGCATTTGCTGCAGCAAAATGTGGATCGAAAAAAAACGTAAGTAGGTCAACTGACTGCAAAATGGTGGACAATTAATATTAGCTTCTATTTCTGCCGTAATAAATTTAACCCTAAAAGAACCAAACATGTTAAATAATTTCGACTTCCATGATAATTACATGGAATTATTACTAGACGATTTTGACAATAATAAACGTTGCAAAAGACCAAAACACACATTCCGCCATGATGGATCGTGCAGCAAACTCGTAAAGCGAAGTTCTGATTTGCTGCACGCTTGCTACAGCGCTGCTGCAGCGACGGTGAAGCAAATGTAATAAAAGAACGGTCTTGCTGCAGCGCTTTACGTCTTGCTTTAAAAAAAAACGCACGGAATGCCACATAGCGTGGTAGGCCTGTTGCTATGGTAACAACGGTTGAGTTGCCAAAGTTACATTTCTCACGTGGCGAGTGCTTAATAGCTCTCTTGGTGACACTTACTGTGCACACAATGTTAGCATTATTGGTACGTTTCATCTTTGATTCTCTGTCGATTTTTGTATTGTTTTCTTACCTTCGCGTCAATTATTGTCAATGAATGTTTTAACGTCTGCCATCTTAACGACAATTGCTAGCTTCCATCAGCTGGCAGCGTGGTAGTCCATATTGGCAACATGGCACTGTAGTTCGAAGCTCGGCCGCTTAACTGTCATGTCCCATCTTTCAAAAAGCAAGTATAGAGCTGCGAGCCTGAGAGTTAAACCATAGTCTAGTACAGCGGTTCCCAAACTTTTTCAGCCACGGAGCCCTTTTTGAAGCAAAAGATTCTCGTGGAGCCCCAAGTAATTTTTAGTTTTTAGTTATAGCCTATCTATGTTCTATGAAGCATATTACACCGATGCGTATATAAAAGTATGAATAATAAGATATATTAATAATAATAATAATGTGAAAGATTACTGGAGATAATGTTATTTAAATCTACAAAATGATATAACAACTAGTTAAGATATTTAAAAAATGTTACAATGTTGCATGTACACTGGAAGTTAATGTAAGAATGTGCGTGTTTCTTGAGGCAGAGTTTGTCACAGAAGTGAGTTTGAAGACGTATATCTTCTTCTGTGTCCAAACAAATGCGATTGTTTTTTGCAGCCGTGTACCACGACAAGGCCGATTCATAGAGATACGTAGTACCAAAAGACAGTAAGATAAATTTAACTTTTGAACTTAATATCAAAAGATCCTCCCCTAACTGAGCCCAAAATTCCAGAAGTGGTTTGCTTTTAAATGATGCCTGACACCATGTTTATAAGGACCTCGAACAAATAATAAATTAAATAATCATTAAGAAAAAATAAATACAGCACGCAAAAACTTACATATAAAATAATTTAAAAGCAAATAAATAAGCAAGAATAAAACTCCTCATATTCTGCCGCAGTGAGGGCTGCTGGTTTTGACTTCACTGGGAATGGATCTACTTCTTTCGAATCGTTTCCTGAGTGTCCCTTGGCAAGTATGAATTCATATTTTGAAGCAAATATTGTCAAGGTGTTATTTAATTATTGCTATGAATGAGTCATTCATTGTTGTGTTATTTAATTCTAAGTTTGAAATCAATTATTCTCGACGCTTTCTATGTAGAACGCTATCTTTTTCTTCAGCGCGGAAATTTTGTCAGCATTGAATATAGTCTTCCGTTTACCTCGTATGGATGTGTTGAATTAGTTAATTAAAAAAAAGTCTGCCAAGTAACATAACTTTCACAACCATTCCTGTTCATTCAAATAATCTGGTAGCAAATTATTTTGGTCCTTCGAAAGTAAAGAAACTTCCGTTCAAAGTTAAACTAAGCGGGATAACGCTTTATCACGCGACAACCATCGCACTTCTATGTGTAATAACAATA
Organism: Periplaneta americana; assembly: GCF_040183065.1. Classification (NCBI taxonomy): domain Eukaryota; kingdom Metazoa; phylum Arthropoda; class Insecta; order Blattodea; family Blattidae; genus Periplaneta; species Periplaneta americana. The sequence continues at coordinate 77,656,172 of NC_091126.1, forward strand.
ACGTGTGTAGGCCTATACTTCCGATAACTTTGCACAGAATACTGAGTAGCCTACACTGCAAAGGTCGTGCCTTAACAAAGTTGATAATTTTGACGACGTTGTGTAGTACTTGTTTTAATAACGCTGGCATTTTTTTTTTCCTTGCGAGAGAATGTTGGTGTAGTACACAATGACTACTTGTGCAGTTTTTTTTAAACTTGCTTGATCCTTGTAACAGCGCCAGAAACAAGACCTACCATGGCCTTTGCGCCATCTATGCACACGTCAATGCAATTGTCCCAAGGTATCGAGACTTTAATGAAATTTCAGTACCACTTTTAGAGGATGGCAATGGCTTGCAGAACAAAATATCTTCATGAAAGGACCTAATAATTCGTACCGCACAAACGTCATTAACACAGCTAATCCGGCAACGTCCGTGGATTCGTCAAGTTGTAGCAAAAATTTCATTTAACTGATACGGAAAATTATTATATTTTTAACATCGTTTGATAGATTCTGTATTCGATTACGCACAGTGTTATTTGATAAAGACATACTGGAGATCAAGTTTGCAGTTTTATCGTCCACCATGCACTTCACTAGGTACCGTCACTAATAGTGGTTTCATAAGAGTTTCAGCAAGAGTATGGTTTACCAGCAAGAGCCAGGTCATGACTAATCAAGTACGACGCTTCCAGTACTTTCTCGTTGTTTGTCTTTTACATGAGATAAAAATATTGTCTGAACTGCATGGAGTTCGTCAATTTTTTTTTAAAGTACCTAGTCTGTATTTTCATTTGTGAAATCAGGATGAATTTCGAAATGCCGTCTCTAAGGTTGGCAAGAAACAAAGAACTATTGGGCAAAACTTTGTTACATATTTCACACTGTGGACGTCCATCAGCTAACTCAGTGAATCCCATGTCCAAATGAATCGGTCATTGCAAAAAGGTCATGAGTCAACTTTTTTACGAAAATGAGTTATGCATTGAATATTGTGCTGTAGGGGTAGCCCGACCAGTCTGTGTAAGAAGATCATGAATATACTTTCAAACAGTGCTGAAATCGAAGCTTGAAATTTCCACTTCTTGCAGAAAGGTCACGAGTCTTTGACTAGTGACCTTTTTGCACTGACTGACTTTAAATCTGTAGTCGATATTCAAAATGTTCACGGGCGGGAATTAATAGTGTTTCCTGTATCCTTTTCATTTCAAATTTCATACTGATATTTGAAAGAAAGATTTTGTTGTGGGAAGATGTCAGAATCCGATTTTTCAAATTTTATCAGCTAAAATACGCAGTTCCCATCTTGCAGTCTGTTAAGCGAGCTGCAGTAGCAGAATTGATGGTTCACCGTAGAAGATCCAAAAAATTGGATGCCAATATTAATAAAATTTCTGAACTTAGTCAAAAAGAGAATAATGTTTGTGGATTGACCTTTGATTTTATGCAAAATTTGCCGCTGCCAAATATTCCTGTACAGAACATTTTTTATTTGAGACATTTATGGGTCAATGTGTCTGACATACATAATCAAAAAAACTAGTCTCTCATATTTTTATATATATCACGAAGGCAAAGCACACAAAGGTGAAAATGACGTATACTCATTTCTGTTTCATTACATCCAGAAGCATATTCCACAGAATGTAACTGAGCTGCATCTATTCTCCGACAGGTGCGCCGGTCAAAATAAAAACAACACTATGATCCGCTTTTGTTTATCCACTGTATCAACAAAGTGATTCCAAAGTATATAACGTTACTCTTTCCAATAAGAGGTCACAGCTTCCTACCAAACGACAGGGATTTTGGGACTGTGAAGAAGCTAATAAAAAGTTATGATAGGATCTATGTACCTGAGAAATATGTTATGATTAAAAAAAGTGTCTTGTAAGTTCTCAGTTGAAACCATTGATGTTGTGCCTGTAGTGGACTTTAAGCGATGTTGGTCTATTTATTACAAGAAGACTTTTCTCTCTGAGTCAAGTATGGGAAAAATTCCCAATGTACATAAAGTGTCTTTTTCTCCTAAGTGGATGGCATTTGAATACAACTCAAGCTGCCCTGGTCAAATGAAAACTGAGCAGTTCATCGATTGTTCCGGCAAAGAGAAATTCAATCTCCTTCACAGTTACAACAAGAATCCTGTTCTTCCTACAGAGTTCGCTTATCCTTCAAAACAGAAGCCTATTAATGAAAAAAAATGGAAACATTCTTAATGTGAAGAAGTATATATATTCCTGTTGAGTATACAGAGTTTTACGATCAACTTCAGGAATGGCCAACAGAAGGAGGAAAAAGAAGTTGAAAATGATAAGGAGAACTACAGACAAACAAGTAAACAAATATTTTCTCAATCTATTTTCTATCCAAAGTGTGTAGATTTTCATTAGAGTTCATTAATTATAAATAAAATACAGCTATATAGGGTGATTCACGAGGATTTACCGTCCTTTACGGAGCTTATTTCCGAAGACATTCTGAGCAAAAAATGTCATACAAACATGGGTCCTATTCTCAATATTTACAGAGTTACGTTTCATTATTGGAGCGCATTGCTGTGAAGGCCTGATCTTGGTCAGCGTGCAGTTAGCAGCCAGCGCGAGCGATACGGAAATCAAAGATAGCCGTATGCAGTTACGTAGAGCGACGAGTGCCGTTCACAAGCGTGCGGCCAAGCGTACTCAAGCGAAATTATTGAGAATAGAAACTATGTTTATATGACTTTTTTGCTCAAAATGTCTTCAGAAATAAGCTCCGTAAAGAACGGTAAATGCTTGTGAATCATCCTGTATAATATGAAAGTAGTACGCATAAGTGTTCTCATTCTTTGTATATTGGTGTATTAAACAATTTATGTAATTAGAACACTATTTGCTAAAAATATACTTTATTAATTGGTCAAATGTGAACGTTCATTGCAAAAAGGTCATGAGTAATCGATTTTAAAAATGTGTTTTATGCCAAACAAAAAATTTTAAATGAAAAGTATATAATGCAATATTTTCCTCGATAACGCTTTAATCATTGACAGTCGTATGAGAATTAAAAATTAGGTAGTTTATGCTGTAGGTAGTTTTTTCTTTCTCCTGAATGACCGATTCAAATATGAATCACAATAATTTCGTTTTTTAATTCCTTTCAATAGTCCTACCTCTACACTAGACATCGTAGACTCTGAAGCAGGATCATGTTCAACATATTCCGTACTTAATCTCAAGGAATTCGCATTATCTGCTTTTAAAGTAAGGTTACAGCAGTTATTATGCCTCTTTAACTGAGCACTGGTTGATAGCTGATGATTCTCGGGTATCACGGAGCCCGTCTTAAGCCACAGTTCCATTTCAACGAAAGTTTAGCTAACACTTCTGCAAACAAATTAACATGCAGGTATATTGTTTTAGGCAACATAACAGTCATTAGAATGTAGATTCCACGTATGACGATTAACAAACGCTGCCTGCTTGGTATATAAAACATAAAATAAATTTCGAGAATCATCGAGTACTTGGCAAGCAAGAAACATTGAGATAGTTCCAGTAACGAGTAGATCTATTATAGGTGCTTATAGCAAGAAAACTGAAACTATTTTCTGAGAAATTATTTTCGCTTGATGAAAGTAGATTGCGTTTTTCTTGCTGGAGACTAGATGGAAGCAGCAATTTTTATCATCTTCATAACTGCCGCGGACGGAGCCCCAAGGGCTCCGCGGAGCACACTTTGGGAACCGCTGGTCTAGTATATACAGCCTCGAAGCTTGAGTTTATGAGGGTACTAGGAACAATAGACTGTGCAGGTACTATTTCACATTGTCTGTAACAGGGCCGGGCAGAGAGCGGCTCCATTTAATCTGCCAGAGCTGCTTTCGCTCCGAAAGGCACTTCAATTCCAATCCAGAGCAGAACGCTCACGCAGTGGCGGACTCGCATTACAGCTACCTTCCCTGCATTAATATAACAATAGCCACGGTTGTTCTAGTCATTCAGTCTGTCAGTACATAATAGTTTATAAGGATATTACCTCAATCCATTGTACAGTACAGACTTTATAACACTCTTATTAATTTAATGAAATAAACTTCGCTCTATGCACACACACAAATCAATAGGCTTATTTACATAACGCATACGCACATACTACAATCTCCTCACCGCGGTTCTACGAGACAGGCGTATGGCTTCCCCTTCCCCTACTTGCTGTGGACAGAGTTCATCTGCCAATATAATTAAATATCGCTTGATGAATTTACCTTCGTTGAATGTTTTCAATTCCTTTGCAATTTCGTGCCAAATTGTAGCTAATTGTCATAGCCGATTCACTAAGTGCATTATTGTCATTCTGTTAATATACAGAGTGTTTAAAAAATACGGGGCATAATTTTAGGTATGTATTTCCCACATGTAGACAATCAAAATAGTTCATTACAACATGTGTCCGGAAATGCTTCATTTCCGAGTTATGGCCTTCACAACATTGAAATTCACCGGAACGTTTTTCTTTCCGCAGGTCGTTGTCATTACAGAAGATGTTCAAAATGTCCACCTCCTGCTTGAATACAGACCTCACATCGATGTCTCATTGACCTGCGAACATGATCCCAAACTCCAGGAGTATTGCGTATGTCCTAAGAACATGCCACAATTCGATTCCAAAGGGATTCCAAATCAGTCACCGGAGACGAATAAACCAATGATTTTAAATGGCCCCACAAGTAGAAATCGAGAGGGTTCAGATCAGGTGAGCGTGGAGGCCAAGCAATTGGGCCACCTCTACTTATCCATCGATCAGGAAACCTTCGATCCAAGTACCGGCGAGCCGCACGACTCAAGTGTGCAGGAGCGCCATCATGCAAGAAGTGAATGTGTTGAAGATTGATCAGTGGAGTGTCTTCTAAAACATGAGGTATGGTGTTTTCCAGGAAGTTTGTGTACGCCTGCCCCGTAAGTCTATTTACAAGTACATGGGGTCCAACTAATCGATCACCAATGATACCGGCCCACATGTTGAGGGAGAACCGCACCTGGTGATGAGATGGAACAGTTGCACGTGGGTTTTCATACGCCCATACATGCTGATTGTGGAAATTTGTTATGCCATCTCGTGTGAACTGTGCTTCATCTGTAAATAATACTAAGGCAGGAAAGTTCAGATTTACACCACACTGCTGCAACAACCACCACTGACAGAACCTAACTCGTGCAGGGTAATCTGCTGGTGACAGGGCCTGTACACGTTGCAAATGATAAGGATACAATTGATACTCTTTCAACAGTCTCCAGACAGTCGTATGAGGAACATTGACTTGCAACGCTACCCTTCGTGTGCTGACAGAAGGAGTCATGTTCACAGCCTCCAGAATCTCCTCCTGTACTTCTGGAGTTGTAGATCTTGGTCGTCCCCTTCCCAAACCAGCATCTTCCGATCTGGACATTGTCGCTGTGGGTACCTCTCCTGGTACAAACGACGAGCCAGCGCAGCATTGCCGTCCGCCTTAACGTACATGAAGTGTATCTCTGCCAGCTCTTGATTTGAATACATGTCGCACAGTCTAACGCCTACACAACACTGAATATAACCTTCGCCTCGGAATGAACTGTCAGAGTGCCCTCTTAATGTCTCCTTTGACGGCAACGACCTGCGGAAAGAAAAAATGTTCCGGTGAATTTCAATGTTGTGAAAGCCATAACTCGGAAATAAAGCATTTCCGGACACATGTTGTAATGAACTATTTTGATTGTCTACATGTGGGAAATACATACCTGAAATTATGCCCCGTATTTTTTAAACACTCTGTATACTATAATATAATATAATATAATATAATATAATATAATATAATATAATATAATATAATATAATATAATATAATATAATATAATATAATATAATATGATATGATAAATGATACGATACGATACGATATGATATATGATATGACCTTAAATTAATACAACTTAAAGACAAATGTTTCTCAGGTACCTTATATTAGAGTATTTATTTGATATTTACATCGCATTCCTATAGTCAATTTAGTAATATATAATTTTAAATTATACAAATATAATATATCATAGTATAGTGTATTACAGTTTATGATATATAATATGATATATGATATATCATGAACTGTAATATACTATACTATGATATATCATAATACTTGTATAATTTAAAATTATATATTACTAAATGTATAATAACCTATAATGCAATGTAAATATCAAATAGATACTCTAATATAATGTACCTGAGAAACATTTTCTTTAAGTTGTATTAATTTATGGTGTTCATTACCAACATATTTGTCATATTCAGTAGCATGTTGTAAAGAATAATATCGTTGGATATTGAACCTCTTAATCAGTTGGAGTGTTTTGTGCCAAATGAAATACTTTGCTAATCCACTGCTCTCTACCAAAAAGAACTCCTCCTCCCATGATACATTAAACGCATTGGGAATAGCGTGACGGTTTAGTTTATGAGCGGAAGGTCCGTCTTCAAAGTTCGCTATTATACTGCAGAGTCACCACTGCACCGACACAGAATGACGTACAGTATGCATACGTCAGAGCGCTCGCAAGATTCGCTCTTTAAAGCACACAGCGCTCATTTCTCAGAATCACGTAATGTGCCCAGCCCTGGTCTGTAATGAGGCGATAGTAGCGATCCTAGTGGTTAGCAACTATCTATGGATGCATATTTACTACTTATTGAGCTTTGTGACTGTATATACTAGACTGTGGTTAAACCCCGGCCCGTCGGCTCCTGTAAGCTCGTGATCCTAGTTCCACTTGGTGTGAAAATGAAGAGCTTACTTTTGTATTGCCGGTTGCCTAGTAAGCGAGAAAAGACCAAGCAAAGCTCGAGCTGTTCTCATCTCTACTCTGCGGTATCTCTAAAGTAAAAAAATTCAGCCGTAGATTCGTTTCATTCACCATATCTCTACCTTCTAATAAGGAATATTCAGTTAATGGACCTGCTGATAGATATTCGAACGCCCCTTCTGTACACTCAAACACTCCTAGACTCCTGAACCCTGTTTTTAGTGCATTGACATCGGTTGTCCTATCCTTAGGAATGATTCCATCCTAGCTGAAAGCATTAATTCAAAATACTGAATGGAACATGGTAAAAAAGTTATCAGACCTCTCCTTGTACATTAAATCGTTACTCATACCGTCATATCAGTCCATACGCAAGAGGAATGGATTAAGTCGCACCGTATTTGTTAAAGGCTTATGACAGCATTGAAAATCTCCCTCGCTCCGTATGTATGAGCGATTTTAAACATGTGCACAGTTCAGATATTTTAATGCATTTCACAAGTAATGTCACCAGAGGGGAAAATAGTCATAAAGACTTAAAAATTCCATTGCAAAAAATGTGATATAGAAAAACTATGAAGTGATGTGTACAACTTGAATACGGAACAGAAACCTTCAGATTGGAACAAAAATAATAATTATTATATTAGAGTTTCAAGTACTTGGGTACTACAGAATTTAATTGATAGTTCCCTATAATAACAGAATTACTGAGATTGACTACTGATTTAGAAATTTCATCTTGTGTCGGAAACAGTGTTTTGAACAAGGAAACGTCAATGAGCAATCATTATCCTTGTAAATGATAACGATCTACCAAAGAAAAGCATTCTATTCTTATACTTGTTATGTATAACTGAAGCAATTGATGTCAAGCAGCATGAACACAGGAAATTCTCGAAGTAGAAACATAATAATGATACCGCAGTTCAAGTTTTCGTATCAAATTATTTATAAGTGGATCTCACAAGAAGGCCAATTTATTGTAATCACATTCACGGCACACCACACTTCGATCTTAGAATCACGTAGTAGACTACGATGCCTCAGTCTTGGATTTTGTGTTGATCAGTACCGATTATTTCGACTGTTCATTCGGCTCTATTTCTTTTTACGAAACAAAAGTAATGTTGCCCGGTACGCATCCGTAATTTTGGAACAATTTTTTCGACACTTGACTGAAGAACGAATGCATTATGTGTTTCAATAAGACGGGACTACAGTTCATAAAGCTCGGACTTAATTCCGTGCGATCGTCTTTTGTTTTGAAGAGTTGGAAAATTCAAATACCTTGGAGCAACAGTAACAAATATAAAAGGTACTCGGAAGGTAATTAAACGCAGAATAAATATGGGAAATGCCTGTTATTATTCGGTTGAGAAGCTTTTGTCATCCAGTCTGCTCTCAAAAAAGTTGAAAGTTAAAATGTATAAGAGTTATATTACCGTTGTTCTGTATGGTTGTGAAACTTGGACTTTTAATTTGCGCGAGGAACAAGGCTAAGGGTGTTTGAGAATAAGGTTCTTAGAAAAATATTTAGTGCTAAGAGGGATGAAGTTATAGGAGAATGGAAAAAGTTACACAACGCAGAACTGCAAGCATTGTATTCGTCATCTGACGTAATTAGGAACATTAAATCCAGACGTTTGAGATGGGCAGGGCATATAGCACTTATGGGCGAATCCAGAAATGCATATATAGTGTTAGTCGGGAGGCCGGATGGAAAAATACCTTTGGGGAGGTCGAAACGTAGATGGAAGTATAATATTGAAATGGATTTGAGGGAGTGGGATATGATGGTAGGGACTGGATTAATCTTGCTCAGGACAGGGACCGATGGCGAGCTTATGTGAGGGCGGCAATGAACCTCAGGGTTCTTTAAAAGCCATTTGTAAGTATGCTATAGTCTTCGGTGACAGGGTACGGAGCGATTGTCGTTGTAGAAAAATATCGGTGGCTAAGAAGTGATACCTTGTAGCCACAAAAATGGTCACTTAATTTAAATACATTATTATTTAGATTAACTTCGTTATCATTATGTTAACAAAATTGAACAGCTAGCTAACATTGAGTTCTTGAGTAGATCTTCCAAAGCAGAAACATAAAATATTAGTCTAATTTGAGAAAAATTAATTTTTTAAAACAGCCTTTTGATTCACCTGCAAATTCACAGATACGAGGTATCACTTCATAGCCATCGACGTGACAATGTATATTCTACAGTAATATCACTATAGGTTTTGATTTATCTAGAGAAAATCGAAACTCGAGTGGGATTTAATTGACTATTACACGATTAGGAGGAAGTATATAAAGATTAGAAGAAATAAAGGACGCTAAAACAATAAAATATTGACTTACTGAAATACTGAACTGTATTGAAAATGTATTATTATACCATCTCATCATTACAAATATTCCGCTAGATGGCAGTGGTGTGTTATGATCAGCTGTTCTCTTGTTACCAGTTGTGCCAACTATACAATCTTCATTGAACTCTATAAACGAATAGTAGTCAAGAAGGCTTTGTTGATTCATTTTTGTTAAAACAGTTACATTCCACGTCAATTATCAATATATGTTAAGCAATATCTGATACGTTACTATCTATAATCTCACACAGCAGAAGCTATAACATAACCTAAATAATATAAACAAGATAAATGATAGAAAACTTTTAATTAAGGATGATGAAATAAACATGAATCTTTTTAAAAGATACAATTAGTGAGAGTACAATGTTGGCAAACAAAGAAACAAATGCTAGGGAAGTGATATAACCAACAAATGCTATGGAGGTGATAAAAATTGTAGGATAAACAGTTATGATTCGTTGAAGCACGTCGTTCCGTACCGTTCTCTTGATCAAAAGTAGTATGACGTAGTAAAAGTGTAATAGTCTATATCAGCGTTTCTCAAACTATGGTCCGCGGACAACCTGTGGTCCTCGAGTTCTGCTCTTGTGGTCCTTCAAAAAAGATAGAAGAAAAAATAAAATTCCATCGAATTGCATATCATACTATAGCTTAAAATCTCAGAGTTTGGAAATGACACATGGCAATAGCCTTTCATTTTTTCTCCCAATATTAATATTTTATGAAATTTCTTACCCTACCCGTCTACCCACTTCCCACTCTACTCTCAACAACAAAAGAGGGATTTAGAGCACTATGAACGTGGCGTTTCTCGCCATATTTCCCCTGCATATCTGGCGCCGGGCCTGTAACCCAGCCAGGGACCACCCGAATTGATAACAGAGGACCAAAGTACCGAACCTTTTCATGTATTGATGACTTTCTTGACAGTTTTGCCGACACCCAGTCTGCACATTGAAATGGGCACGTACTGTACGTCGTACACCAATAATAGAATGGGCCAAATTGCATCTTTACTTGTTCAAAATCGGGCATGTTACTGCATTATTTTTTTATTTGTTTTTCCAGATGACAATATAAGAAATTTTAAACTCTATTTTAAAATCCGACAGATTTACTTTTTACACTTGCGTGTTTCATCTCTAAGTGCCGTTTCAATTTCGCGGGTTTCATACACTCGTTTTAAGGCACTTCGTAACAAACAACGCACCGAGGTTTTGATTCACTCTCGTTGCCACACCAAGTAAATCCAAGTGTCAAATAACTCTTCTCATATTTACGAAAATATTTTTTCTTTGAAATAGCTACCACTAGGACACTAGGACTAGATATTTCTTTAATGACACTATAATCAATATATTTCTTTACACACAGCTTTTGAACTATTAGCACTGCATAAATGAAGTGTATCATCATGTTCCTTTCTTTTCAAAGATCCGGATCGAAGTCAATTTTCCATTATTTATAATGGGCACTATTAACAGAGATATGGACAACTAACTTACTAGCGTGTACCACATAAGAAGGATTTCAAACAACTAACTGCTAACAGGCAAGCGATGAATCGGCAATGCACAGAATTTGTTATAAGTTACTTGTGATTGGCTACAAAACATATAAATAGAGAAGTATTATAATTAATTAATTAATTCTACTTTAAAATATAAGTATACTGGTATTAAAATATGCTACAAAAATGATAAATTTACTTTCGAAGGAAACAAGAGTAAGATGGTCCGCGAAACTGTTCTGACTTAAAAAAGTGGTCCCCACTTCAAAAAAGTTTGAGAAACACTGGTCTATATTAATCGAAATATGTACAACTTCCAGTCATTTTGTTCTGGAGACCTGGTTCCGGGACTTCGCAGAATAAGAGTGATTATAGAGTAATGATGAAATGCTAATGGTAAGGGGAAACGGGAAAACCCCGAGAAAACCTCTCGCATCCACTTTATCCAAAATTTCTTCATGGCCACGACGGGGATAGAATCCAGATCGCTACAGCGGAAGGGAGATGTGCCAACCACTCGGCCACTGAGGTATAGCACACATATATACATTATTATATTTTCTTAGGGAAACAGAAATTACAACGTTTCAGAAGTTGTAATGTAGTTTCGTCTTCAGGCGAAAAAGATAGAACCAACTTTAAAACGTCGTGACCTCTATATGTTATTAGAAATACAAAAAATACAATCCAAACGTCTCCTAAATAATTCATCACTGCTTTCTCCGCTTAAGACCATAAAATAAATATTTATACGTTTAAATGCAGGCTACAAATAAATATATGCAATAGTATTTCCTTTGTTATTAAGTAAATAACTACGAATTACGAAACAAACTGCAGGTATATAATTACTAATTAACAGGCAGCGAAACTTAGTGCCAGATGAAGCAGGTATACAGGGTGGAAGTGAAATAGCCTTGCAGATTTTCAGAGCGAATAGCTCATGTTGTATGTAACAAAAAACTATCATTTCATATTGGTAGAAAGTTAATAGATTTTTTTTTTAGAAAAAAATTCTCAAATGTTTAACAACCACTTCTTCGGTAACTATTGCGAGTAGGATCATGATTTTTGTCCATATCGATGGAAAAACTAATAAAGAATAATTTATCCTCTAGCGTATTTCAATATTGTGGACGGTTTTTATGTAAATTCAATTAAAAAACCTTTAAATTCAAGCCACTTCACGATGCGGGTTGGTTGCAACACAGCTAGAGAACAGCTGATCTAGTGGGACACATCGAGTTCGTTGACCTCTTACATCTGTATCACGAGAAGTGTGTGTTACCGGCGATGTTGCCGGACTGCTGAAACTTCGAACTTACTTTTCTAATGAAGCGTGCATTAATCACAAAACGTAATATATTCATTTCAGCGTACCTTATTGTCTCTTTCAATCTGCAAGGTTATTTCACTTCCACCTTGTAGATACCATTACGGGTTTGTTTACTTGCGCGTGGGTAGTCATGATCAGCAGTGGAGAGGGATAGGTAGAGACCACAGATTTTCGTATAATGACCTTAAGTGTAGAATGAATATACTGTAGTAATGTAAGGGAGTCGATAGGTAAATTAATAAATCTATTTCAGTTTGTACATAAAGACTGAAATATAAAAATAATTCAAGCATGTCAATAAACTGATGATGCAGAAAATTGCAAACTCCGAGTTACATGATTCATATTCATTGTTTGTAAATTTAAATGAATTATTCAACCAGCAAATATTGTGCAAATAAATGTTGATAATGTTAATGTACTCACAGAAAGGGTTGACACAATGAGTTCCTTCAATGATATGAAAAGTATTGATTGTAATCTAGCATTCCTTACTTCGAAAGAAATAGTCTTTAAAAAATCATCCCACACTTCCAATGTTAAAACTGACATGATTGAGACATTATGAGCTCTCATGTTGAATTATACTAAATTTACATATATCAGCTGTGTTGAAATTTGCCTGGGTCTCTTAGGCACCTTTTGAAGCAGAAAGGTTTTCCTCAAAGTATAATTTTATAGTGACCGTAGGCGCAGAATGAAAGAATATAATATTGTGACTTCCGCTTTGCTTTTTCTACAAATAAAAAAGCAGATGTTACATAATACAAGTAATGTTTTTTTTTTTCTCTCAGTGTTATAAAGTTATGTTTAATTTTAATATGTGGAATAAATTGATGCATGAAAACTTTGTTATTATTATTATTATTATTATTATTATTATTACTAATTTGTAATATAGGGTAATTTTTTATATAAAATCCCTTCCCAATTTACACGAAATTATTGCGATTATCTTAGAACTAATTAGCGATAAAAAGCAAAATATAATATTTTATAAAGATTCTTTTCAAAATTAATACGAAATTCTGTGATCTCAAGCCCATGATGTAAGTACTCGTCGACTGCAACACAAAGGAAGTAGGTAAACAGCAAACGACTGCGGTGACTACGTATTAGGAACTAAAGGTACGGTCACACGTCGCTACTTTTGCAGCGCTGCAGTACAAAAAACTGCGCAACTCTCGTACTGCGACGTGTGAACAACGGTGCAACCCGAAAAGTAGCGGCTGCCGAACCTGCTGCCCGCTACTTTTTCAAGCTGCGCGCAGTTTAAAAGTAGCGACGTGTGAACAGGGTTCTCAGGGTTGCAGTCGCAGCATTTTTGATATCGGTTTTGTTGAAACTTTTGCTGCGGTTGCGACCAGTGTTACCACCCAAATGTACCAATGACACTTTTATTGTTTGGATATATTTTAATGTGAGATGTGATGAAAATAAATGATTTGTAACAGTTAGTAAATGTACAACACAGTCTGAGAATATTTGCTGACGATATAATTCATTTTTTTAATTTTCCATAGCCTAGTTTCAAACAGGAGGGTTGCCAACATTGATTACGTGAATATGCTGTTGGTTATCATTTAAGTATATAGGCGTTTTTAAAAGCTTTATAGTAAAAATAATGCCAATTTCCGAATACTAGTTAGGACAGAAAAGCAAATAATAGATAAGTAAGCTTTCGAATGAGTTTTTTAATAATGCGAACATAACCACAAAATGTATATTGAGAAGTCAACACGCAGATGGAAATCTGCAGCAAGACTGCGGCTGCAAAAGTAGCGCCTTGTGTGTGAACAGACTCGCAACTTTCAGTTGCAAATTTTGCAGTACTCGGGTTGCGCAGCACGAAAAGTAGCGTGCAGCGCGCTACTTTTGGTTCACGTGTGAACACGACACGCAACTTTTGCAGCTGCAGTACAAAAGTTGCGCAGCAAAAGTAGCGACGTGTGACCGTACCTTAAGACACAGTAGTTTAACGGGTTACGACCCACGCCGCCTTCGATTGTACACAATAGAGGGACTCTAAAACACAATCTGAAATCACCTGCCTCTCTCCCATCGCGCAATAAGTTTCGCTGCCTGTGAATTAATATGGAGGTTAATTCCAACAGTTCCAGTTACTTCTACATTAGCTCGAAATCTTTGAACTGTTCAGACCGTTTCCGGTCGCCGCCACTGTGTACAATGTATGTAAATAGGTTTTCAATTTGGGACTGTATTGATCTACGTATCTGTAGTAATGTTTCCATGTTACCTTCGGGATCTGAGGAAGTTGCTGACTCATCCGGTAGGGTATGAACCCTAGCAGCTGGCATGACCTTGCTTGACCGCGGCTGATTCTGATATCTTTCCAGATGAGAGGTCAGGTGTTGCTGTAGAGTGGCCTTGACCACCAAAACCTCCCACGTGATTGCCACAAGAAATTCGACATCACGATCAAGGAGCTCCTAGTATTTCACTTCATCCTGGAACAAAGAGAGACGCAACGCTTTATGTAAAATGTATAGAATATTTTATAAATGTCTCAGGGAGTTTGGCGCTTTCCTCTAAGAACAGGAAACTAATTCTAAGTATGCACTCTGTCTCGGAAAAATTGCTTTTAGTTCCTATCTTTCAATACAGCAGTAACTGTTCCTATATACACAGAGAAGTAATTGTAATGCCATTGAATAATTAATAAGCGAAATGTCTTCCTTTATGAATATTGCATGCCTTATTTTGTTTCCTTCGCTCAGTCTCTCTCTCTTTCTCACTCTATTGAATGGTCTGGATACAACCACTTTCCTCGTCCGCACGTGTTCCGGGGGTGAGGTGGTTCCCACGAGATCCTATCAACGAAAACACAATCATAAACTTTTATTCTCTCGGCATTTCTATAGTTTTTCGCTCGGGCTCAGAGGCAGCATGCGTCATTACCTAGAAAGCGGTCCTATGTTCGATACCCGTGGCTGGAGCAACGAGTATACAGTAAATAAGATCCCAGTATTCAGGGGCGTTGCCAGGCCCGGAGCCACCTCCTTACATTTGGAGAGCCAATCATATATATTTGAGGGGCTGGCGGAGACAAGTAATGTGTCACACTTTCTATAAAAACACTGTTATTTATTATTTACATTTTACTATGATAGGATTAAGGTCTTCTCTTTCACCATCCAGAAGTGTCAAAAACATACAATCACAATCTGATACATACCGGTACAAAAATAATTAAACAAGAAAAATTGTGAAATAAACTTTAAAAGTAATAAATTAAAATGCCCCTCGGAACAATAACGACAAGTAAATTGAAATCAAACTGAAGAAAAGCAACTAATATAAACATAAAAAGAGAATAAAGAATACTGAGGATAAGTTTAAAAGATGTTTGTTAAAAAACTGTATTTTACAATATTAAATTGACAAAATAATGATGCTTTCAGAAAAAGAGAAAAAAAAAACCTACCTAACAACACTTCGAAATAAAATTACACTACCAAAAGTTCTATTTCTTGTTCTTTTTTTGCAAAATTTAAAACAAAATTATTCAAATTTATCTCCTTATTGAGACCCTTGTAACATAATTGTTTAGCCAACTCTCCGAAGACAGATTGAAAGCTCATAAGTCACACCAATAAGACAACACTCATGAGACAACTAAGCTAGGACATAATGGGATAGGGTGGTCAGTTCCTGTCCCCCTCGCTGACCAGTAACATATTTCACTAATGAGACTGAAGATGTATGCAACCAATTGAAGACCTCCCTGAAAAAGGGTGTAACATCAAATTAATGAAATATTTCACGAGACATAATCAACAATGGACATCCCCAAAAAAGATTCCTTCACTAATAATTTAAAACGAAATAACCACTTTTGGAATAACAATAAGACGCAAAAATAAAAATAAATATAAAAAATGGAGGCCAAAGAATATGATAATATCAATATCAATACAAATAAATATATAAATAACAGAAAATCAAATAATTTGTAACCAGATGAAGTCAAAAAATAAGAAAATTAAGCTACAAGCGCACTTACGCACCTTCCACATGATGCGGTAGATACAGGGAAAGTGACAATCAATATCATAAGCCTCAATGTCATTGACAGATTTCTTTCAGGCCACTGTCGGAAAAAAAATCAACAAACTCAGACTAGTGTCTTGTTTCATCACAATACACATTTGTGAGTTCACTGTCAAATTTTTGGTACGTTTTCTGTCGATATACTCAAGTTACGTGAGGGACAGGTTGATTTTAAGCAGGGAAACTTTTTCACTGAGTAATTCAACAATATGAAAGTCTTAAAATCTACAAATCAAGATTAGGCCTACATCTGTGTCGCTACTATATTATTTCCAAAGCAAGCATTGTTAGCGACATAAATGACTGATCCTGCCTGATCATTCAGTTTTGATGCATTCCTCAACATTTTCTTAATTTCCAAGACATTTTTTACATATTCTGTAACAGTGAGTTTCATTTCATGGTTGCAAACGTTGATACTTAATTAACAATTTGTCTGCAGCACATTGCACGTATGAACCGTGGAGATAATGTTTTCTAGAAGGATACACTAAAAAGAGGATGGTTGAATCATGTAAATGTTTTATGAGACCAAGAATGTCATTATAAGATTTTCCATCCCAGTTTTCAGCATTGTCAGCAATATAAGAGAGGACAGATTGTAGTTCCTGAAAATATGAAATTATAGTTGCTGTTTTTCTACAGTGGTAATTACAACGTGTGGTGCTTGCTTGAGGGAGCATGAAACACGCTTCTCTTTAGAGCTGAGATCTTCTGGAAGAGTTTTTCAAAAGATTTGAAAAGACGTTAAACTATAAGTAAAGAGCTGCATGTTCTTAATTGTTTTGGAACCATAAAATGGTTCTAGGTTACATTTTCGAGCATAGTAGTGAATGAACATAGTGCAAGAAAATTCTTTAATCATTGATTGAACACCGCCATTAGAACGTTCGTTCATTATTGAAGCATCATAACTCGTTTGCATATGAGTTTCTTATATTTATTTTTTCCTATCTTCCATGCATTCACGATAAAACTAGCAAAGCTTTGGGAATTTTTATCTTTTTGATACAGGTACCGCACATTAGGGAATATTATAAAGCCTTCGTTTTTTCTGAACCGACGCATGCGAGTTGCGATGTGCGAGGCCCGCCTCGCACAAATCCGGATTATACGAGAGATAGTGAGTGGTTTCTATAACTGTGAGGTACGGAGACCTCGCACCTAGCAGTTATAGAAACCACTCACTAACTTTCGTGTAGTCCAGATTTGTGCGAGGCGGGCCTCGCACCTCGCATGCATCGGTTCAGAAGAACCAAGGCTTAAACGTCCCCTGCACGGAATCATTCATACAGTAACAAAATGTAATACTCCTATGTGAATGAGAGGACACACCTAGTGTTTCATTAGCTTTATCTGAAACAAATTCAGTGAAATCGCATTCTTTCTGCACTTTTTCTTTCACCACTGACACAAATTCAATTAATAGATTTTGGATGCCACTCGATGTCACTTTAAAGCCCGATGTGGATTCCACATTTTCCCCTGCGAACAGTTTTTCTTCTACAAGCCTTTCCGGCTTTTATAGGTTATTATCTTCATTTTCTGAGTGATCACTCTCATCGTTCCCACGAGACGCCAGACGAAGCTTATTACTTGAATCAGTCTACCAGGAAATAGTTTGTTACGACTCACTATTTCATTATTATTTGACGGTTTAGAATCGAGCTACTCCTGATAGTGAATGCTCGATCATGTGTTTCTCCAGAAGATGATAGTGTCCCTAATTGAGGATATGTCTTATGCCTCTTATAAACTTGATGCTATATGCCTACGAAGAATGTTTTTGACAGACGTGAAGTGGTAATTACAACGCGTGGTGCTTGCTTGAGGGAGTTTGAAACTCCATTCTATTATAGGATATCTTCTAGAAGATTTACACCGATATTAATCAATGTTTGTTCTAAACAGAAGATAAACTTAACGATATTTCGGGTAGGCCATTTAAGTTCATAATGCGAGATATCTACAAAAAAAAAAAAAAAAAAAAAAAAAAAGCGCTTTAGAACGAAATGTTTTACATAAAAGTGGATTGACTTTTAAAAGGGAAATAAATTTTTACTAATTTATGTAGTATGTGGAGTACATTTTCAAGGTAATTTCAGGATCAATATATTTTTAAAGGGAAGTCTATAGTTTTTATTCTCATTCCTGGTACTAAAATAAACAACGTTTGTGTAAACCATTTTTCAATTGAGGCCATTTCCGGAAGAAAGGCACATATACAGAAACTACATTAAGGATATTTGTATAAGGATATTTGGGTATCAGTTATTGTGGACGCAAAGGACATTGGCGTTCTTCATAGTTTGAAGTATGTCATTTTTAATATTATACGCCCCTTGCATTATATTTGGACAAATATATGCCTACACTTTAACGTATATATAATAATATTATTGTGTAGTATGTGCATTTCTTTCAAATAGTATTATATGTTTTGACAAATTACTTTTAAAATGCTAGAAAACTTGAATATTTTAGTGAAAACTGTACAAAATTCAATAGTACAAAATCTATTTACATTTATATTTGTCACCCCTGTGCATTCTATACCATATCCGGTTCTTTAAATAATATTTTTTAATTATGTAGCACAGTTTTCTTTGAACTGAAATGTAAAGGATTTAAAAGTTTGATTAAAAAGTACCCAAATAAATAGTAGGACTACAAAATTTATGTCAGACAGGAAATTAAAATTTGGAGCGAGTCTTGATGGGAGTCCACCTATAGGCTATGCAGGCAAAAAATTCGCATGACTGTCCACAAGTAGCATATGAGCTGTTCAGAGCAGAAGTGGTATAAGTAAAAAATGGGTAATGAGGGTTAAAGTAAACATTCTGTAAAATACAGCGCAAAGTAGGAATTAATATTCAATTTATTTAAACTATTAGTAGTTAGTGGATAGCACGAAGGACATATCAATTGCCACTTTGCGCTGTATTTTAGAGAATTTTTACTTTAAACGTCATTACCCAATTTTGACTTATACCACTTCTGCTCTGAACGGCTCATATATACATGGGCTCTTGTTTACTGCACATTCGCAGAGTGTTGTAAGCGAAACATACAATAAGAGAGTTCCAAATTTTATTTATGTGTCTGCACATCTTTGTGTCACAATGTGGATTTTAGACAATGTATGGTTTGTCAAGGAGAAATTCCAACCAGTTAACATATCTTTTTCGAGTTATGGGAATAAATATTGTGTTATTCATTTTAGTTGGATTTATTACTGGAAAGTGAACGGTGTTAGGTTTGACATCAGCAGCCTACTCACATTCTCTCTGATGACATACTTGAAAGAAATCCACATGGCACTGTAACTATGTCTCCGAACACAATAGTTTCATCGAGCATTACGTATTTCATTATGGCGAAGTTGCTTGGTAACGGCGGGTTCTTACTGAACTATGATGCTAGAGCTACATCTCAGATCTTAATAACTTAACAAGATTAATATCCATGGTTACCTAGGATTATTTCTGCACGTTGCTATTGCTCTTAACCATGGTTTTGCTGCTCCAATGACTACTTTCTTCTTTGTAGCAGATCTCACTAGACCAAAGTTTCTATTGTATTGCGAGAATGGTTGATCACTAATAGGAAATATTTGCATTACCTCAACTCGATGCACTTTAAGAAATCGTGCACAAAACTTCAGACGTGTCGTATTTCTATTTTGTCCCCCTCCTGTATCAGAAAGAAATATGCCATTTTTAAGAAGGAAATTTGTGGAGGTTTTATAGAAAGCAATCATATAAAATGATTCTAATGAATTTACACACTGTGAGGGTGTACGATCAGCTGTGGACAAAATACTTGTGAAGAACACTCTAACATTGCGTTGTCCTGACCTACAGCGGCACGAAATTACAATGAAACTTGGAGACTATTTTTTAGATTATGGTGGTACGTTTAAACAAAATATTCGGGGTAAGAGCACATAATCATATGTGCCTTTCTTTCGGGACATACTTTAATTTAGTGTATAGTTTCACGTACACTTGAAAAGTAGAATTCATAAAGAAATTCATACATTTCTTAAGTATCTAAACTGTTATTATAAAAACAAAAATAAGGTATTATTCAATTAGGTAGTTTTTTTTTTCAAACATTTTCAATCCACTTTCCAATTCTTTGAAGAAAAGACTGATGTGTACAGTTGTCAAAAGAAAAGTGGCCGCTCTCCAGAAGCGAAGTTCCCTTCGGGTATCTTCGTTACATTTCGGAGACAGGCGACGTTACATGTTGTTGTATCACGTTGCCTGATGTCTACAGTTATAATTAAAGTATTATTTGTGTTACTTGATAGCGTAATGGTAGCGTTTTGGCCTCTTATTCGTGAGGTCCTGCGTTCGAATACAACCTCGTGCTCTTTATGTTATTTTTTTTGTTTTGTTTTTAAGAGAGAGATATAAAATATACATAATTGCTCCTTTCCCTTTTATGATTAATTTAGTAAGTAACATCAGGTACATGAATGTATTATGCCATGCCTTTATCATTGCTTATTATGACATTATGGCTGCAAATGGAAAGAAAAAAAGATTTTATTCTCAACAAAAATATATTTCGTGCCATAAACAAAAGAAACTTACTGGCGTCTGCCTTAGAACATTCAAACAATTAATCGTTCAAAAAACAGAACAAAAAGCTACGATTCAATATATTTAATCTATCTTTCCCACATCCTGATCACATCTTGCATTCGATTATTTTTACAACGCTTTATTAACATCTTGGTTATTTAGCGTCTGAATGAGGTGAAGGTAATAATGCCGGTGAAATGAGTCCGGGGTCCAGCACCGAAAGTTACCCAGTATTCTTGCAGTCGAGTGGGCATGAAATCGACTAGAGTCTTTTCAAATAACTACTATTCTCAGCCACGACATTCCAAGCATCCTGGACATACATAAGCGTTCTGCCCATGGGCAGGTCTTTCACTGCAAACCCAGCATTTTCCAATCTTTCCTATTTTCTGCCTTCCTCTTAGTCTCCGCACATGATCCACATATCTTAATGTCGTCTATTATTTGATATCTTCTTCTGCCTCGAACTCTTCTCCCGTTCACCATTCCTTCCAGTGCATTCTCAGTAAGCAGTTTCTTCTCAACCAGTGACCCAACCAATTCCTTTTTCTCTTTCTAATCAGTTTCACCGTCATACTTTCTTCATCCACTTTTTCCAACACAACTGCATTTCTTATTCTGTCTGTTCACTTCACACGTTCCATTTTTCTCCACATCCACATTTCAAATGCTTCTATATGTTTCTCTTCATTTCATCGTAATGTCCATGTTTTTTCCCCATACAGTGCCGAACTAAACACTTCACTAGTCTGTTCCTTAGTTCTTTTTCCAGAGGTCGCAGAAGATGCTTCTTTTTCTGTTAAAAGCTTCCTTTGCTTATGTTTGCAGTTTTTCTTGGGAAGGATAAATAATGCGTTAACTTCCCGTTGCTTTCCGCACACCACCGTCTCTTTCGAATCTTAATAGATTCTAGGAGGCCCAAGCGTGGCGGTGAAGGGAGTGGATTTGACTAATTGGGCCCTCCGGACTTACCGAAATTCACCGCAAGGGTTAAATATTAGTTCTATCAGAATTTTTGACCCGATCAGATACCGGGAAATCCCAATTAGCCTTTGTCCCCCGCATCCTGGACGAACTTATAGAAATCATCAGAAAATCTTGGAGGGGAATTGGGCCAATTTTTCCGCAAATGTTTCTTTACTTGTGCCCTCGTAGTTCAGTCGGAAGAACGTCGGAATTTTGATGTAAACGTCTCAGGTTTAATTCCTCGTTACTCCTTTTCATTTTATTGTGTTTGAAGATAATATAATGTAATAATGTAAAAAGAAAAAAGTAACACCAGTGTTATGCAACTGCATTGTTCCAAACCTAATATAAAATTTATGTTATTTATGTCGCTAAAGAACAATAACAGAATATAATTGATAACTTGAATATTATTTATATCGCTAACAACGATAACAGAATGTAAAAATGAATCTGTCATTTCAAAAAGGTCATGAGTCAAGAAACTGAAATTTTACAGGAGAAAGAAAAACTACCTACAACATAAACTACCTAATTTTTAATTCTCATACAAATGTCAATGATTAAAGCGTTATCGACGAAAATATTGCATTATATATTTTTCATTTAAATTTTTTTGTTTAGCATATAACACATTTTCAAAATCAATGACTCATGACCTTTTTGCAACGAACGATCACATTTTACCAATTAATTAAATATATTTTTAGCAAATAATGTTTTAATTACATCAGTTGTTTAATGCACCAATATACAATGAATATGAACAATTATGCTTACTGTTTTCATATTATACAGGGTGATTCACAAGGATTTACCGTCTTTTGCGGAGGTTATTTCTGAAGACAATTTGAACAAAAAAATGTAATATAATCATAGTTCCTATTCTCAATATTTTCAGAGTTACACTAATTTAAAATTGTTTGTAAAATACGTTTTTTCTTTAGTTTGAAGATAAACGAATAATAGGCCTACAAATAGAGAATGAACCATTCAGAAGTAGCAGTTCTTTAATTGGCAAGTTTTATGAATCTAAAAATGTGCTGTGAAGTCCTTAGTTGCTTCCTACAGACATCTTTTTTATTTTTAACTAGAAAATTACATTATTCTAACGCACTTATCACAACAATTATTACAAATCATACCACTTCCACCGACTTAATTATTTGCAGTTCAATATTGCAAAGACATTTTATGTACCTTGGGAATTTTTCCCATACTTGATTCAGAGAGAAAAGTCTTCTTGTAATAAATAGACCAACATCGCTTAAAGTCCAGTACAGGCACAGCATCAAAGGTTTCTACTGAGAGATTACATGACACCTTTTTAACATATCCCTTAGGTAGATAGATCCTATCATAACTTTTTATCAGTTTCTTTACAGTCCCAGAATCCCTGTCGTTTGGTAGGAAGCTGTGACCTCTTATTGGAAAGGGTAACGTTATATAATTTGGAATCACTTTGTTGTTACAGTGAATAAACAAAAGCGGATCATTGTGTTGTTTTTATTTTGACCGGCGCACCTGTCAGACAATAGATGCAGCTCAGTTATAGTCTGTGGAATATGCTTCTGGATGTAATGAAACGGAAATGAACATACTTCATTTTCACTTTTGTGTGCTTCTTCTTCATGATAAACATAAAAATGTGAGACATTAGTTTTTTGATTATGTATGCCAAACACATAACTGTCTCAAATAAAAAAAAATGTTCTATACAGGAATATTTGGCAGCAGCAAATTTTGCATAAAATCAAAGGTCAATCCACAAATATTATTCCCTTTCAGACTAAGTTCAGAAATTTTATTAATATTGGCATACAATTTTTTGGGCTTTCTACGGTGAACCATCAATCCTGCTATTGCAGCTCGCTTGACAGACTGCAAGATAGGAACTGCGTATTTTAGCTGGTAAAACTTGAAGAATCGGATTCTGACATCTTTCCACAACAAAATCTTACTTTCAAATAGGAGTATTAAAGTTGAAATGAAAAGGATACAGGAAACAGTATTAATTTCTGCGAATTAACATTTTGAATATAGACTACAGATTTAAAGTCAGTCATTGCAAAAAGGTCACGAGTCAAAGACTCATGACTAGACTTCGTTGAATTGCCACACGCAGCATGCAATCAGGTTGCCGATGTACAGTACGTAGTATAGAGGAGGTGGACGATCGCCCGGTCTCGTAGTATAAGCAGTTCATGTTAAGAGTTGTGGCCGGTCCAACTAGATGGAGCAGCTACATCTAATGTATACCTATGTGAGCACTTGTTTTTGCATTACTGTGGTTGGAATAGTCAAAGCTTAACATTTGCTCAGTGCAGACAAGAATTAAATCAAACATACTACAATGAGAGTGTTGCTGTTCCAAATAATTGCCCCTGGAATACCCTTACCCCCGCAGCCAGTCTTGACCCGTTGGGGAACGTGGTTGGATGCTGTTCATTATTATGCAGAACATTACGGAAAAATAATGGAGGTAATTGATGCGTTGGATAGCACAGACAGTTCCGCTGTTGCAGCTGTAAAATCATTGCTTTCTGAACAGCTATTGAAAGATATTCTGTTCATTGATTCTAATTTTAAAATCGTGTCCAAAAGCATCACCCTGTTAGAATCGTCTAAACTACAACTCTCAAAAGCCCTTAATATAGTGCATAAAGTATCACAAACCGTTATCCAAAATAACAGTTCACTAATTTCAGAAAAAATGAAATGTAAGTTGAGAAACATTATTGCTAAAAATTCTGCCTATTCACAACTTCGTACTATAAATGATGTACTATCAGGACACGACAAGACATCTGAAGTTGGTGCACTAAAAAGTAGTGATTTTACGTTCTTCAAATATGTACGTATTACATCGTGTGATGTTGAACGTACATTTTCCCGAAATAAAAACTGTTTAAGTGACCATCGGAGGAGGTTACTTTGCAGTCGCTCAAAATGTACGTAACTCTTCACTGCAATGCACATATTCAAGGATGATGCGAGTATGTTACATTTAAGAGTTAATATATCTCACTATAAAATAATCGTGTATTTACATGTTTA
Organism: Periplaneta americana; assembly: GCF_040183065.1. Lineage (NCBI taxonomy): Eukaryota > Metazoa > Arthropoda > Insecta > Blattodea > Blattidae > Periplaneta > Periplaneta americana. The sequence goes on from NC_091126.1 coordinate 77,680,888, forward strand.
GACATTTCCTACTTCAATGATTCTCGTATTTCTTGAATGCGGGGTACAGGTTTTATTGTAACCGCAGTATACTGCTCAGTGTTTACATCAGAGGCATACTCCATCTGTTGCACGCCCCCCTTCTCATACAGTCTATACCGCGTGCACAGTAAACCTTGCGATTCTCGTGGCAATTCCACGAAGTCTACTCATGACCTTTCTGCAAGAAGTGGAAATTTCGAGCTTCGATTTCAGCACTGTTTGAAAGTATATTCACGATCTTCTTACATAGACTGGTCGGGCTACCCCTACAGCACAATGTTCAATGCATAACTCATTTTCGTAAAAAAGTTGACTCATTACCTTTTTGCAATGACCGATTCAAATATCTTCAATATTATTTATACAGGATCACTAAAGAACGATAACATAATATAAATGATAAATATAGGTTTGTTTAATTAATATAAGATATTATATAATATATAATTAATTATTTAAATAAAATTACCTATTTTACAAAGAAAAAATGGTTATTTATATTACAATAATTTCTTATATAAATTCAGAATATTTATATCGCGAAAGAACGATAACAGAATATTAATGGTAACTTGAATATTATTTATAACGCGAAATAACGGTAACAGAATACAAGTAATAATTTGAATATTACTTATATCGCTAAAGAACGATTAAAAAATAAAATGAAAACTTGAACAAGGCCCGAACTCTCAATCTTTCAATCATTAAGCGAGCACTCTACCGCTGGTATACGAGACGCAGAGGTTTTCCCCAGCCGTGGGACTGAAGCCGGATGGTCTATGGCGAGTCCTTGGCATCAACCCCTTTGATTTGATTACCTGGTTGGGTTTTTCCGAGGTTTCCCCCACCGAAAAGGCAAATGCCGGGTAATATTTTGGCGAATCCTCGGACCTCATCTCATCTCACTACATCTCGCCAAAATGTAAAAAAAAATGTAAAAAAATTGTACAAAATTGTAAAAATTGTAGAAAATTACTAAATTGTAAAACTATAAAAATTTGTAAAAATTGTAATTGTAATATTGTAAAATGTTGACATGTTCCACATCTTAAAGCTTCATTGCTCATGTAAGATCTATGGAATAAAATAAATGAATGAATGAATGAATGAATGAATGAATGAATGAATGAATGAATGAATGAATGAATGAATGAATGAATGAAATAATCCCATAGTTCCGGATTACTTCTACAAGGACATGCATCGTGTAACATCGCCGTGACCCGAAGTGGACTTAGGAAATTTTCGCTGTTCACGAGTGCGGCCACTTTTTTTTTTATTTTGACAACTGTACGTAAACTACTTCTCTCTCAATATTCGCACAAGCATTCCGTATGCTCTCCTGCATTTTTCTGAAGTTGTTGGTACATCGATCAATTGAGGGGTGCTGTGCAATAACAAGGTATGTGTAAGAAGTGGGTGTTTGGCAGTATGTAAAAGTAACATTGTTTTCATTAACACAGAAAGACTTTTGCAAATCGGCGTATTTGAATTAGTATTATTGATAGTTTATATGTATAAGTTTCATGTATTATTCGTCAAAATCTCGTTATTGAATTTGTTATTTTGATACATTAAGTGTGGTGACTATACTACCGAAGTATGTGTGCATACCTTGTTATTGCAGAGCACCCTTAAATTTTCTCGTTATTTCTATTTGAATGCTATCTTTTTTTTTTTCATGATATAAGCTTAAATGCTTATGAAATGTATGAAATACTTTTATGAATTCGATGGATAAATCGCAATATAACGAACGCCAGTAGGGCAAGTTATCCCCATCCACATGACATGTGCATTCGACACAACACTCGCCTATCACGTAGAGTGTCTGTTGAGCTAGTAGGGGAAAAGTGGAAGGGGTCGTGGGCGGAGCTTCTACGTTCGCTATATTGCGATTTGCCCTTTATCAGGCGATTGGAACCCCATTCATCTTCGCCACTTTCTTTCCTCGCGTTTTTGGTTTTTCAGATCACTCTACTGGGGGCCTCCCGAAGCTTCTGACTCTCTCAACCGGCCTCCGTGGAATGTAGTTTAGCGATGTCGGATGGCTTCTGCAATGGCACCCGAGGCGGACCTACTCGGGAGAGAAGTTTCGCCACGGAACGACAGGGGGGGGGGGCCTTGGGGGAATTTGCCGAAGCAGAAATGGTATATGGATTCTGTTGGTTGTAGGGACCGGTCGTTATGGGAGCCATGTGGTTAGGAAGGTACGCGTAGGAGATCTGTGGTACGCAACTCATTACATATCGAGGGTTAGCGCAATAAATCTCGATAGGTCGCAGTACTGGGCCATCCGTGACCCCTTAGTTAAATTCCATTCCATTCATGAATTATTATTTTCCAAATATCTTTGAAACTACGTACTAAATTTAAAAATGGCTTTTACAAATGTTGTTTACTTTGTGCGAGCAATAATACAAACTATAGGTTTGCTTTAAAAGATTAGATTAACCTTCAAATGAACTTGAAAACGCAATAAAAATGCAAAATAACAATGCAATTTTGTTTACTCTTTAAAGTCAATGAACTTTCATTCGAAACATTTTTCCTAAAACGCTTCGTTTTTGTTTTATTTTTTTTTTAGATCTTCCACATTATCAATTTAACTGGTTCACTCGGTATTTTCCTGGTCATAAAATTTGATGTTAGCCACTTATAATGCTCATACCACTGCGAATCAAAGTTACGTGATTGATAGCCAACACTTGGCGCAATATTGAGATGCGGCGTTGATCTTTTTACCTTTCACAGGATTTTTTTTCCATATTGAATTATGAGTGTGGTATTGTTTTCAAATATAAAACCAAATCACTAGAGCGATTCATAGTTTTGCGCTTTCACTTCCATAAACTGAAAAGCAACAGCAATATAACGAAACAAAACTGAATGCACGAAACTCCACAGTTCACATCATAAGACAGCAAATCCTTTTCTAGTGTTCACAAGTGCCTAGGCCAGTCATGTCAATTGATGCCCATAGGCGCAAGTGCGCACTTTAGAGCTCAGGATAGCCTGAGCGCTTTACAGCAGAAAGGAGACAGACGAAAGAGGTATCATATACCGCTTGGTCGAGCTATATACATGGATGACCAGCACTGAATCAATAGATAAAGGGAAGAGAACTTATTAAAACTGTACCATGTTAATTTTTAGATTTATCTGAGAAGTATAAGTCCATTATAGGAATGTAAGTTTTAATTTTAATGCTCATTATTCACAAGTTTGTTTTTATTAAAAAGGAATATTTTGTCAACTCTTTTATAGAAAAGTGAAATTTTCACATATGCTTATTTAGTAGCCTTACAGGTACTGGAGCGATGTTTTCGTAAATCTAATACAGGTATCGTAAATACGTATTACTGAAGATAGTGTATTGAAAATCTTGAAAATATTCGCATAGAAAATGTTTGTAAGGAAATGAATAAAACAAAGCAGCTACTGTTACATCATAAACAAAATATATATGCCCATGCGTTGTAAAAACGTCAGCTCTATAGCTTCAAAATATTTAGAGAAATTAATAATTTAATATTGTGATGATAGGAATTTGTGCACCAATATCACCTTAAAAGCATACTGTGATAAGAGTTTTGCTATGTAATATTAGTTACAGTTAAAATATATATCTAGGTAACTTTGCTTTGTACTATAGCATTGTTTTGATTAGTTTATTGATTACTTTTACATAGCTAAAATATCAATATAAATTCCAGCTTATCATGTCATACCCAATCTCTTTTTTTGGGATATAATTTTCTTTATGAATGATGTGTTTCATTCACTTAGTACAGTATAGTTGTACTACTATGGAAAGTATGTGAATATTCCTTCTTAACTCTTTATTATGTTATTAACTTTTAAAACACAACTGCAATATTAAGAAATTGGTGTTAGTACTTTTTTCAGACAATATACGTAATATCAAACAGGGAGAAGCTATATAAAAATAAGGACATAAAATTTAACGTTCCGTTTGAAGTTTGTGTACTAGGGGCGTATTGTGCGGACTACCGGAGCTACCGGCGGTAGCCCAAGGAAATTACAAAAGAAAAAGTTTATAATATAACATAATGTAATAATTTTGTATTACCGTATTAGTTTTACCACAGTAATTAAAATTAAAGTAATTGTTAGATTTATATGCGCTCTCTGCTCTCGAAAAGAAACAAGTTGTCAAGGCGGCATCACTGGAGAAACCGCTGCTACGAGGGGTAGCCTGTGACCGTTCCGCTCACGCTGTCCTGTCGCACAACTGCCCATCCCCCGCACCCTTCTGTTTCCATCGTGCAGTGTAGGCCGGGTGAGTTGCCGCTCTCGTGATCGGTTTCTTCGCAGGCGCGAATCAACAATACGCTTAGTACGCTAGCTCATGAATGTGATTGTGTTCTTGCAGTGCAGTATTTTAAATTTGTGATTTGTTCGAGTGTCTAAGAGTTACATTAATTGTGAATTATTAAGTTTTTAATTTCCCAATTAAGTGATATTGTGAAAAATATGGCAGAACAAGTTTCTGGAGAGGTTTGTGTTGAAAATGACTGTGTAATAGAAGGTTTATTAAAAGTGCCTTTTAACCGTCGTACATACAACGAGAAAGTTGAAATTGTGAAAATGGAAAGACCAACTCCTGAGTTAAATTTGTCCATGGACGTAAAAGAAAAACAGCGTGAGTACACACGCCATTTCACTTCAAGATCATATGGTAAGTGGAATTGCTTGTGTGGTAGTTCTAAACTGTCTAAACTATTTTGCTGGCCATGTTTGTTATTTAGCCGCGAAACTAATGTGTGATCAAAAGAGGGGTTTTCTAATATGAACTCCCTTCGAACGGCAGTCCTAAAACACGACAAATCAAAAGCTCATATTTATAGTAGCATGAACTTTGCAAACTTTGGGAAGACAAGAATTGATTTACAGCTAGATAAGCAAAAAGCTCTACACATCAACCAACACAATGCTCTTGTGAAAAAAATCGGGAGATTTTACTGCGTCTTATTAACGCAATCTGCTTTCTAGGAAAACAAGAATTGGCTTTTCGGGGTCATAATGAGAGTGTGAAATCAGACAATAGAGGAAATTATATTGAATATTTAAGTTCCTTAAGTGAATTTGACCATTTACTGGCCAATCATCTTGAGAGTTTAACAGTATTCCGTGGTACTTCTCCCGCAATTCAGAATGACTCAATATTTGCTATAAGTGGGATTATGATAAAGAACATAAAATCTGAAATAGAAGAAGCACCTTTTGTGGCCATTGTTGTTGATGAAACAAGTGACTGCTCTAATCAGAGTCAACTGTCCACTGTTTTAAGATACGTCGACAGTACTACCAATGTTCAAGAACGGTTTATAGAATTCACAAATGTCAGTTCGGGCAAAACTGCTGCTGCTTTGTTTCAGCATGTGGAAGGTGTTATAGCAGAATACAATGTCGTCAATAAGTTAATTGCACAGACATACGACGGTGCTTCAGTTATGGCGGGAAATATTAATGGCTTAAAAACAAAAGTTCAAGAAATGTATCCTGCATTTTTCTCATCATCTCCTAGAAGATCAGAAAAACTCAAGGAATTTATGAAAAAGAAACTCCCAAAAGTAGCACCAACTAGATGGAATTTTACATCTCGGCTTGTAAATGCAGTAAAGGAATACAGAGAACAATTGACTGCTTTCTTTGAAAATATCATTTGTAATGAGTCTGAAGAAAACAGGGATGATGATGTAATTGTGCAGGCTCAAGGATATTTGTATTTTTCCACACAGTTTCAGAATATATTTCTTCTTGAAGTCTACGCTAGAGTGTTCGCACATACAGATGTGATCTACAATATTCTTCAGACAAAAAGTCTAGTCATAGCATACTGCTTGCAAGAGGTATCAAAGTTAAAAAATACTATATCCGAGTTCAGACGTAGTGGGTTTCCGTCCATATGGAGTAATATGGAAAATGAAAATTCTTCAGACAATACAATGGAACCACCATTAAAGCGAAGAAAAGAGATGATGAATTGAAATACAGGCAGCTGTACTACAGCATACTAGATCGTATGCACATGGAAATTACTGACAGATTTTCTGATTATGGAAAGCTTCAGTTCACACATCTTCTAGATTCTCAAAAATTTTCTGCATATAGGGAAAACTTCCCGAATGGGGCACTGAACAAATTATTTCAGTCCTATAACAGTCACTTTGATCAAGTACGTTTGAAAAATGAATTAAGTGTAATATATTCAGCAGAAGTCTTTGATTTTTCGAACAAACCTATCCATGAAATATTATCTGCCATATATGAAAACCAGCTGAACCAAGTTATTCCTGAAGTCCTTTAATTGGCAACATTAATTGTGACAATACCAGCTACGTCAGCATCGGTAGAAAGAATATTTTCTGCGTTGAAGAGAATAAAATCCTACTGTAGATCAGTCATACACAAGAACGTTTTTCCAGCTGGGCACTGATGTCCATTGAAAAGTCATTTCTACAGAAACTTCGCAAGCGGCCGAACTGTAATTTCACATATAAATAGGTAAGGAATTTTATTATAGGGATTTTAAAATATATTTTGTGTAATAATTGGGTCAGTGGTAGCCCAGACCCTTAAACCAGTATACGCCACTGTTGTGCACCACTGTTTTTTAAATCCAACAGCCTGCTTATTCATATACATAACCCTTCCTCATTCCATACCTAGCTCTTGATGCCCGCGCACGACATCAAGGTCAGAAAATGCGCTTGCTTTGACATCACGTGCCTAGGCTCTCGGGGAAGCTATATGCACGTTGAAGCGTGAGTGGATGGCTGATTCGTATGTTTGGACGTAAGTAGAGGCCACAGAATTTCACATTTATTTGGGGAAAATATTCGCTAACCAACAGATGCCGAGATGGCGAGCACCGTCAATATACTGGGTGTTCAGTTCAAAGTGTGTCATGGCTCGCTGTATGCCGTCATATGGCTAAGTCGATGAGCCTAGAGAATTCAATCTTCCTACACTTCCGCAGAGGTGTATTACCTATGTGTCAGAGAAGTTGCATAGCAAGTACGGCTTTCATTCTGAAGAGTACTTACTGATATGTACGGCAACGCCGGTAGTAGCAGGAATGTGAACTGTTTGGAAACATGTACTGAGGTGGTTTTTTTTCCTTACTGTCAGGATATGGGGAGAGGGTTAAGACGATTTCTTACGTATTTGTTGACATTAACTTCGACGGTCAACATGGACACGGAGCATTTGATTTGTATTGTGGAATGTTGCCGTACGCAACCGATAACAAATACCCTGCGTACGAGTTGGCCGCGTAAAACACAGTTCGAAAGAGGTTATGGTAGCACACAGACCGTACAGACCGCCATCTGTTGCTACGAAGTTCAAGTTATACCGTACACGTTCTCAAGTTCAGATTGAACGCCTTGATTAATAGGCAACTTCTCTGACACAAAAGCTGAAACTCGCTTCAAATCGCTGACTCACAACAGTGACGTCATGACACACTTTGCAATGAACACCCAATATTAGGGATGGTCATGTTGTCAGGTAGAAGACGCCCACCTGGCGAGACCTGCTATCATTCTAGAGGTTCTGAGGTGTCTGATGATTATTAAAGGTTCGTTCCAACAAGCAGTTCGTGTATCAGTTCATGTACGAACCATGGATCTTCTTATGCGCTGGTTGGGTATCTGCTACGGGATTGATGATGAACTGCATGATGTTGAAACGCTTTTTCGGATCGTCATGTACTAAATCCAGAGATGCTATAAATGTGATCATTTTTGCTATAAACGAGCTGCTTAATTATTATCGTTTCACAGCTAATTCAAACTGAAGAAAATAGAATTTCGATAATTTTATATTTAAAAAGTAACAAACAATTCGGAAGGCAAGAATACCGTTAATTCGGTGTCGTGTACTGTTGGACTCTCCATCTAAAAGTAGTTATTTTTCAATTATTAATTTTTTACGTTATTTATTACACTTTTAATCAAAGTTTCATGTTGAAATTGTAATCAACTATTTCAATACTCAAATTATTTTCATTCTCTTTCTTTTTGGCGAAAATTTAAACTACATCTCTAGTTCTATTATTCGTCTGCACTGTCACTTTCCGTCTTAATTTCATTGACGTGAAGAGTCGATCTTGTCCTCCTTCAGTTTCCAGGAGACGGTGAGCCTATGCGCATGTGCGAGAGACGTACTCATCAGTACATGCCTCAATTCGCTGACTACTTCTGACCGTAATTTTGTTGGAACGCCCGACTGCAGTATAGTGAGGATCACGTAAGAGCAGTTCCTAAAAGGCTTATTTGGCCGTCTATTCAGTGTTGCCAACTAATGCCAGATATCACCAAAGAGGGTATAATAATAATAATAATAATAATAATAATAATAATAATAATAATAATAATAATAATATACTATTAACAATAATGATGTCGATGTCTTGCTTATTTACTACATCTCATCTTTATGTTGGGAGGTATTTTCCAAATCGTTGAATAATTTGTGAAAGAGTAGGCCTATATTTTCCACCTGGACCTCTCGCACATTATGTAGGAAATTAGTATATTAATATGATCATTATTAAAATGTATTTTGTTTCATCACGTGAAATGATTAGTACAAACTCCGAAAACCGAATGCCACATTAAAATGTATGTTTAAGAATACCGGTACTTACTTACTCCTAATAGTTTTGCTATTTTAGTTATAATTGGTGTCTTCATGCGCATTTTCTATCGAGCACCCAAGTGCATGTATCACATCACATGTTACATTTATTTACACTTATCTGACTATAATCTTGAATTGTAGCCACAACATATAAAATAACTATTATATATTAATATAATTCTGATATTAATTAATTATTAGTATGTTCGAATTCACTAGCTTCCAGTAATCGGCTCAGAAATCTATAACAATATGAATTTTCATAATTTCCACTGCCGACAACAGCTGTTCCTGTTCCAACATAACAGTTGGAAAATCACTACCAGTTGTAGTATTTCTTAGTATCGAAATTCGAAACGAAGTTGGCAAAAGAAAATTTAACCTTCAAACTGGAAAATCACCATAATTCACCAGCTTATTTAGTCATGGGGGGAAAACTGTTAGGTTTCACACTTACGGTTTTAAGTAAGTTGATCCGGACTATACATGTTTCAGGTTGAGAACTGGTTTGGAGTGGCTTTTTCTGTACTGCGCATGCTCACGATAGTTACGGACGGTTCCAGAAATGTTATGTTTTATTTAACGACGCTCGCAACTGCAGAGTTATATCAGCGTCGCCGGATGTGCCGGAATTTTGTCCCGTAGGAGTTCTTTTACATACCAGTAAATCTACTGACATGAGCCTGTCGCATTTAAGCACACTTAAATGGCATCGACCTGGCATGGGATACGGTTCCTGACTGTTGTTGGAACGAACCTATATAAGAAAGACTACCTCGATTCCCTGTGATAGTCTCGGAGCTGAAAATCCATCATTGAGAATTCCATTCAACTCATGCGCCCCTCCTTACTAATAAGTAATATGGTCTGAGTACAGGATGAACTCGGATCGCAACCTTCGTGTACACTATACAATGCTCGGCAGTCAAAGGTCAAATAATACGTCATCAGACTACCGTTCAGCAATATTAATCGATATTAATCAATAGTCTCACCTCTTGCCACAAATGAATACATTTACACGCAACGTTATTGCGCCAGGTAACATAATTAACTATCGCGTCTTCCAATAACAGAGTTAACATATAACAACTGCCGTGTTTATGAAGCTATAGCAGTCATATTTTTCCCATGGCTGCAGTTGTTGTTGACAAATAATCAAGGAACGTTACGCCATTCCAGAACGCATAGGAATAGTTAAAAATTTGCTATCAAAATGGGTCATCCGTTCGCCAAGCATTCCGTGCATTACCTGAAGTGTACGGTGTGCGTATTCGTCCCTGCGAGAGAACAATTAGACGTTTGATCAAAAAATTTTGAGGCAACTGGTTTTGTCGCAAATCAACGCTTGTACGTGAACGACCCAAATGTTAAAAATGAAAACACAGTCGCCGTTCATGAGAGTGTACGCGGGAATCCACGGAAATTAATTTTTAAGCGAGCATAAGAATTTCGTTTTCATTGACTACAACTTGGTGGATTCTGAACGTGGACTTGAAGTTACACACCCTTACTTACAAATGGCTTTTAAGGAATCCGAAGGTTCATTGCCGCCCTCACATAAGCCCGCCATCGGTCCCTGCCCTGTGCAAGATTAATCCACTGTATCATCATATCCCACCTCCATCAAATCCATTATAATATTATCCTCCCACCTACGTCTCGGCCTCCCCAAAGGTCTATTTCCCTCCGGTCTCCCAACTAACACCCTACGTGATTTCTGGATTCGCCCATACGTGCCACATGCCCTGTCCATCTCAAACGTCTGGATTTAATGTTCCTAATTATGTCAGGTGAAGAATACAATGCGTGCAGTTCTGCGTTGTTTAACTTTCTTCATTTTCCTGTAATTTCATCCCTCTTAGCACCAAATATTTTCCTAAGAACCTTATTCTCATACACCCTTAATCTCTGTTCCTCTTTGAAAGTGAGAGTCCAAGTTTCACAACCATACAGAACAACCTTAATATAACTGTTTTATGAATTCTAACTTTCACATTTTTTGACAGCAGACTAGATGACAAAAAATCTTCTCAACCGAATAATAAGAGGCATTTCCCATATTTATTCTGCGTTTAATTTCCTTCCCAGTTTCATTTATATTTTGTTACTGTTGCTCCAAGATATTTGAATTTTTCCACCTCTTCGAAGGATAAATCCCCAATTTTTATAGTTCCATTTCGTACAATATTCTGGTCACGAGACGTAATCATATACTTTGTCTTTTCGGGATTTACTTCCATACCTAGCGCTTTACTTGCTTCAAGCAGAATTTCCGTGTTTTCCCTAATCGTTTGTGGATTTTCTCCTAACACATTCACGTCATACGTATAGCTTGAAATTACACAACATTACAAAATTGTTTTAACTCAAGAACTGAAGCCAAATGATCATAGATTGCGCCGTGTATTCTCTGACTGGGCTTGGAGCAATTGGAAATTGACCCTACTTTTAGCCGAAAAATCATATTTAGCGACGAGGCCCATTTTTGGATGAATGGTTTCGTTAACAAAGAAAATTGCCGCTTTTGGGGCAATGAGAAACCCTTGGAGGTTTCATAAAATCAACGACAATATGTAGGAAGTGAGTTCCAAAATGTCAGTGATCCAAAAGTAAAATAGGAAGCATTTGTTACACTGCAAGTCGAAAAACTTTTCAAAAAGAGAACTTTTGTACGAAAGCAAGTTTTGTGTAGGCTTAATTACAAACATGGATGGTTTGGAAATTTTAGACAATAACGAAGCTGTAATTTTCGACAAATGATGCAACTTTTGCAGAAACAACAGAAATTAGTATGCCGAATGTCTCTAAAAATATGCTTACAGCGTTCGCATTTGGACATCCCACAGGAAAGTTGAAACTTGAAATTTGTTTGTTTCTCATAAGAGAATTTTATTCATAAAATGGAGATCAATACCAAGAGACAGGATCCCAGCATGGTGGAGATTACTGTTGGTATTTATTGGGCAATGTTGATACATAAGAATAAGAATAACCGTAAGTGATTTGAGCATTATTTTTGCAAATTTCTACATTTTACATTTTGTAGGAAAACAATGCAATTTGATCATGTATATCTCATTTCATCCAAAGAGTTTCTAAAATGAAGAAATATGATCGAAATTTTACATAGAACAGGAAAGGAAGGACTTTTTGTTAAGTTGTGTTTTTTTTTTTTTTCATTCTGCTATTAATTATATTTCTAGTAATACAGAATTCGCCACAGGTGTAGCTAAGGAGGTATGTGCATTTGCCTGGTGTTTCGAAGATGCAATCAGGGTTGGATTACTGGATTGGGCTAATTAATTGGTAGGGTATTTTCTCCCGAAATTTTACCCAACTGGAAGGTGAATGTCAGATAATCCCATGGCGAATTCACGGCTTCATCTCGCTAAATATCATCTGACTATTACGCTAAATAACCTAGTATTTATACAGCGTCGTTAAGCAACCGATTAAAAGTACCTATTTCTATTTCAGAATTCCCAATTAAAATTACAAATGTTAATAGAATTAATTATTGCAATTAAGAGCAGTAAAATTTGTTCAAGGTTGAAGGTGAATAAGGTTGACACTTGTACAATATGAACAAATTATCTAGTCCCGGCGTATGGAACATGAATGATTAGGCTTTTAATGTTGATTTGCATACACAATGACCGCACTGAAGGTATACATAAATAATAGCGTTTAATGCGGGAATTGTACATTATAATTTTGTAACGTAGAGCGCAATCGATAGAATATCTCGACGAAATTTCTCCTGTCACACTTGAAAGTCTTTTTTGCGTCATTTGCCGCGCAAGCGCAGAAACGCAATGAGAACAAGTTATGCATCAATATATTCCTTGTCTGTCGACACGTGGATGCCACAGCGTAAAGTGCAGTGCGTCCTCTGGTTCTCAGAACTTTAATCAGTTACATGTGTTCAGCGACGTGCACGAAGAGAATGAAATATGGATTCTCCAACACGCAAATGCATTTATGAGTGGGCTAGAACTCTACTAGTGATTGAAAGCTTCATTAAAAAAAAAGGAAAACATCCTAAAAATGTAATGTATGTCACCGGAAAGACTGTGGATCAGGTGTGCCAGTCATTCGTTAGAAGCCCATGTAGGTCAATTAGACCCACAAGTAGGGAACTGGAAGTTCCTCGATCAACACTTAACGACATTCTTCACAAACGTCTCATTTTGCGTACTTACTAACTCCAAATTCTTCATGATTTTAAATCAAACGATTACCACAAAAGAGCGGATTTCGGTGTTGAGAAGATTGGCCATATCGATGAAAATCCTAGATCATTCAACACGCACTGCACTTTACGCTGTGGCGTACTATCTCGACTGACAAGAAAATGACTGATGCATAACCTGTCGTCATTCCATTTGTGCGTTTGAGTGGCAGATGATGTAATAATTACCTTTCAAGTGTGACAGAACAAAACTCGGGAGAGATTTTATATCGATTGCACTTTACGTTACAAAATTATAATGTACATTTATCGCATTATATGCTTTTTTTATGTATACTTTCAGCCCGGGCACACTGTAACGTGGTACCTGCCCAACGAGGAAAGTGGAGAGAAATATTTCATGGCTTCGTAATTATTTTATTTTCCGTTTGATTTTAGAATTAATACCAATCAATGAGTTATATTTCTCATAAACAACTTCATGCTGCAGGAGATAAAGAAAACATGATAGTACCTACTAAACTCCCATCTCCAGCATTTCATCTCTCGCAGGTGGGCTGAGATGATGTTACGTGCGCTCTTTGATTGTCAAGAATGACAAAGAAGATGTTAGCTCAGTAATTCTCAGACACGGCTGAACGCTTGCTCGCACAATAGCTACCTGTCTATTGAGAGAAATGGCAGTTCGGATAATTTCCAATGATACTCCTTCCGATGCGACTCTGATCATTACTGTAATGTGTTTTCTCAGAAAACACTGAAGAGGATTAAGAAACAGACAGATGAACAACAAATTGCTAGAGACAGATAAGAAGGGAGGAAATAAATTTGTTCAATTCGTGGTAAAATATTGTTCGCGCTAATACACCACTGCAATATATTGTGTGTAAGTATGTAGTTTAGTGAAATTTAGTGTGATAATAATAAGGTACTATATTGTAAGAACATGTCTACTGTACATACACTGTAAACAGTAATTAATATCAATTTCAGGAGGTTATTCTTCGACATATTTCAAAGCAAAAAGGTTAACACAATTTTGCTCGTTTTTCTTTCTTTTTGAGATGAAAATTATTTTAACTTAAACATTTTACATCACGTTTCGGTAAAGCTATTGATTTAATTCCCAATATGCTCAGCAGTAAGCAGTGTATTATGTTAATGAATGATTGAAAGAATTTCAGTTTTGTCCTTTAAATGTGCAGACATTTGATCCCAACATTTTAAAATTCCCTTTCAGAACGAAAAGTTACATTTGTTCGGATCAAATTTCGACACATTGAAGGACACAACTAAAATTCTTTCAATCATTCATTATCACAATACACTGCTCTCGTAAATTGACCGAGCGTATTGCGAATTGAATCAATGACTTTCCCAAAACACGCTATGAAATATATTATTATGATGTACCGAAGTACATATGATATTTCCGTGCAGAAATTCTGCGTCATTATATGATGTAAGATGATGGAACAGTGAAAAATTCTCTCCGGCACCGGGATTTGAACCCGGGTTTTCAGCTATACGTGCTGACGCTCTATCCACTAAGCCACACCGGATTCCCATTCCGATGTCAATTTAAGTTCCACCTCTTATATATGACGCAGTGCATGAGGGTAGGCCACTAGAGGGAACCCAAGAGGTGGAACTTAAACTGAGAGGATTCCATCCGACATTGGGATGGGAATCTGGTGTGGCTTAGTGGATATAGCATCAGCACGTAGAGCTGAAAACCCGGGTTCAAATCCCGCTGCCGGACAGAATTTTTCTCTGCACCACTCATCTTTCATCATACGCTATGAAATGTTTCATATGAAACAATTTTTATCTCGAAAAGAAACAGAAATTAGAAAAACTATTAAACTTTTTTGTTTCAAATATCTCATAGAATAACCCCCTGAAATTAATGACAATACTTACGATTCACTCTTTATGGCCTTCATCAGCCAGCATGGCCGAGCTTCGCTCATGAACATGTGCTTATGTAAATATTTTATTCATTAAGTTCTTAATAATATATCCCAAGAATTACGTAATTTTGTATAATGCGGAAACATGCCCAATTTGGAAAATAATTTCGGTCCCTTGCGATTCTGTTTTGAACAAATTTTATTGTACTATGAAATGTATACATTACAATGTAATTTATTATTATTATTATTATTATTATTATTATTATTATTATTATTATTATTATTATTATTATTAATGAAAACAATCCTGCCAGTGCCACACAATCAACATCCACATACTTGTGTGAGTGTACATTTCCTGCTCTGATTTCCTTGAAGAAGAATGTAAAACTAAACTTAGTGCGGAGTTAGACCAGCGACTTGGAGTATCTACAATTGAGCCAGATTTCGCAAAACTGACAGGTCCATTTAACATCAACCATCCCATTGACAACACTTATAAAGGCCATTCGTTATCTCGTGAAACCTACTTGCGATTCAGGAGAAGAAACGCTTCCCTCCCTCGCTATCTTTCCACATTTACCTCCAACCATAACGTTCTTACTACAATGTAAGCTACGGCGCACGCATGCCTTTGGTTCCACAAGGTAAGGAATAGCCAATGGCAAATCTATAATACTGGTTTCATTGTTCACAGCAGAGACATGCTGCAACATAAAATAACTTTGTATTTACATATTTTCAGATTACAGTAAAACCCCGATTATACGTCACCGTATTAACCAATTGGTGGATTATCCGACTGACTGTCTCTCTCTCTCTCTCTCTCTCGCTCTTTTCGATTTCCAGAAAAAATATGAGTACTGTACATTATATTAGTAAGACATTTCTTTTTCTACAGTGTTCTTTTTTTTTTTTACAAATTTTCACCCTTACGCAGTATGATCTACTCTTCGAGAGGTCGTACTGTCTAACTTCCATGCAAAATGTCTTCCACAGGTATCAAAAGAAAATGTGTTTACTACGAAAAAAAATGCAAATTTATTTATTTATTTATTTATTTATTTATTTATTTAATTGAGTGGTTTGGGAAATGGGAAACTGTCTCATCACAATACGAGATAGGAATTACAAATGTGCGCGATTTAATGAAAAACAAAATATAATGTGCATCAAATTTGTAAATCTACAACATGAGACCTCTACTATTCCTATCTTTCCACAGACAGCTGTCATAAGGAGTTTCCTCGGTCACTAAAAACCCGTCGTTGAAAACTAGACTTAAATTAGTGTACTTATGATCCACTATCTAGCGTATTAAAAGAAAAGACCACGGGAGAAATGACAAAACTGTATTATGCACTTAGTTTATGAACACCTTTTATAGTACGAATTATCCGATTTTTTTTTTCGACTAATTATCCACTCCATCTCCTTTATTACCACGGATAATAGAGGTTCTACTGTATATTGGAAACTGAAACTAAAATATTTCACTGCTATTACTTTACTAAGAATGCTTAATTCACTACATTATCCAATATTTAATGAGTATAATGTGTCACGGGTCTAAACTACGCAAACTATTTTAAGGGGTCAGCGGTAAGGTAACATGAGGTAAATGTATGTATGTGTAGGCCAATGTATGTATTTATTCACAATGCAAATGGGTATATACCCGGTGGTCCGTGATATTGAAAAGGTTGTAACCACACTTACCTATTAACACCGTATAATTTATAAACGAATTCAAATTCTATTATGATTTAGAAACATTTTTTGTGTGCAATTCAAGAAACGGAAGTTCATCTTCGTGTTATTTTGTTAATATGCTGAATGATTTCATTCATAGTCTATGCTTTTTAAATAATCGAAAAGAAAAAAATAACTAATTATTTTTCTCTAATAAAAATGAACTGAATTGTTACGATAGAGGTAAAACACATAACAAAGTAGCTGTCATCTTAATATTGAATTTTGTAATATATCATAGTTTTCAGAAAAATAAATATTTGAAGAGTCCACTGCAAGAATGATGGATGTCACTTTCTTGTCGAAAATGAACCAAGACTGTCAATGCATAGCTTAAGACATATAGAATGTACAGCTGTCAAAAGAAAAAGTGGCCGCTCTCCTGAAACAAAGTTCCCTTCGGGTATCTTCGCTACAATTCGGAGACAGGCGATGTTACATGTTGTTGGACCACGTTGCCTGATATCTACAGTTATAATTGAAGTATTCTGTGTGTTATCGATAGCATAATGGTAGCGTTCAGGCCTCTTATTCGTGAGGTCCTGCGTTCGACTACAACCACGTGCTTTTTATATGCTTTTTATGTTCTTTTTTGTTCTGTTTTTGAGAGAGACAAACTATACATAATGGCTCCTTTCTCTTTTACGATTATTTTAGCAATTAACATCAGGTTCATTAATATATTATGCCATGACTTTATCATTATGATATTGTGGCTGTAAATGGAAAGAAAAAAGATTTTATTCTCAATAAAAATATCTTTCGTGGTATAAACAAAACAAATTTACTGGCGTCGGCCTTAAAACATTCAAACAATTAAGCGTTCAAAAAACAAAACAAAAAGCCACAATTCAATATTTAGTCTATCTTCCTCTTATCTCGATCATCTTGCAGTCGAGTGGGCATGGAATTGACTAGTCTATGCAAATAGCGACTGTTTTTAGACACGACATTCCAGGCATTCTGAACATACATACATAAGTGTTCTGTCCATGGGCAGGTCTTTCATTGAAAACCCAGCAATCTCCAATCTTTCCTATTTTCTGCCTTCCTCTTAGTCTCCGCATATGATCCACATTCCCTAATGTCGTCTATTATTATTTTCAACCAGAGACCCAACCAGTTACTTTTTATCTTTCTAATCAGTTTCAGCATCATTCTTTCTTCACTCACTTTTTCAAACACAATTTTATTTCTTATTCTATCTGTCCACTTCACACGCACCGTTCTTCTCCACATCCACATTTCAAATGCTTCAATTCGTTTCTCTTCATTTCGTCGTAATGTCCATGTTCCTTCCCTATACAATGCCACACTCCACACAAAGCACTTCACTAGTCTCTTCCTTAGTTATTTTTCCAGAGGTCCGCAGAAGATCCTTCTTCTTCTATTTAAAGCTTCCTTTGTTCATGTTTGCAGTTTTTCTTGGGAAGGATAGGCCTAAATGCGGTAACATCCCGTTGCTTTCCGCACACCACTAACTCTGTCGCATCTTATTAAATTTCAGGGGGTCCAAGCGTGGAGATGAGGAGAGTGAATTTGACTAATTGGGCCCTCCGGACTTCACCGAAAGTCGCGGCAAGGGTTAAATATTAATTCTATCAGGATGTTTGATCCTATCAGAGATCGGGAAATCTCAATTAGCCTTTGCCCCCCGCATCCTGGACTAGCTTCTACGAATCATCAGAAAATCTTAGAGTGTGATTGGGCCAATTTTTCCGAAAATTTTTCCACACTTTTGCCCTCGTAGCTCAGCGGACGAACGTCGGAATTTAGATGTCAACGTCTCAGGTTCAATTCCTCGTTACTCCTTTTCATTTTATTGTGGTTCAAGATAGTATAATGTAACAACACAAAAAGAAAAACTAATAGCAGTATTATGCAACTGGATTTTTCCAAACCTAATATTAAATTTATGTTATTTATATCGCTAAAGAACGATTACAATATAAATAACTTGAATATTATTTATATAGTATCACTAAAGAACGATAACACAATATAAATGACAAATATCGGTTTGTTTAATTAATATAAGATATTATATAATACGTATTTAATTATCTAAATAAAATAACCTATTTTACAAAGAAAGATGTTTATTTGTGTTATAATAATTACCTACATAAAATACAGATTATTTATATTGTGAAAGAACAATAACAATATAAATAACTTGAATATTATTTTATAATGCTAATGAAGGAAAACAGAATGTAAATGATAACTTGAATATTATTTATATCGCTAAAGAACGATAACAATATAAAAAACGTGAATATTATTCATATAGGAATTTCACAGATTTATTACATATGTATTTAAGAAATTGTAGAAGAATAGTAATTAGTAACAGTGTCCTATTTATTCTTCTTGGAGCCAAATTTGTAACTTTTAAAAGTGTGGTTACTATGTTGATGTGTATGTGTTTCAACGGATGCTTGATTTGTTATGTATGTGAGTCAGTTATGGGATGCTTGATGTCGTCGCAATGTCGTAATTATAGTTTGATTGTGTTTGTGTGACTATTGTGTATTAATTTATGATGTATGGTACGGAAAGCTGCATATTTGTGTTATAGAAGTGTTACGTATGTGTGTTGTTAATGTTCTTGTATGTTTCAAATTGATAACTGATATTTGTTTTGCAATCGCAATGCCTAATTTACGGATTGTTTATGTTTTGTTTACATCGCGTAAGCTAATTTAATTTTCTTTTCCATTTCTCTTTATGCTTATCTTTTTTGTGTATAAAACTATAGCCCTAACATACATATGTAAAATAGGGCTAACCCCCATTGGAGATACTGTAGCTACAATAGTAATAATTATTATTCATATCGTTATAAAACGATAACAGAATACAAATGATGACTTGAATTTTATTCATATCTCTAAAGAACGATAACAAAATATAAATAACGTGATATCCATCAAGAACGATAACTGGATATAAATGATAATTTGAATATCATTTACATCGCTAAAGAACGATTAAAAAATAAAATGAAAACTTGAAGAAGGCGCGAACCCAGAACCTTTGAATCATTAAACAAGCACTCTACCGCTGGTCTGCGAGGAGCAGATATGGAACACTTTCATAGTTCCGGAACTGCTCGTACAAGCACATGCATCGTATAAAATCGCCGCGACCCGAAGTGGACTTTGAAAATATTCGCTGTTCACGAGTGCGGCCACTTTATTATTATTATTATTATTTTTTGACAGCTGTACATAGAGAGTTATATGGCATTAACGCAGATAGTCATTGTCCAGTAATGATCGGAAAATCACAGTTAAGCTTTTAGCGCTAAGCATTTCAAACTTTCAATTGCGTCTCCTGCAAAATGTGTTCCAAATGACATCTATCATTCTTGCAGTGGACTCTTCATTTTCAAGATACAACTCGTACTACTATTTAAAGCCCAAAAGGACTAATGTAAAAGTCTAAACAACTATCTCTCACTGACCTGCCAAGTGCCCTTGAACAGAAGAAAGAGATTTTAAAATGGACACGGACTGTTTCAAAGATGATAATATTTTTACTACTCCTGAATGTCATTGAAATGAACCTGGACACTCTCTGAAACTCATAAGAATGGGGGAACAGGTGCAATAAAGTAAACACAATTAACTTCTTGGCTCACGTTACCTGGGACTGGGTGGAAGTGTTGCAGGGATTGTTGGACCATTAATTATTTTTGTTTTCAACGAAACACTTCCTAAAAATAATAAATGGTGTAGACTGCCGCACGGAACTTCGTCTATGATAACTTTTACGAAAACCTAAATGCTATCTTATTTGCCATTGACCATTACCTTAATGTTGGAAAATGACAATGATGACACTGAACCTCGGTCACAATTGAGGGACAGAAGACAGAGGACGGACACTGGAATGTTTTACCTGCATACTTACTAAAGACTTTACCAATAACCAAAAATATATTTAAAAATAGGCTGAAGGACTTTACTAATAGACGGCTGTATGTTATACACACTATTTAAAGGGTGTAATTGATATTTTGTTATTTGAAGTGTTGTATCAGTGAAGAAGTGTGTTGTATCAGTGAAGTGTAAAGTGTATTGTGTTAGTGAAGTGTGTTGTGTAAGTGAAGTGTGTTTGTGTCAGTGAAGTTTTATAGTTTATAGTGGCAGTGCAAAGTATTTGAACAGTGTAATGTGTCGTAGTTCCAGTGCAGTGAGAGAGTTGACAGAGGAACGAGTGTAGTGCTGAAAGATGCTTGTGCAGGTATGAAAATATCATATTCGTGGGTTTTAGTTCGAACTTAGGGTTGAGAAACAAATCAGATTTACTTTAAATGTTATTTTAAGTGATCGTGCTTCATTTAATTTAGGATGCTGTAACGTAAGTGCTGTAAGACCCATACCCGGTAGGTCTCAGGACAATCACTGCAGGCGATGCCTCAGTGAGATAGAAACTCTTGGACATGTCCTGGGAGCCTGCCCTTATGGCGAAACATTGCGTATACATAGGCACCATGCAATTAGAACTAAACTGGCCGATGCCCTTAGAAAACTAAAATACACCGTCTATGAAGAAGTCTACGGATCTGCCAACAATGGCAGTAACAGACGAATTGACATAATCCCCATTAGCGAATCCCTGTCTCAGGGTATGATAATCGACCCCACCATCAGGTTTGAAACATATAAAGGACAGCCTGAAGACGTACACGAGGAGAAACGAGCAATCTACGTTCCAACCATCCCGTATTATAAAGATAAATACCAACTTCACGATATCAGTGTCACGGGATTGACGTTTGGAGCAAGAGGAACGATACCTAACTTCTCTTCTCAATTCTGTAAAACCCTAGGACTGCACAAATCTTTTCTGAATGAACTGACCCTCCTCATAATTAGAGAGTCAGTCAAACGTTTACGGAACCACCTATATGGACTCTAATTCAGTGTACTGAAAAAACTGACGCACCATTATCATTTTTATTTCTCTTATTAGCTTTCATTGCTTCTTTACTTGTAACTTTTTTTTATTCTGTATACTGCCATTGTTTATTTGTTTGTGTACTTGTTTACTTTTTTCATACTCTGTTATCTTTCATCATCTATTTGTTCTTGTATTGTTTTGTATGCTTTGTCTAATGGCAGCCTCTAATTTGAGGAAGCTCTAGTAAATAAATAAATTAGTATTATTAATATTAATTATTATTAATTTATTATTAATTGTATTTTATTAATTGTGTTTATCATTAATTATCATTATTGAGTGTAATTAGTTACCACTGCCACCGGTTATTTACCCATTTGCAGTGTGAATAAATACATACACATACACACAAATGACACGGACACTTTCCGAAATAACAGAATGTTTTCATATCGTACTTAAGCGTTCATTTTCAACTAGACAATTTTTAAGCGGGCCGCGTACCAGCTCTTTTCGCGAAACATGCTATGCTATGTTATGTTATTCTGAAGGGGAAGGGCGAAGCCTAGGGGTGGGGAAGCACGTTTTTGAAACTTAACAAGAGAAGCAGCCTGTATGTGAGAATATACAGACCGATTTGCGAAAAGATTCCACTGATTTTGTGGACCCGTTTGCGAAAGACCTGTCTTCAAAGGGCACAGGGCTGTGCATGGAATGGTTAATACGTCACTTCCTTAGGAGCCGAAAGTCGGAATACGTTAATATCGGCTCTTTGTTTTTGCACACTTTTCACAGTATCACTTATTCTTAGTCGATTATTTAACAGCGCCATACGAACTACTCAGTCACTTAGCGTGGATGAAGGAAGTGATGGAGAGATGAGGCTGACAGTTTTCCATGTGATTATCTGATATTCGCCTTACAGTTGGAGAAAACGCGCAACTGCGGATCAGCAGGCAGACGCGTCTACCGCCTTAGCTACACTGGTGGTATCACTTTAGTAGATCCGAACGGCCCATTCACTATCAGTATGGCCTTCAGTCGTGCCTGTTGCGATAAACTGATGGTATTTGGTCTTTTTATCGTTCCGTTTTTAGCTAATGAGTGTGACTAAATAATGTAAGGAAAGTCCATCGATTTTTTGAATCGTCCGACTGAACGCAGTGTGTGTGCCACCGGTCTAAGATGTAGGTTCTGAAGGTCGTCGTCAGATTTCCTCTTTACCGTAATCCTAACAATTTCTGAAACTTGTCACTCACAGGGGGAAGATAATGCAGGGATCAGGGCCTCTTAAGAGTGAAATAGTAATAAAATTGATAAATACTAAATCTATCGAAACGAGGTGCAAAATTTATCGAAACGAAGATTAACGAGAAAGCTATGTAATACGCCTGATTAAAGTATGAGCCATTGTAGCGATGGTGGCTTAAACATTGGTTTAAACTCAACCATGGGGGAAAATGGCTCCGAAGGGCCACTGCACTCAAAGCCGCCTTACCTCACTCCACCGACCCTCTCCTCCGTCTGGTGCTTCTCTACACACGCTTCATTCAGTGGCGGGTATGGCTTCGATCTCGGGACGTCAGTTTCAGGAAGAGTGGCAGAAAGAATTTTTTGTTACATACAAAAAGAAGAAAATCTGTTGCTTAATATGTAGGTTTAAAATTGCGCTTCAATATTAAACGTCACTTTGATCGGAAGCATAAAGCGGACTTCGGTGATCTTACAAGTATTTATTTACAATTTTAAAAGCTATTTTCGTAATATTTGTGAAAAGATACAAATGAAGATATGTTTATGGTATTTTCAAGATTTAGATAATTATTATTTTATTAAGTGTCTGGAACTGAACTTATTTAAAACTTTGAATGCATATTAGGCCTACTTGATGCGTTCTCTTTCCAAGAAAGATTTTCAGAAGTAACTGCAATGGACATGGAGATGTGTCTGTTCAATAATCCATTTGTATTTGATGTTACCCAAGCATCAGAGCCCTTATATAGATGCAAAAGAGCACGCCACTGAAGTGTTTAGGAAAAAATGGATTAGATCTCTTTAAATACCTACCAGAAGAGCAATTCCCTAATCTGCGCACATTTGCAATGCGTATGGTATTTATGTTTGGCTCAACTTACTGTTGTGAGCAGTTTTTCTTTTCAAAATGAATATGACCAAAAGTATCTCCAGGTCTAGGATCACAGACATGCATTTAGTTTCAGTATTACAGTTGAGTTGTTCTATTTTAGAGCCAAATATATCCTTTTTAGTTAATAACAAGAAATTTCGAGCGCAATCAACAACAAAAAAATGAAAACCAGCAGTATAGACCTACAGTAGTATTTCATTTCATTCATATCTCATACATTTTGTTAATATGTTTTAAAGTTAAATGCCAGTGGAGCTTAGTTTTACTTTCTTTAGTATCTATAGAAAGAGATAATTGATTTTGTTGATCATTATATTGTGTTTAATATGTTTTAAAGCTAAATGACAGTGGAGAACCGTTTGTTGAAATACTTTCAATTACGATTGGTATAAATCTATGGTTTGCTCCACAGATTTCGGGCTTAGTTTTACTTTCTTTAGAATTTATAAAAAGAAATAATTGATTTTGTTGATCATTTTATTGTTTAATATGTTTTCAAGTTAAATGACAATGGAGCTTAGTTACTTTATTGGTTTTAAAAAGAAACAATTTATTATGTTGAGCATTGTATCTTTTAATGTATTGTGCAGTTAAATGACAATGGAGCTATGCTTTTTTTCTTTATTGCTTTTAAAAAAGATATACTTTATTATGTCGATCACAAGGCAGTTCAAGAATTTTTTGTGCACATGATAAAGGAATAGTTATACAATTTAAACATATATAATTTGCCTAATGACAGTAGGTGGCCGTCATAATTATTGTATGATACGTGTACTTCCTATAAACAAAATACTGTAAAGATTTTGAAACAAGAAATAAGAGCGGAGAAATTACTAACGCGCAAGGTGTGTCGAATCTACCACTGCACTTGCCTTAGCAAAACAACTGCGTTACCCCTCGTCTGTCAATCAAACGAATGTGGGGTGAGTAGGAACGTTCCCTCCCTACTTTGCTGATAGTCCCCATAGCTGGTCTAAACCAAACAGCATTGGTTGTAGCAGGTTCGAATCTCCGTTAGTCCTAAATTTTTACATTACAAATTTACCACAATAATTTTAATACACACCATTTACACAAATACCAAGTGGCGACATCGCCTGGAAGTTGATTGAATGTTGAGCAAATAGTACAACCCTTACCCCAGGCAACACACCTGTCTGTTATTCGCTGTGAAAATCTGCAAGGTTATTTCACTTTCACCCTGTGTGGTGAGTGTACGCGAGTCAAATGCAAACGTATCAAACTCAGCGAAAATTTCCGGAAAGCAGGCAGTGACGTCAACTGAAGAAGAAACAGGAGTGACGCGAACTGGTATTCAGCGAGTTCAGCAAGCTCAGCAGAACAAGACCTCAATGCAAGCGAAAGGAAATAGTGGACATCAGATGGGAGCAATTCCGAAGCGGGTGAAGGAACTAAGATCTGAATCGAGGCTGACTAGAAGTAGAGTAACGCAAGTAGGAGATAGTTTAGGGAGCAGTGATGAAGGAAGAGGGGAAAACAAGGTGAAAAAGCAACATGACTTAAGGAAATGGTGTGGAGGGGAAATAAATCGTGAGAAAAGAAAACAAAGACCAAAAAAGTAGCAATGTGTAAAAGGGAATAGTGAAAAGTGCAAATAATTAGAGATGTAGAGTGATAGAGTGAGGGGGTTACAGTATTTTTGGTATAATGATGGGTTAGGAGTAAAGTAGAGGAAGAATTGATGAAAGACAAGAAAAGACTAGTGGAAGAATTACAATAATAAATTAAAAATAAGTAATGTCCCAATTGACTTGTACAAGAGGCGTGTAAAACGGTGAGACGACACTGTATACTAATAATGTGAAGTGCCGCCTCACCGAAAGGTATATTGCTTAAAGACAAATATATACATTGAATTCAATATTCAATATATATATATATATACATACATACATATATATATATATATATATATATATATATATATATATATATATATATATATAGTCCACACCTGTGGAGTAACGGTCTGCGCGTCTGGCCGCGAAACCAGGTGGCCCGGGTTCGAATCCCGGTCGGGGCAAGTTACCTGGTTGAGGTTTTTTCCGGGGTTTTCCCTCAACCCAATACGAGCAAATGCTGGGTAACTTTCGGTGCTGGACCCCGGACTCATTTCACCGGCATTATCACCTTCATATCATTCAGACGCTAAATAACCTACATGTTGATACAGCGTCGTAAAATAACCCAATAAAATAAAATAAAAAATATATATATATGTTTGTGTGTGTGTGTGTGTGTGTGTGTGTGTGTGTGTGTGGTTTCCTTACTTCCCTCCCAGCGGAAGCTATATGCTAAGAATTTTATCACACTTCAAATAGGCCTACATTTCCATCGACAGAGTGGCAACCGAGGACGACGATTATTAGCAATTGACCAAATTGTTTCTCGCAGTAATGTGACCTGAAACACTGTTCATCGGAACTTCAAGTCTATCAATTAGTCGCCCTTCAGGGGAGGGCACGGACTGGAACTATCTTCGCACGCAAGCCGCTCGGATGGACTCATTGTACTACCCGGGATGGAATGGTGTATATTCCTTAAGGCCCGCCGTGCTACAGATCCCTTAGCACCCCGTCTTCGAACTTCCCTACAGCTTATATGACCCTTTTACCTTTCCACGTAGTCCTCAACGTGGTCCTTCATCCTCTGTCTCATAAGTTATCACGAGCTCAGTGGAAAGCCCATGGTGCATAGCACTACCACCAGAAACGGATGACCACATATCCACGGGGTCCAAGTTCGGTGGCGGCCCGCAGCCGACTTTACATAGGAACAGTACAGAAACGGAAATGATGAAGAAAGAAGGGAAGTGTTGTTATCATGGCGAAATTAATCCGAGGTTCAACGCCGATAGTTATCTAGCAATTCCGCTTCAATTGGTTAAGGAAAACCTCGGAAAATATCTCAACCAGATAACTTGTCCCAAGAGGAATTTCAACCCGAACCAGCTCGTTTTAGGGTCAGACGTGCTAGCTGTTGCACCACAGCGGTGGACGGAACTTGAAGTAGGCCTATGCATGATTTCACAATATGCCGATTGGCCTTAGACCAGGCCTGCACAAGGTTTGCGCTCTCCGAGCCGGCTCACAGCTTATGAGCGGAATGCAGATATTAGCTGCGCTCAGTATAGGGTGGACTGGAAGAAGGGGTGATCTCGTACAAAATATACACAAAAGGAAGTACTAGTACGAGTGTTTATGAAATGAATTCCCGTTCAGTGTTTGCAAAACTATCTTGGACTATTTTAATTAATACAGAAATATTTGTTTTACAGAAAAAATAGAAATTTTATACCTACTTAAATGTACAATATCATTTTGTTATATTTTTATTTATCAATACATGAAAACGAGGTTTTATCCTGTTGGCAGCTGAAAGGAACAGTAGCCTACTGATCGTAATGAAACATCAGTTACAGATGTTCGATGTCTGCCTTCATTAAAGTTGATTATAGAAAACAGTTGCTCACAAATATAAATGTTGAGCCAAACATAGCAATCATTTTGACAGCCAGCCTGTGTAGTCGTGGATATTATTGCTAATGTTTAGTCTTGTAAAACTCAACCAGGCTAGTAGTATTATTCAAACGATCTTTAGCCCTTGTGCCACATTGAAGATCAATAAATCCGTGCTGTAAATCGTTAAATGTTATGTTTTATTACCGACGCTCGCAACTGCCGAGGTTATATGAGCACATTTAAATGCAGTCGACCTGGCCCGGAATCGAACTCGCAACCTCAGGCATAGAAGGCCAGCGCTATACCAACTGCACCAACCAGGCCCACCTGTAACTTATATTTATGACATTGTTTCAACTGGTGTTGAAGAATTTATTATGATAACTTTAAACTTCTTTCCAAATAAGACAAGATTTTTGGTAGGTTATTTTACGACGCCTTATAAACAGGTTATGTTATTTAGCGTCTGAATGAGAAGAAGGTGATAATGCCGGTGAAATGAGTCCGGGGTCCAACACCGAACGTTACTCAGCGTTTGCTCACACTGAGTTGAGGGAAAACTCCGGAAAAACCTCAACCAGGTAACTTGACCCGACCGCGAATCGAACCCGGACCACCAGGTTTCGCGGCTAGATGAGCTAACCGTTACTCGACAGGTATGGACCTTAAGACAAGATCTTGGAACCTAGAATTAAATTCATTTTGAATTTCAATTAATATTTGCACATAATCGTTTTACATGGCTTCAATCACGAGCAGTTTCTATCGTTCGAAAGTAAGCCATATTACCTTCCCGAAACTGACTTACGAAAAGTGTAAGTTTACGACTGAAATCCCGTAATTTATTCAACATATCAACAATGAGCAGGCCTTTTTCCTGAAGAGAGATATTTAAATTGTTGAAGATTAATATCTTTAGTATCTTTATGTCTGGACTCGTAATGACGCATTATGTTACGTTTCTTTCTACCTTTCAAAATGTTGTGGCAGATAAAGCACTGAGTATTTACTCTAGCAGCTATGAAAAAATAAGCATTTTCCCATGCAACTTTGAAAGAATTTACCTCATCACTACTTTTCTGTCTTTAGATTCCTCCATACCGTACTCTATCAGTAGAACAACGTGAAACAGTTACTGAGAATACGCACTGCAGTCCACTAGATAGCTGAGTGGTCGTTTCCCTCTCCTCTACCTATAGCAAGTCTTGTCATTCTGATGTATCTTCCTCTCCGATTCGGCTAGCGGAAAACACAGCTCTCCCGCTCCGAAAGAGCGCGCGCGCTCGTTGAGCGCTGTTTGTGCAGGTATGCCTTAGACATTGGAAAAAATGGCTTTATTACAGAAAATTATGTGTATTATTATTTTAGCCGATGGAGAAACTTAGCGGTTGTTACATAGATTAAAAATGACCCACGTTAGTTGGTAATTCTTGAGTCCAGATATAAAACAAAAATAAACACACATTTAAGGAAGTAAGTAAATAAATGTTACAAATCAACTTTGGTAGATATGCGTCTAAAGAAATCATAAGTATTTTTCTCCCAATCTGCTTTCAACTTGATTGACTGATCAGATACGAAATCTTTGCTGCTGGTGGAGAATATGTTTCAATTCTCTTGGGTCGGTGATAATGAGGGCTCGGAAGTTGATGAAATATCACCTTTTTTCTGAGACATCACAGACAATGCAGGATGCAATACAAAAACACGTTTCACTTCAATATGAACCAATACAGCCTACTTTTATTTTGCATTTTTCGGTATTTTATTATCCATTGGTCATTCTTTTAGGAAATGTTCTACTTTTTTGTTGCATTTTTTCTCTTTTCTGCTTTTTGAACGGAGGTTTTTACGGTGTAGTCGTAGTCTATGTTCGAGATCCTACTGCATATTGCTTACGCAATTCGACTGCGTCACACAGGAATTTCCCTTATGGTTGCATCAGCACTTAAGTCCTGATCACGTGTGTTAAGTGCTTCTCCCAATTCAACGCAACAGAACAATTACTGCAGCCGCAGTGTGCGCAGTCAGCATAATGTATCTCACAAGCATAATAATCCGTGTCGCTACAGCCCATGAAGGGCCTAGACCGACCAGCCGGCTGCTGGCCTCACGCCCACATGCCGAAGCAGAGGTGGACGATCATCCAACCAGAATGGAGGTATCGTGTGGTTAGCACGATGATCCTCCCAGCCGTTATAGCCGGTATTCGCAACTGGCTTTCGCTATCTATCGTAGCTCCCCAAGTGCATCACGATGCTGGGTGGGCACCGGTCCCATACACTGGCCGAAATTTCATGAGAAAATTTCTTCCCCTATGAGGACACGAACCAGCGCGCATTCCGTAACGCGAGTCCTAGGTGGGATGCCTTAGATCGCGACGCCACGGCGCGGGACATCTCACAAGTATAGACGTAAAAATTCCGAAGGTAAAGTAACCGGCGATTCTTAAAATCCGAGACTCTACGAATGGCGATGTTTGTTTAATGCAATGCTGATTAAGTATCATGTCTGCGAATTTCAGTTCCTCCTAATATTTAAATATGCACTGACGTGATTTCGGAGACATCAATAATAATAATAATAATAATAATAATAATAATAATAATAATAATAATAATAATATTAACAATAAAATCTTGGTCATTTTTTAAATTTTAATGTCCTATTTTCAGAAATTTAAGGTCATTTTATAGGCTATCTTTCTGTGATTTATATTTCATTAACCTCCGAGCCCTAGTGATCATGAAGCCATCATATAAAATCTGTGGATGACGGCAGAAAAAGTGGGAAGTTTCCCGAGGCAATCTCACACAATACCGTCCTTGTCCACAGTAGCCATAAATATCATACTTGAGAGGATTTGAACCCTAGGCTTTCGTCATGTAAAATAGACGCTCCAGGTGTTTGGCTATCAATGCATCGAAGTTCGTTTAAATGACAGAAATCTAATAACTGCTTGTAGTAACATGCAGATTTTACTTCATTTGTGTATTTAACCTCAATGTCTGAAAAGGTATGTGACAAGATCGATCCATCAGGTGGCCCACTTTACATGATATTGAAATGAGGTTATATATATGCACAATTGAATATTTGTTGAGACGGGAAGGAAAAAAGAAAGTTCAGTTGAAAAGTTGTACCAAATCGTTAACTGTTCATGTCGTGATCCATACATTATTTCCAAGACGTTGTGTACCTTTGTAATAGCACGAACAGAAGAAAGTTCCAGAAGTAAGGAAAAGCGATTTCGTAACCTGAAAACAAATTCTGACCAGTATATAGGTTTCAACTCTGTATCATCTTCTCTGTAATAATTTCATGATAGTTATTTTAACAGTGAGAATAGAAAATTAGGACAGGAAGTTTTGTTGTGAGAGTAACAAAATTTTCTTCCACAAAAAAATTCTCTCTTCGGCTCTTTCTTTCTCTCTCTCTCTCTCTCTCTCTCTCTCTCTCTCTCTCTCTCTCTCTTTGTTTCTTCTATTATACATTTCTTCCACGTCTATTTGACTTCCTTTTTAATTCATTAACTAATTCATTCATCAACTCATTTTTCATTTCTTATTTTATAGCTATATTTCTTCCACCTCTTTCTTCTTTTTCCCCTTTATTCATTCATTGATTTAATCACTCACTGTCTTGCTTCCTTTCTTCGATTTTTTGGTTATATTTTTTTCCTTTCCACTTTCCTTTTAGCAATATACCATTGAAGTCTATACAAGTTTCGTGTCAGTTTTAATGATTCTCTTAATTAACATGATGACAATATAGTGATAAAGATGACAGAACATCCTTGGAATGATCGCAGGGATAAGAGATTAGTATGAGTGTCTTCATTCATTCATTCATTCATTCATTCATTCATTCATTCATTCATTCATTCATTCATTCATTCACTCATTCACTCATTCACTCATTCATTCAATGTTTTGTCCAAGGGGAGGTATTTCACTGCAAACCCAGCTTTATCCAATCTTTCCTATTTTCTGCCTTCCTCTTTGTCTCCTCATATGATCCATATATCTTAATGTCGTCTATCATCTGATATCTTCTTCTACCTCGAACTCTTCTCCCTTCCACCATTCCTTCCAGTGCGTCATTCTATGAGAGTATCTGGCGCATTATTGTCTCCCATCAGTTTGGTACGAAGGAGGGCTTGGTAATTTTTATTGCCTTTAATCGGCTATTTATTGACGCTATATCAACTACACGGAGTCGGCGTGCTTGGTTTAGCGCTGGCCTTCTATGCTCGAGGTTGCGGGTTCGATCCCGGTCCAGGTCGATGGCATTTAAGTGTGTTTAAATGCGACAGGCTCATGTCAGTAGATTTATTGGCATATAAAAGAACTCCTGCGAGACAAAATTCCGGCACACCGGCGACGCTGACATAACCTCTGCAGTTACAAATTATTGAATTATTTAGAATAACCTTCCAACATAAAGGTAAAGTACGGTAAGTAAATAAGTCATTCAGTACATAGGATCGTGTGATATCTGGTAACAGCTGGTAACACTGACAATATGGCAATATTTGCTGTTTAGGAACCTTTCTTACGTGACCATCACTATACTTGGATCGAATTCGCTATAGTATGTCACTCGCACAGTGCAAGGGCTCGAAACCCTTCTCTTGCGAGAACTGGGGCAGTCGCACTCGATGTGCAGGCCTTTAACATCTTCGGCTTTCCTGACCTGTTGCTGATCTGTCATGCCTCTCCGCGCCATGTGGTAGCTCATGAATGTCAAAACGCCTGCATTGCGTACTCTCAAGCAACCGCACATTTTCTTAGGAGCGATGATTGTACTTTATCTTGCTGATAATGTAAGGCGAATATCAATAAAATCCGTGGCGAGTTCCCGGACTCATCTCGTCAAATTACTCTCTCGTTACCGCTAATTTCATGGATGCAATTCACCGTGCAGTTATATAGCGTCATTAAATAACCGATTAAAGGAGTTAAAAATTACCAAGCCTTCCTTCGTACCAAACTGTTAGACTGTACGACGAGGACCTGTGTTCTACTGTATGTTTGATACACTGACGTTTAAAAATAACTCATTCCACTAATGGATAGTGTTCGATAATTTGTTCGTGTAAATGTCGCTTCTTTAGTTATTACTTGTATGAATAGATGGCGAAGATAACGGTGAATGTCTTCAATAGTACAGTAGTGGAAAAAAAACCGAACCGAATCTTGTAGCTGATTTCAGAGCCTTGTTCACTCCAGAGCACTATAGACTGGTAACTAAAACTTTCGTGGTTCAAATCCTGCCTGGGAAGGAAACTTTTTTTGTCCCTTATTCAAATTTATTCTCAATACTTTTCAATTGCGGCGATATTTTACTACTTAATTAACTTATTATTCCCAGAACATGAATTTTACCAGCAATCGAAAAGTATCGGAAATAAATTTGAATAAGGAAGAAAAAAAAAGTTTCCTTCCCAGGCAGGATTCGAACCACGAAAGTCTTAGTTACCAGTCTATCGTGCTCTGGAGTGAACAAGGCTTTGGAATCAGCTACAAGGGTTGGTCCGGTTTTTTTTTTTGCCACTACTGTACATAAATGTACCCGCATTACAAAATTCAATATCTCGTCCTCTTCTAATGACTGTGGAAAAACACACTAGATTTGGCGGGAAACCGCTGATACTGTGAATTATGAGAATAATTTATACTTAGTCATATCAAAATTTTCCCAAATACTTTTTTATCGTCCCAATTATAGGGTCACCGATTGAGAACTATCAGAACTATTTCAAAGTTTTGTTATATTTTTGGTTCTGATTTTTCCCGTGGTTTGAAAGTTCGCTTACACGATCAGAAAATTGGACGTCAGATATCTTTGAACGGCAGTGTACCTAAGATACAAAACATATAATAAGTAGTGGCAGAGGAAACTGTTACTTTAGTCAAATGTCCACCCCTGTTTATCGTCGTTACCTATATGAGCCAGTCAGGCAGGCATCCATTGGAAGCGCACACTGTGCTGACTTCATGCACATTATATCATTAATGTGCTCTAATACTCTCCAGGTAACTCGACCGCTCTACCAACTGCGCCATCCCGTCGCTTGTGTCAATGTTATTAGACGCAACTCATTTTAAAATATATCTGGAAAGTTTTTTTAAGGATTCTAAAATAAAATTATTCTTTGTTGCTAGAATTTCATGGTGAATTAAAGAAACGTAGAAGAGGCAATAATGACCTTTAAATTGTGACAGAACAAAACTCGGGAGAGATTTTCTATCGATTGCTCTTAGGTTACAAAATTATAACGTACAATTCTCGCATTATACGCTTCATTTTGTATACTTTCTGCCCGGACACTCTGTACTGTGATATCTGTCCAACACGGAAAGTGGAAAACAATATTTCATGATTAGAGTCCGCAAGTTCAGTAATTTAGTTTAGCTAAAATATGCAGGCAAATAGGCAGTTAATATTCAAGAAATAGGCAGTAAATTAATAAAACCAGTGAGTAAAATCGTCAAAACAGTAGTTTAATGTAGGCAAATTAATAAACCTGCGTATGAAATTTTAGTAGGTCCTACTTACTATTACTTTCCCTTGTTACATACCACAACAAGATTTTCTTTTTTCCAAGTTTTAAACCCTCAGATTCAACGTTTTCCATAATTGAAAAAGATCGTTCTACTTCCATCGGAATGATTGGGCATATTTAAAACATGCTATTGTAGATGGACTCTCATCGGTAACAATCAAGAAAGCTATAATAGGAGAGAGGGGATTCAATACAATATTTTTCCTGTTAATCGCTTTTAATTCTAAGTAGTCTCCACTTAGAGCGCTAACATCGTTTCTTACCAACATTCCACTACTGAATTTAGACTCCTGGAAGAGTAGAATTAACACGTGTGCTCTTGGTTTAAGTTGTTAGTCCTGCAAATATATTTTAAGTAAACCTTTTTGAATTTTAGTTACAGAATTCTGCTTTTTATCTGTTAGGAGGAGTAGTCACTCCACAAAATGTTTCTTCAAAATATCGCGAGATGGTGAAAGGTGACTTTTCATTTACAGTACCCTACAGTATATAGGTTTGTTCCAGCACGTTCAGAATCGATTCTGATCTACCTACTCATGCGCAGTAGCTCAATGTGCGTTCCAACAAGACTAGAACTGATCCCGAACCGATACTGAACTCCCAGTTACCTGTTCCAACGTGCTTTAGAACTCGTTCGCAACGAGTGCAATTGGTTCCCGATTAAGAGCAGGAACTGAGAATTCTGAACTGTTGACGCCTGCGCGGGTGGTTTAATCTGAAGTTATGTTTAAAATGCTTCGAGTCTAGGCAGGTTAAAATAAAAAAAAAAAGAATAGTCCATCATGAGTGATTTTAAAGGTGATAGTGATATATTTTATAACGAATTAAGTTCGGAAGATGAATATACGAGGCACGTGCATAAAGTAACTTTCCCACTCGTCCCACAGCTAGCAAACCATATATTGCGCGAAGCGACTGCATGTACGTGATAGAGTAATGTCTTGGCATGGCCCATGCGATAGCGGAACTTCCCGAGTGCTCTCAGTAGCTTCGTTGCATAGGTTGAAGATGGACGCTATTCCAGCTCCCGCCGCGTGTGAAGTGCGATCAGTGATAAAGTTTTTGAATGCACAGGGCATAGCGCCGATTGAAATTTATCGTCAGCTGTGCCAGGTCTATGGGCCTAACCTTATGAGCAAGCAGATGGTGCCTTGCTCCACAAGATCGTATGTGATGACGGTTGGCCTCCCACTGTGCTCCTCGTCATGCACATTTTGGCGTCCTGCTGAAAATTGTCTACAGCAGCAACACACCATCTGCTTGCCCATAGACCTGGCACAGTTGACGATCAATTTCAATCAGCGCTATGCCCTGTGCATTCAAAACCTTTATTATTGACCGCACTTCACACTCGGCGGGAGCTGGAATAGGAACGTCCATTTCAACCAATGCAACGAAGCTACTGAGAGCACTCGGTAAGTTCCGCTAGCGCATGCGCCATGCCAGGACATTATTCTATCACGTACACGCAGTCGCTTCCCGAAACTTATGGTTTTCTAGCTGTGGAACGAGTGGGAAAGTTACTTTATGGACGCGCCTCGTAATTTTAATATGAGAAGAAACTCCGAAGGCCGTGAAAGAACAAAGAACGTTTCAAGAAATGTTCCAACAACGTAAAATCTCGAACTAGTTCTGAGACCGTACACAACTGGCGCATGCGTCGAAAGAAGTTCGGTATTATTTCAGAACGCGTTCTGAATTATTGCTTGCTGGAATAAACGTTGTAGCAATGTTATCAAATAAAGCTAATTTGATATACTGCTAGATTTTCCTAGCCACGGGCATTATTATAAATCATATGTTACCGGAAACACGAATCATTTAATTGCAATAAATATTTTTGCATGTTTACGAACAAAATAAAGTTACTAAATACATCTGGTGCATTCTAACACAACAGATTTCACTGGTCATGTCTAAATTATTTCAAATTTCACAGCTCATTTCCTATCACTAATTTTTGGGATATCACGTTCTAAAAGCGCTGATGGTATTGGCTCAAGGTTTTATTTTTCACAAAAAAAATAGAAAGAGATAAAAGAAATTGTAATAGAGATTGTTACATATCAAACACTGATGAAAATACGAATATAACGGGAAAGTGCAGAGAAGTCGTTTGAAATTCCCGCAATTCTTTCTGCATGTGGCGTTCCGCTCGTGACTACAAGAAGCTTCTCGACAGATTACACTTAACCCGGCTTATGAGCCCCTCTCTCCTATTATAGTCCTCTTGGTAACAGTAGCACAAATGTGCCAATCCTGCTAGTCGTTCTCGATACAATTCCACGTGCCAAAGAACTTATTACTTTTCCGTCTCCGCAGTGTTTTCTTGGAATCTGTAGGAACTGAATCTTTCAGACGAGAGAAACCAACTCTCTCGGGGTGTGAGATGCAATAGCAGCAACTGGTCCCACTAACCCTCTCGGCCGACTGATCAGTATAAGGTTGGTTTGTAGGCATATTGCCACAAATAATTTAAACGTATTTGTGTGGAATGACATTCTTAATAGAGTTTCCCATTAAGCAAACTTATCATTCAATTTTTGTAACAGGTGTTTTATTTATAAAATAAAAATGTGTTTTTAATATATTCTGAATTCGTACAATTTCTTTCCCTTGTACTGATTATTTCATAAATACAGGGTTGTTTCCAATCTCTGATTACGAATTTGAATGATGTTATGTGAGTCAGAAATCACACCGACAGCTGAATTGCGGCGAGAGGTGACAGACCAGTAGTGAGTGATTTCATAATCAGAGTGCACGGTGTATCAGAGTAGCAATGCCCAAGAAAATCGAGCCTATTTGGGAGGAGTACATAACAATCCTTGCCGATGCCAAGTACAGTTACGAGAAAATCATAGGAGCCTCAAAACACGTGGTTTCGTTATTTCTAAGAAAGTCATATTGTGTGTAGCTAATAAGACTGGCAAAACTCGGATGGAATTAATTCCAGAGTGGAATAAGCAAGCAAATCTACCCCCTGTCACAAGTCGCCGCACCCCACGAGATGATACAAATTAATTCCATTCGAGCTTTACCAATCTTATTATGTACGCAGAAGATGCTTTTCTTGGAAATAACGAAACCTCGTTTATTGCAGGCTTCTTTTATTTTCACATAACTATACTTGGCATCGGAAAGGGTTGTTATGTACTCCTCCCAAAGAGTCTCGATTATTTTGGGAATTTCTGCTGTGAGTTGCTGTGCACTCTGACTATGAGGTCACCCACTACTGCTCTGTCAACTCGCGCCACAGTTCAGCTGTCGTGTTAGTCCTGACACACATGATGTTAATAAAATTCGTTATCAGGGATCGGAAACAACCCTGTAGGCCTAAATAATAGCAGAAAATGTCCATCAAATTAAAAAGAAAGCAAAACAGAAAGCGACCCTAAGGTTCCGATATGTGCGCAACATTTTTTTCTCTATCAAACAATTTCGCCTATCTACCCAGTAAAAAAAGACATAAATACCGGGTTCTATTAATGACTTTGTAATTACATAATGCGGGAGAAAGTATGAAAGGTTTATAGCTATACTGTATTTTTATATTATACACTTTTATTTTTCGTTTAATTTTAGAATTAATGCCAGTGAGTTATTGTCCCCAAAAGTAGCTTCATGCTGTAAGAAAATAAAGAAAATACAACAACGTCTACTAAATTCCCACCTCCCGCATTTTATCTCTCGCAGGTGGGCTGAGCTGATGTTACATGCGCCCTGTGATTGTCAAGAAGGACAAGCTAATTAATTCTCAGACACGGCTGAACGCTTGCTCGCACAATACCTACCTACCTGTCCATTGAGAGAAATGGCAGTTCGGATAATTTCCAATGATACTCCTTCCGATGCGACGCTGACCATTACAGTAACATGTTTTCTCAGAAAATCGCTCAAGACGATTAAGAAACAGACAGATAAATAAAGTGCCAGAGACAGATGGGAAGGGAGGAAATAAACATGTTCAATTCGTGGCAACATGTTATTCGCCCAAATTTTTAATACAAAACCGCAAGATACTGCATGTAAGTATGTAGTTTAGTGAAATTTAGTGTGATAATAATACCGTACAGCTAATGCATTTTGTCAAGACACTACCCCAGTCTTTCTACATACGTAGCTGCGCACGAGATCGGATGAGTCTACTTACGAATTATAGGGGAATGGGTTAGTTTTTGCCTTGAACTCGGTAGACACACGCCTGACCTTCACTTCTACTTTTATCCCCTCTACAGAAACGTTGTTCCCCTACTGCATATCGCAAGTGTCTTGACAAAAAGCATGCGCTGTACTATATTGTAAAAACATGTGTACTGTACATACCCGGTGAACCGTAAGCAATGTCATTAATTTTTCGGGCTTATTGCTTGAGATATTTCAAACAAAAATTTAGTACAATTTAGCTCGTTTTTGCTTTCTTTTCGAGATAAAAATGGTTTCACTTTAAACATCTCATAGCGTGTTTTGGGAAAACTATTGATTTAATTCCCAATATGCTCAGTCAGTTTAAGAGAGCAATGTATTATGATAATGAATGATTGATAGAATTTTAGTTTTGTCCTTTAAATGTGCAGAAATTTAATCCGAACAAGTTTAACATTTTAAAACTCCTTTTTAGATCGAAAATTACATTTGTTCGGATGAAATTTCTGAACATTTGAAGGACAAGACTAAAACTCTTTCAGTCACTTCCCATCACAATACATTGCTTTTTTTAAGTTGACTGAGCTTAAATAAATGGCTTTCCGAAAACAGTCTAGGAAATATTTCGTATAAAACAATTTTTATCTCGAAACGGAAGCAAAACTGTATCAAATGATTTTTTTTAATATCTCAAAGAATAACCCTATGAAATTAATGACATTACTTACGGTTCACTCTATACATAGTCTACATCAGCCAGCATGGCCGAGCTTAGCATATAAAGATGTACGTATGCATTATGTTCTTAATAATACATGCTAAGAATTACGTAATTTTGTGTAACATGAGAACTTGTCCAATTTGGAAAATAATTTCGGTCCCTTGCGGTTTTGCTTTGATCATGTTTGTACTATGAAATATATACAACAGTAGAACGTAATTTATTATTATTATTATTATTATTATTATTATTATTATTATTATCATTATTATCATTATTATTATCATTATTATCATTATTATTATTATTATTATTATTATTATTATTATTAATGAAAACAATCCTGTCCCTGCCACACAAAATATTACTTGCTACGCAGTTTTTTTACTATCATTTCAGTAATCAGCGTTGTCCACT
Organism: Periplaneta americana; assembly: GCF_040183065.1. Lineage (NCBI taxonomy): Eukaryota > Metazoa > Arthropoda > Insecta > Blattodea > Blattidae > Periplaneta > Periplaneta americana. The sequence continues at coordinate 77,719,842 of NC_091126.1, forward strand.
TAGCAACAACCAAACAAAATTCATTCTTTGACCGAACAAAAAATATTCGAAATTTGTTACCTTTTATAATAATAAATAACGTCAAAGTAAATATTCTTTTCATGGGTACTACACCATTCAATTCGTCATTTTTTCTACATAATAGGTCACAGGGACATCGAATAATTCGCAATTATTTGTTATTTTTCTTTAATGAAGAGACATTAATTTTAATAAAGTAATTGAAGGATTTTTTGGAAAAACAACCATATTCCAAAAAAATAAATAAATAAATTTTCGAGAGAAACAAAAAACCATCTGGCATGAGTATTGTTGACACTTCAAGTATGAAATTAATCATGTCATTTCTTAAGGTGTTGTAGAAACTTGGAAAACTGAAGTACATTTATAACTTAAATTGCCTCATGCATGTGTAAATGCAGGTAACTGTGGACAATGGTCCTTCCAAGAAAAAATACTCCATTGTGGCTGAAGCGTGTCTCTGCTTTAATCTTTTTCTTTATTATATCCTGTTTCTTCTCGTTTTATTGCTTAGATTTCTTCCATGAGATTACTTCTGCACCTAAAGATGACTACATAACTAATAGGCTACAACAATTATAATTCACGTGGTAAAGTATTTTTCTCAGAGATGGATTTTTCCGCGTAGGCTACATAAGAAGCAGTACTACTAATCTACTGCAGTTTAAAATTGTAAAGATAAATGTTTCAAGATGATATTTGTAAATGCTACCATCGTCCTGGACAATGGCTGTTTTCACAAAATAAAGTATTTGAGCTAGGGTTGTTTTATGAAAACCACTGAAAATTTTCACTCCTATATAAGACTAGGTCCTACATAGGACTATGTATTTTTCACTAAGAATTAACTCAGTAGATGGCCACTTCAATACGCTCACCATATGCTTAATATCTGAAATTTGCATTTTTTTTTGGACTACGATTCCTTTTCTTATATTAAACCTTCAATTATAGGTCTAATTAAATTGCATCATGCCCGCACTAATTGAAAAGTAAATACTAGGAACAAAATCCGTCCGGTAGTTGAGAAGAAGTTGCTGTACACAGACAGATCTAAAGGCCTTATTGTTAGATATTTTCTTGAATTAGGAATGGTGAAAACATATGAAGACAACAAGGAAGAACTTGATAATTCATGTTTTACTGTTTCTACAGGGAGCAAGTTGAAAGTTTCAAGACCCATTCTATTGTGTTGTTTTTGGCTTATCATTCTTAAAATGTCTTTGGCCCTAGAAGATTCTTATTCTGTACAGATAACTACACAAATCTACACTACCTGAGCTACTACATGACATCTAAAACAAAAAATCAATAATTTTGTACCTATCACGTTTTTCCTCAGTGGTTTTCATATGTATCTTATTTCCGCAAAAAATTCGAAATATATTTTTTGCTGCTTCAAAATTCTTCATTTTTATACTGGATATGAATAGGTTCCCCTTCCTTGTTGATGTGGCCCGTATGTTGATGTTTCTACATGAATGACATGGTGCAACCCCCCACCCCCAAATTGGCACCACTCTTCATGCGGGTAACCTAAATTCGCTCAAAAAGTAGGAAATTTTTTTATTAATGCATTAACACAAATTTTAGTATTAAATTACTACAAATTTTAATGTTACATAACACAAAATATATTTTTCGTGTAGTTACTTGATAACGTTGTATATTTTTGTATGTAACTAAATATTGTTATGGAGGGCTCAAGTCGTTCAGAGAAAAGAGCCTCATGTTACTTCGCTTAACATCCTCGAGGAACATTAGCTACATTCATAAACTAGTGCTCAAAGTACAGTTAAGCTACAGTTAAACGCAACCCGCTAATAGGTATGTATGTAGTATCATCCTATGTTGCTTCAGTAGTGTGTTTTGTTTATGTTAAGACAGTGACCTGTAGTAGGTCCTGACTTGGCTCAGTGCTTTGTTGAGTTACACAGTGTGTGCAATGGACTTTGTTCGTACAACAAATCAGAGCATCGACTGCATTATGTTAAATAATTTTAAATAATATAGGTTTCAATGGAATGCTATGTGCGGTAATAAATCTTGAAGGAACACCGGCGTAGCTCGGTCGGCTAAGGCGCTTGCCTGCCGATCCGAAGTTGCGTTCGGGCGCGGGTTCGATTCCCGCTTGGGTTGATTACCTGGTTGGGGTTTTTCCGAGGTTTTTCCCAAACATAAGGCAAATGTCAGGTAATCTATGGCGAATTCTCGGCCTCATCTCGCCAAATATCTTCTCGCTATCACCAATTCCTGCCGGTCTGAAGTTGCGCTCGGGCGCGGGTTCGATCCCCTCTTGGGCTCATTACCTGGTTGGGTTTTTCCGAGAGTTTTCCCCAACCGTAAGGTGAATTCTAGATAATCTATGGTGAATCCTCGGGCTCATATCGACAAATACCATCTCGCCATGACCAATCTCATCGATGCTAAATAACCTCGTAATTGATACAGCGTCGTTAAATAACCAACTAAAAATCACCAATTCAATCGGCACTAAATAACCTCGTAGTTGATACAGCGTTGTTAAATAACCAAGTAAACAATTTTTGGAGGTTTATTGATAGGATGTGTTTGACATTAATAAAAATAAATTCAGAAGTTAGCGAAATAACAGATACAAAAGGCGAACATGAACGCAAAATTTAAGCAATAGGGAAGCACAAAGACATGAAGTAACAAATGAAGGTAAACGCAAAGCGACTAAACAATAATTAAGTGTGCAATCAAATAAAATTTTGCGTTTGGCTCTTTTAGGTAATACTGTATGAGCTCAAACATGGAAAAATAAGATATTAATAATATTCACACAGTCTAGTATATACAATCGCGAAGCTCAATACGTAGTAAATATGCAAACATTAGATAGTTGTTCACCACTAGGATCGCTAATATCGCCTCATTACAGGCAATGCAAAATAGTAGCGTCACAGTCTATTGTTTCTAGTACCCTCAAAACTCAAGCTTCGTGACTGTATATAGTAGACTGTGTTATTCACATGTCCACATACAGAAACAAAAGGAAAGAGTTATCTACTAAGTGGATTTCTGAAATATGTTACAGTAATAGGTTACAGACATTACGCAAAATGCATATTTTACTCTTATTTTAACCTGTAGTCCACACCTGTGGAGTAACGGTCAGCGCGTCTGGCCGCGAAACCAGGTGGCCCGGGTTCGAATCCCGGTCGGGGCAAGTTACCTGGTTGAGGTTTTTTCCGGGGTTTTCCCTCAACCCAATACGAGCAAATGCTGGGTAACTTTCGGTGCTGGACCCCGGACTCATTTCACCGGCATTATCACCTTCATTTCATTCAGACGCTAAATGACCTAGATGTTGATACAGCGTCGTAAAATAACCCAATAAAATAATAAAAAAATTAACCTGTATTTTTAATGTTTGACGAGTTTTGACAACGAGGAACACTCAAGAAGAACAGTACAGTGTTGCCACTTCGCATAGGTAAGGTAAGAGTACATACTCTCCATTTCAAAGTTTTGCAAATGATACTTTTAAATTTGCGTTATTGTGGCATTAGCAGTTTTATTAAAACGATGTTAATTTGTGCATTTATAAGTTATGGTGCATCTACACAGTTCAACTTTTCTTTCTACTTTACGCATTCAAGCAATGCATGCAAGATTAATATTATTCAGAGTGTAAGGGGTATAAGTGCCATCCTTTTCACAGTCGTCGAGAATGGTCTACAGGATCAAAAAATGTCCATACTACATAGGGTCAAAATTTGATAGTTTTCCCAGAAAAAAAATTCTTTTCTTATTTTATTTGAGTTACACTGGTTATATCGTTAGTAAAATTACGAAAACAATTACATCAGTAGGTATATCTAGCAAAGAGTTAATTTTACTTTAAATAAATATTTGTGTTCTATTACGTTTTCGTGAAATTAAATAAAAATGTATGATTAAATTTCTTAATATCTGGCGTGAGAGACGTGGCAACGTGTTCAGCAGGCAGTACTCTGCACAGACGAGAGTACGTGTCAGCCGAGTTCTACTGCAGAGCGGATTACAATTCAGTACAGGGTATTCGATATACAACATATAATGTCATTTACAGTTTAGGAGTATAATATGTTATTAATTTATGGAGAAAGTCGTCGTAATTCAAGTGAGGCAAGAAGGATGTACCGTCAACGCTTTTCTCAATGAAGGTTACTTAATCGGCGAACTTTTGTAGCAGCTTCTCAACGATTTTTATAAACTAAAACTCTCTTACCTCGTTTCGGAAATAATCCAACCAGAAATTTGTTTAAAAATGATACTGCTTTACGGAAGCGGGAGAGATTAAAATTTTGCATTAGAAAAAAAGTTCATGTGATTTTGTGCAGAAAACATTTATCGCTTGTTTTTTAGACGTACAATAAAAATGGAGCAATATTGTTACATAAAATGTAAATTTACCATAATGTTCTATTAATGAGATTGAATGTTTGTATTTGCTGCTCGTTTTATGTAAACAACAGTATTATCATAGTCCGTTCTTGCATTAGAACAGAGCATCTCTTTTGTACCGATATGTCTGTACCCGCTTGTGCTGTACTGTGTATTTATAAACTCCCTCCTCCCCATCCAGCAACGTTGCAAAACGTCTAATATTGTAGACTTTAATAATTAGTTAAATATTACAATTAGAAAAAAATTGTAAAGACTTTTTTTTCTTCCTTATGACATAAATCTAAAATATTTTAAGCACACTCTACTTAGAAATGTTTTTATTGAACAGAACTAGACTCTTGCGGAAGTCTCTAAATAGTCCTAAATGACCAAGTTGTTATTTTTTTCTCCTCTCTATTCTTTTTTTTTTTCCTTTTTGTTATCTTGATATATTACTTAATCATTTGTATCTGTATGCCATATAGTACGATTTTGCTATTCAACTTTTTATGTTTTGTAACCCACATGTATTTTCCTATTAGTATATTAATTGTAATAACTGTATACTACATCTCAAGTGTATTAATCATAGAATTTATCTCGAGCAATTTATGTCTTATAAATTATGTATATATATATATATATATATATATATATATATATATAATTTATAAGACATATATATGTTATGCAACTGATTTTGATTATATGTAGTATAATTTTCTACTTTATTTTATATTCTCCTTATATTATGTAACTGATCTTGACTATTTGTAATTTTCTACTATATTTTATGTAATTTCTAAGGTAGACTATCTTCTTTTTTGTGCTGTTTTGTAATCTATAACATAATTTTGTATTTCATGCATATTATTGAATCCGGTTAAGTGGAAGAGAAGGTCTTATGGCCTTAACTCTACTAAGCAAATTAAAACTACTACTGCTACTGCTAATAAATAATCATCAGTTAATATAATGACACTTATACTCCTTACACCCTGTATATATAGGTTACGTAGTGAAGATGAAGTTCCAAACGGCGCGTTATGTAGACACAAAATCTTCATGCATCTTAATTAAAGGGTTGAGAGCCATAGTGGGCCAAGCGCCATATATTAAAAACGAAGAAAACAAGGGTCAAAGTTAAGTAAACACCATAATTCAATGAATTATATAGCAAATAATATAAAGTATGCACATTAAAACAAAATGATACATCAATCTTCATTAAACTATGGTATTCACTAACTTTAACCTTTGCCTTCTCCGTTTTTAGTAACTGGCACTTGGCCCACTATGGTTCTGAACCCTTCAATTGAACGCGCGTTTCAAACTTGATTCTTTCAATTTTCTTCCCAGATTGCATGCGTATTCGCATGGAAATTGAACCGTGTAGATGCAGCTTTACGGCTTCATGTGTCATATAATATTTACAAAATAAAGCAATTATATTTCCTTTCTGTGGAAAGGAAAAAATGAACGCCATTTTATCCAATACAAATAACGTTAGGATTAGGTAAAATTTGAAGCCAAGACTCCGGAGTGAAAAGAACGATGATACAATGCTTGTGGCTGTTAAGGCTTGGCAAAAATCAACAAATCACCGACTATCGCTCTGTAAGTAGAAGCGGAACTACTAGTATGCAGGCTGCGGTATGTCGCCGAAGAGAGGGTTCCACTTCACGTCCTTATCATTTCACGGAGAAGGACAACAATGAGATCGCGTGATCGCGATAGTGTTTTGTGAACATTTCCCGTGGCGGGAGCACCGGAAGCTGCCAGCACTAATCCGTCCGCCACGCGCCCTGGCGGCGGAGCAGTCGAGGCCCCTGACAACGGTCATCATCGACACACGCAAACCACATCTGTACGTATTCTCAGTTCAGTTACAAACAATGAATGTCTTAGCTTGAGATTGAACTATCACGATCAGTTTCCTAATATTCGACAGATGACGTCTACTTAACATTCCTCAATTCTCTAACGATCAGTTAAAAGTTAGCTGAATCAGAACGAGGATTAGCGTAAAAATTTTCTGGTATGAGATATTTATCCAAAATGAATAGTTATTTTGTTGATCACATTATATGAAAATACCTCATATCTTTGTTTAGGCTTTAATCAACAAAAACTCTACATACCTTGTAAGTAGTACAACCAAACTGTTCCTAACAGTAGGCCTACGGTACAGTATCTAAGTGAATGAGTAACAAACAAGTGACTATATACAGGTTGCTAAGTAGGCCTACTTGTTTTTTTACAGTATATTTGGTATTGTTCAAGTAGACTATATTTAACTGTCGACCTTTTGGTGTAGTATGTAATATTTTGTTTGTGCTGTTATTTTGATAAATTAATGCACAAAGAATTTTTCTGTTTGTATTTGTGTATTGTTATTCAGTATTTAATACATTTATACCTGGCTTCTTTTTACCAATGTGTATTTGTATTAACAGTAGAGCAAACTCTTATGCTCTTATGCCACATACAATTAAGTATAATAGGTTTTTATATTGTAAGGTGAGAGTATAGATATAAAAATTAGTAAATTTAGTTACATTATTTTACATTAGGTGTACAGCGCATGCATTATATCCAGACAGTCCCCCACTCTTCCTACAGAGCTGCGCACGAGATCGGATGAGTCTACTTACGAATTATAGGGGAATGGGTTTGTCTTTGCCTTGAACTCGGTAGACACATGCCCGATCTTCCCTTGTATTTCTACCGCCTCCATAGAAACGTTGTTCCCGTACTGCACATCGCGAGTGTCTTGACAAAATGCATGAGCTGTAAGTTAATTAAACTAACGAAAGCAAAAATTATACAATTTTAATGGCGAATAAAATCTTTGTAATTCAAAGCGTAACTTTCGGTATAAAAACTGTATTTGTCATTTAATTTAATTTATTGTATTCCATACATCTTACATTAGTAATGAAGCTTTAAGTTGTCGAACAAGTCAAAATTTTACAAGATTACATTTTTTTTGGCGAAATGTAGTGAGATGAGGCCGAGGATTCGCCACAGATTACCTGGCATTTGATTTATGGTTGGGGAAGTATATGAATATAATTTTGCATGAATATAAGTTTGTATGAATATAATATGTACTTTTCTTGTACGTACGTACTTAACTTTTATTTTAACTTAATCTTTACCATCCCTAACCCATATTTATCCTTCTGATCGGGAGAAGTGTATGTAAATGTGTGGGCCTAGAAGAGGTAAGACTTTTATGTATTTTTTGTCTTTAGCTTTATATGCTTATATTGGTATGCATTTTTTTTTTAATTTAGAAGTAATGTAGAACATGTTACATAAGCATACCTAATTTCGTTCATGATATTTACATCCAAGTTTAGAGAATTCATAGCCCATAACAAAATGATAGAAATAGTCCACGATAGCCCACAATATAAATGCGTTAATTTCAATATGCACACATGAATTTGGAAAGTAACCACTGTAGCAACTGTGTTAGAAAGAGAGAAATGTCCACTCATCAAAATGGCGACGTGCAACCTAGCGGCACGTGGCACGATATTTTAACATATTGTGTTTATTTCATTTTAGTATAGAGTTCAATGGAACAGACCCGTACGAGTTCAGCCTATCGCCTCCAATGTAGATTTTCAAGAGAATAATGTCGGAGAAAGACAAAATATGTAACTAAATGTAACATGTTGACGGAATCAGAGTAGACCTATAATGAATACACGGGAACTGCGAATCGTCCGTATGAAGCTATCATCTCCATAGTTTCTACACACGAAATGCCTCAAAACGTATACAGAATTCCTTACATTTGAATAAATCAAGAGATGGAAGTCAATACTATGAAAGCCCCACCACGTATCTTCAGCTCTCGGATTAAACATGCATTTTTATCAAACAGCCTTTTTAACTTTTTAACGACATAGCTTATTCAGATAATGAAATGATAAGGACGACAAAAAACAGAAACCAAAGTAAATGTAGGAATCCTATGCCATAGCCATTTTTCCACCATGAATTTCGCAGGATCTCGAGTATAGAAGCTCAGTAGTCTAGTCTTTTGTCAGAACCTCAAAATGTTTAAAAATTCAGAGGGTTCTCTTATTACCTTCAACACCGCATGTTTCCTTTCACCAACACACTCCATTTCATCCCACATTCCCTTCACATCATGCAGAATAACACAGTAGAGCCTACGGGTGATTGAAAAGTTTATGTCTGTACATTGGGATGTGAGAGGACTTAATCATTTACAATAGATGTACTTTTTTAGTTGGTTATTTAACGACGCTGTATCAACTACTAGGTGAGATTGGTGATAGCGAGATGGTATTTGGTGAGATGAGGCCGAGGATTCGCCATAGATTACCTGGCATTCACCTTACGGTTGGGGAAAACCTCGGAAAAAGCCCAACCAAGTAATCAGCCCAAGCGGGAATCGAACCCGCGCCCGAGCGCAACTTCAGACCGTCAGGCAAGCGCCTTATCCGACTGAGGCACGTCGGTGGCTAATAGATGTACTGTAAGTACGCATTGTTTCTATTAATCACTATCTTGGAACTATGAACATTCTTATATATTAGAAATATTTTTGATCTCGAATAACTGCTGTACAAAGCAATATCCAGTTAATCAAATACTGTATACTAAGAATTGCAGGTAAAGAAAGAAACCATTTACTAATTCTGTAACTGACCACTTGAAGCCGGTGTCACTGAAACTCAGCAGAAAAGTATCTGTTTTCTGTTTACATCGCAGAATGGGTGAAAAGTAGGTGTTAAAATTCATTTCTTCTCGAAAATGATCAGCGTAATAATATAACCACTTGAATCACCCTGATAATATCATGGTAGTGTGTACGATGTTCGGTGATGTTCAAAAGTCTATGATCCAGCCACTTTATTGCTTTTCTGTGCAATATTTACGATTTGCCTCCAGTAGGAGTCGGGCATATAAATTTAGGGCGATGCTCGCTAGCACATGGATACTAGATGAGGAACGCCTTGCTGCTCGTTGAATCCTAGGGTCGCGAGTTCAAACATGGTCGAGGGTGGTGTATTTTAAAGGACAACAAAATCTTTATCATGACTGCATCCAAGAAGGAAGTAAAGCTGTGTGTCTATTGTCGTAGATTTACGGCAGGTAAAATAACACTATCCTTGATAAAAGGGCCCCAGACAAAATGTTTTGGTCGTTCCTCACCTACGTTGAATTTCGAATGTGAATAAACTCTATCGTTCGAAGTGTTGTTACATAAACATTAATGCTTCTACATTTTAGTCAGTTACTTACTAGCGCTCTACCAACTACTAGGTTATTTAGTTTCGATGAAATTGGTTAAAGCGAGATGGTATTTGGCCGCGGTTTCGCCAAGGGGCTTACCTGACAGTCGCTTTACAGTTGGGGAGAAAAGTCGGAAAAATCCCAGACAAATTAAGAGCCCAAGGGGTATTGAACTCATGCTGAAGCGTGATTCCAGATTAACAGGCAAACGCAGAACTACGTCGGTTGATCCTGCTATTAATATTTAGTTATTACCAGGCTTCGAGACTTTGGACCCGATAAAATAAGTTTACTGTGCATGCACTATAGGTTGTTGACTCGCTGCAGGTAGATAGAGATGTGTTGAGGTAACAACGTTGCTATTTAGAGTAGAGTACGGTAGTATGGGGAAACACACATATGAACATTCTGAAAGTAAACATACATTACACAATGATAATGTCAAAAGAATGTGAAAAGCATTTATTCTCTTGTCTTTTATAAGCATTCTGTTTAATTATACACAGTGTTAATGGTGGAAATAAGCATGTAGCAATTTTAATTTGTTCATTTATCCTATTGGTCGTCTATAGGAAATGCAGTTACTGCAGTACCTACTAAAAGATACATTCTCAGTGTCTCAAACGTAAATCTTTTTCGGTTATCTGCCAAAGTTTGTACTGTAGAAAACTGCGCTCTACGTCGCATGACGTGGTAGGAGCAAAACGAAAAAACCTAACATTATTGCAGTCTCTAAGAGACAGTTCTTTATTCTCGGGTGACTATGCCCACTAATTTGCTGTTTATGTTACACAATGTTCCATATCCGTTATTTTTACATAAAATTGATTTCCATTTCTGTTTTACACGTTAAGTAACCGGTGTACTTGATGTCTCATTAATTCTCTGTGTCATTTCCTAAATTAATTTGAGGGCTTCCGGCATCTCTTGCTCTGACTTCTCTGACCGTGTAATAGTTTCAGACACAGTTTGTATGAAAACAAAATTATTCGACAGAACCTTCAAATCCAGAGCGTTTTGCTTTGCGTATTTGTTGGCATTCATTCTACAGTTCCCCACCCACTGTACGCTTTACCACTATACTCAGTACGCCGTTATGCGGATTTCCCACTGAACTGCTCTATTGGGTCCGAAGTCTCGAAGCCTGGTTATTACCATAGCTGGGAAGTTGGTACCAAAACTGTTAAGTTGTGTGAGCTTGGACTATATCTCTACCGAATGAAAAGTCTAGTAGCGCAGCTGTTAATGTCAGTGAACCAGAACGACAAACATGTAGTACAGCTGGGTGGTAACCAAACTTGTTCTTCAATCGTTCACGGCCTTAGAATAAGAAAATAAACGAATACAATAAACAAATAATGATTTGTAATTATAAACTTTGTAACGCCCAACATAAAATAATTTACCCATACATATAAAAATAACATTAAAAGTATATAATTATGATTCTAGCCTCATTATAACAAATAACAATAAACATTTACATTTTATAAATAAATACTCCTTTTATGTTCAGAAAAAAATAAAAACAATATTTGTACTCTGAAAATATTCGTTCTACGTCACAAGACGTTACTGGAGCAAATCTGAAATATGATACAGTATTTCTTACTATCACCAGGTGAACAAAAACTTTGTGAATCTAATAGTGTATCTCGTATATGAGACATAATATTAAACCCATAATTGTTTTCAAGACAATTTTTCATTTCTATTGTAACGACAGATAGGAAGTTCGTATCGTAATTCCGATGTTGAACTTGGACTGTAACGCAGCCGAATGCATAGCAGCACGTGACGTCAACATTTAACAAAGAATAATCCGGGTAAAATAAACGTGTTACAAACTTCTGTTTGCATAATTATTTATAAAGAGATGAGTTTACTTTTTTGAAATCATGCATAATATTAATATTACGTAAATAATACAATACTAACAGAATAGCTCACTTTGTTCAAAACCTAAACTATTAATATAAATTAACAATATTCTTCAAATTATCCACGACTGTACACAGCTCCATACAATGATAGTATTCGCTCTGTTGAAGCGCATATCGTCTGTAGCGAGCGGGAACAGGGCGAGGCGCGGGTGACATCTATACTCCTCGCTGTACAGACCGTTTATTTAGTCCTGACAGCTCAGCGACGCGAAAGAGGGGAAGTAATAGGAGGAGTGGGGAGAGCTACGGAGTAGTGATAAGGGGAGCGGCGAAGGAATGCTTAACTCTACTGGAAACACAACGCTATGCCGCATGCGTGACATCCGATAGCTCAGAATGCAGGCAACAGACTAACCTGAACATCCCTTGGCGTAACTTAATGAACTTGCCTGACCAAGGCGCAGATCGCTAGCGACTGTCAGGACTAAATAATCGTACTGTACTCAACTGCAATCTACAGTTTTGGTACAAACTTCCTATCTATGATTATTACTACATTGAGCGGCAAAAACAACTTATTGGCTTTTTTTCTTTAATTTATTTATTGTCGCTTTAACTTATAGCAAATGTCACTTCGCGACACAAACTTATTTTAACAATAACGTAATATTTAACAAGTTAATTCATTACAGTAAACATTACACAATTTTATCAAATAATCCAGTTAAGTTGAAAAGCTTTATGACACTATTGCAGTAAGAAGGTTCGCCAAGAGATCTTGCTATATCGATGGGGATTTTTAGTTGTTCTCGTAACTGATTATATTGTGGACAGTCCTGGATGATGTGCTTCACAGAAAGAATATTATTGGCTTTATGAGCGGTCGTAGCGCGCGTTTAAGTGAGAAGATCCGATAGCACTCTCGCGCTGGAGGAAAACGAATTGAATGTGAAAGGTGGTGATTTAGGCATCTAGTCCCGTAAAAATAATGCCCAAGTAGGAGGTAATAAGAAAACGTTATGTTGATCTTACCTTGTCGATGTCTAAGAAGTGATATCTCGTATCTGTAAATTTGCAGGTGAACAAACAACTGTTTAAAAATTAATTGCTCCAGAAATAGACAAAATTTTTATATATGTTTCTGCTTTGTAAGATCTTCTACTCGAGGATGAAATATTAGTTAAATGTTCAACTTTGTTAACTTACTTACTTACAAATGGCTTTTAAGGAACCCTAAGATTCATTGCCGCCCACACATAAGCCCGTCATGGGTCCCCATTTTGTGCAAGATTACTCCACTCTTCATCACCATATCCCATCTCCCTCAAATTCATTTTAATATTATCCTCCCATCTAAGTCTCGGCCTTCCAAAGGTCTTTTTCCCTACGGTCTCCCAACTAACACTCTATATGCATTTCTGGGTTCGCCCATACGTGCTACATGCCCTGCCCATCTCAAACGTCTGGATTAAATATTCCTAATTATGTCAGGTGAAGAATACAATGCGTGAAGTTCTGCGTTGTGTAACTTTCTCCATTCTCCTATAACTTCATCCCTCTTAGCCCCAAATATTTTCCTAAGAACCTTATTTTGAAACACACTTAATCTCTGTTCCTCTCTCAAAGTAATAGTCCAAGTTTCACAACCATACAGAACAACCGGTAATATAACTGTTTTATAAATTGTAACTTTCAGATTTTTTGACAGCAGACTGGATGATAAAAGCTGCTCTGCCGAATAATAACAGGCATTTCCCATATTTATTGTGCGTTTAATTTCCTCACGAGTGCCATTTATATTTGTTACTGTTGCTCCAAGATATTTAAATTTTTCCACCACTTCGAAGGATAAATCTCCAATTTTTATATTTCCATTTCGTACAATATTCTGGTCACGAGACATAATGATATACTTTGTCTTTTCGGGATTTACTTCCAAACCTATCGCTTTACTTGCTTCAAGTAAAATTTTCGTGTTTTCCCTAATCGTTTATGGATTTTCTCCTAACATATTCACGTCATCCGCATAGACAATAAGCTGATGTAACCCGTTCAACTTTGTTAACATAATAATGATAATAATAATAATAATAATAATAATAATAATAATAATGTTAATGTAAATAATAGTACACTTAATATAAATCACCATTTTTGTAGAAACGAGCTATCACTTCTTAGCTATCGATATGTTGAAATGATGCACAACTTTCTGGATGCAAAAATCACATCTGTTTAGAAAACTCTGAAATACCTACTGCAACTCTCTAATTTATGTGTAATTGCACTGAGCACTTGCCTGATTTCATTCTCCAGCTCTTCAAGTTTGCTGACACAAACTGTTTTATATTCCACCACAGATAAAAATAATTACAAACATTTAAATCCGGAGAACGAACTGCCGAACGTCCGCAAGTATTTACGCGATCATTAAACACTTTTTCTAATGCTTTTAACGGTACAGCGGTTGCATGTGCAGTGGAGTTATCCAGTTGGAAGTAAGCATACTGTTTTCCTTCTTCAGTCAATATTACAAGCAGAATGTTGGGACCATTTACTCTGCGCGCAGTAATGTCACACCACACAGCCACTTTGTGATCGTGAAGAGGAACTCCATGCACTAAATCAGAATTTTCAGTGTCCCATTGGAGTGGACATAACCGATTAAATGAAACCAAGCTTTTTTCGTCATTATTAATTGAAATGGATCAACAGTACCATCATGAACAAATTGCAGCATCCACTCACAAAAATTCATACTAATTGCTTTATCTCCTTTCTATAATCGGTAAACCTCTGCCACGCCATGTATAATGGTAAATGTGCAGCATTTTCAGTCCTCTTAATGCTGATCATCGTAACATGTCGCATTCTTGTGCTAATCGGCGTGAAGATTTCCTAGGACTTGTCTGTATTCTTACCTGAAAATCTAAGTTTCTCCGATGTGATTTTTGTATTCAGAATGATGGACATCATTTTTAACATATGCTGTAACAAAAGGTAAGATCGACATAATAGTTCTTATTATTTCTTACCGATCCCTTTTTTTTACGAGACTAGGCCTAAATCACCGCCATCGTTTTCCTTCCTTGCGAGAGAGCCGTCGGATCTCCCCACTAAACACGCTCGCTACGACAGCTTAAAATGGCTGCAAGTTCTATATGCCGCTCACTTATTATTTTGTATCAGTAGGGGCAATTAAAGTAGCATCTCGATGGTGCTCGGATAAGATTTGTTTTATCTGGTGATCGTTATGAACCTAGATGGGTCATGCCCAGCGGTCCCGGGTTCGATACCTGGTCAGGATGAGTTGCCTGGGTGAGGTATTTTAGGTGTTTTTCCCTCACTTCTATGGATGAATATCAGATAACTTTATCCGGCGATTAGAACCCCACTCATCTTCGCCACTTCCCCCATCATCCTTTCCTCAACATTCCGTTCTGGTTTTTCAGATCACTCTACCGGCGGCCTCTCGAAGCTGCTGACTCTCTCGACCGGCCTCCGTGGAATGTAGTTCAGCGATGTTGGCTGGCTTCTGCAATGGTAATGGCGGACCTACTCGGGGAAGGAGTTTCGCCTCCGACCGACGGGGGGGGGGGGTTGGTGGAAGTTGCCGAAGCAGGAATGATATATGGATTCTGTCGGCTGTAGGGACCGGTCGTTAAGGGAGTCATGTTGTTAGGCCGGTGCGCGTAGGGGATCTGTGGCATGCAACTCATTCCATATCGAGGGTTAGCGCGCTAGATCTCAATAGGTCGCAGTGCTGGGCCATCCGTGCTCCCCTCAGTTAAATTACATTCCATTCCCTAACCTCCTGGTGATTTTACGTATGTAATGGACTTTGTACTTGCAAAAGTAGTTTCATCCTCCCCTCTGGACGTACAGTGAGAGACATAATCACTGAGGGGGGCGAAAATGTTTTAAGATCTGTAGCGCAGTTCATAAAAGCCTATAGTTTTAATTCCTTCCCAGTATAGATATGTGAAATTTAAACAGAAAAGCGAAGCGAATATTTCGTTATCATGTGAACCAAAACTTTCGACTCAGTGTGGCATTCTTTGTCTCAGAAAATACTCGAGTAGCTCAACTATTGTCCCTCGTTGTACATATCGCCTCTACACATGGAGGCATGGGTACGGATACTCGGAATGAGAAATGGGTAGACACAGTAAGAATGAGAAATGCGGAGAGAGAGCGAGAGCGAGACTGGCGGATAGATAGACAAACACGGAACCAGCCACTGTTTTGTGTATTTAACTTTGTTCTGCAGACTGATTCAAACTCGACGACAGCTGTGTACGCTTTCATAGCGCTGCCATCGAAATAAATAGACGAAGTTAGACGGAAATGTATACGACACAAATTCGCGAAAGACTTATGTTGCCAAATCATTACGTCTATGCTAATACAAACTGAACGTTTAATCCTCGCTCAAATTGTGCTGTGATCATTAGGGTGGAGCGAAAACGTAGGTAAAGTAATTTAACTTTCATTTGATTTGGAAACTGTAATAGGCCCTACAATAGAGCGTTTCGTTTAGGCACAGTGAAAATGTAAACGAAGTGCAGGTAACGTGTGGGGAGAGGACGAGCCGTACGATAAACATGAGGGATGCACAAGATTTTAGTTACAACATTCATGACAAAGCATTAAATGAAATAATATTTTCCAAAAACACACAAAACAAAAGAACACAAATTGCATAACGGTATCATATACACTTTTTAACAGACAAGCAATTGTAACGTTGAAATAATTCAATATAGACTAACAAATCAAATGTTGCTACTTATAAGTTGTTGCTTTCAAGCAGCATTTTTTACGGTCATGAATTTCATTCTCTGTATGACTAACATAATATCACCATCTTCTGTAGCCGAATTAACAAAACTATAGTATATTGGTCTGAAGTGTCAACACTATTTCCTAAACATAACGATCCCTTATCAAAGTCCAATTTATTGAGGTAAATCAATATACTGTAGTTTTGTTAATTCGGCCACAGAAGACGGTGATATTATGTTAGTCATACAGAGAATGAAATTCATGACCGTAAAAAATGCTGCTTGAAAGCAACAACTTATAAGTAGCAACCTTTGATTTGTTAGTCTATATTGAATTATTTCAACGTTACAATTGCTTGTCTGTTAAAAAGTGTAAATTATAACGTTATGCAATTTGTGTTCTTCTGTTGTGTGTGTTCTGGAAAGTACAATTCCAATTAGTGCTCCGCCATAAATATTGTAATTAAAACCTTGTGCAGCCCTCGTGTTTATTGTACGGCTCGTCCTCCCCCCACGCGTTACCTGCACTTTGTTTACGTTTTCACTATGCCTAAACGAGACGCTCTACTGTAGTGCGGAAAATCGTTACTTACAGAGATATTTAATACAATAGTGTTTCAATTTTCTGATTGATTAACATCTTGAGGGCTCTACCCAGCCTTATATTTTATAATTTTTTCGTAAATTCCGTGAATTTATTTACTACTAAACTCTAAAATGCAGTATCTTTATACAATACTTTCATACACGGATTAATAAAAATACAATAATTTAATCCCATAAAAAGAAAAAAGTCACAAAAATAGTTAAAAACTACCTACAACTCATATATAATTAAGGGAAGAAAACACGGTTTTTCACTCTGACAGATAAACTGAATATTTGAAGAAAAAAATAAAGGAAAATGTTAATGAATTATGTTTTATAGTCTTAAATTTCTTCACTAATTATACATAGTAATAAAACATGTATATCTCGTAAATTATAATTTTATTTTTACAATAATAGACACAAAAATCTCTAATAATACTATTCAAAAGTTACAAATAATATAATGACATAATACTGTAATTATTTATATAAAATTAAGTGGAAGATCATATTTCTCCGCTGTTTCACAAAAATTTGATAGACCTATTTAAATGATATTACTAATAATTTATAAGCAACATTTAGTATAATATTTTTTTCTACACTGTATTCCGATTTTGTTTCTCACAATTTAATAATTATTGCAACCTATATCGTTGCCTATTCCTGGCAATAACAAAATTTAAATTTTGTTTTGTGACGATCCCTACGTCTTGCAACTCAGCCACGCAATCACTACAGTTGAACAATCGGAGACACCAAATCGGTCGCATAGTTTTGCCACAGTAGGAAGAGAGACCTGCATTTTGAGATTTGTGATAAGCACGCAATAGTTAAATTAAAAGGGTTCATATAGATTCAATAATGAACATGATCAGATTAAGTATTAACTGGTTCACAAGTGCGAAAACAGAAGGA
This sequence comes from Periplaneta americana, assembly GCF_040183065.1. Lineage (NCBI taxonomy): Eukaryota > Metazoa > Arthropoda > Insecta > Blattodea > Blattidae > Periplaneta > Periplaneta americana. The sequence continues at coordinate 77,737,714 of NC_091126.1, forward strand.
ATTGGCTTTTCAATTAAAGATTTTTATAGACATCTTCAAAACTTGGTAGAGCTCCCAAGATATTATTTCAAACGGCTGAAATTTTACAGAATTATAACACTATGCCACAACTTTTGGCTGGTATTACATAAGCGAATTCAAAATTTCATTTTTTCACTGCACCCTAGTGATCATACTACAATTTCTTTCCATATTCACATTTTCTGTTTATTTTCCTTCCATTGACCTTTAATCATTAATATGATTTCCTCTTGTTTGCTTTTACCCAGTATTCTCTGGCTATCGTTCAGTCATGCACATTTAGCTGTTTGTAACGACCCCAAGCAGTAGGATATCCTTCCCACTACCTTCGTTGTTCACATGAAGACGAAGATAAAGCCAATATTTGAAACGTCGTGATTTCCTTTTCCATTGCCAGCAATGAAAACGTCTAATCTACACCTCTTCTAAACATGCAAAATTGGTTTGTCCCTAAATTAGATAAATAATAATATACGGTATACGCCGTTTGAAAAATATCGCAAAAAACAACGCTGCAGGATAAACACAAAATGCCGATTCTTTTAAGTACAGGGACATCATTTTATTTTTACTTCAATTCTTATTTTACCCGAGTTTTTTAATATACTTCACTCTCACCCCCTCTATTGGTAAACTTCCAATGAAGTCAAAGTCGCCTTACGGTCATAGTAAGTGACGAAAGAGCTTTCAATATTGAATCATATTTTCGTACAGGCACAGTAATCCGTTTACCTACGTCGCATTCCACTTTTTCCTCCACCCGCTTCAGCTCGCCCCTCTGTAAAGGCTAATGGGTGGGCTGTCTTGGCTCTTTTCTGAAAATATTAATTTCTGTTAGGAATTGGACGTATACGTAATATTATACAACTGTTTAAAATAACTTAAATGAAAAGGCCTCGTTAAGTAATTAACTGTCACTTGATTTCCCCCTTTCTACGACCCTGCGACAAACCACTTGGACGGACAGTACATATCACGTCCGAGTAATTTTATCTTTTCGGATCGGGCAGAAGTGAAGAATGAATTTACAGTACGTAAGGTACTCTTTTATAGAGTAGGTACACAATTATTTCAACATGAATTACTAGCACGAAGGCCGAAACTGGTAATTGGAATTAGGTGCAATAGTCTATAGTGCGATAATATGCACATTAGAACTGAAACCTGTATCGAAATGAACGGTCACCATTTTCAAAAATGTGTTTAAATATCATATTATGATTATTTTTCAATTTAACTTCAGTCTCTATATTGTATGCTAATGTGCTGTAGACAGTATAATATACACTGCATAATGAACACTTGCGTATAAATAGCTCAGTTCGTGAGTAAAAACACTTATTGTTAATAGTGTACTGTATTTTGATTGAACAAAAACGTAATGACAATTATCAAACTCAAAATCGCGATATTTCCTAGTTTACGTAAATGGATGAACTACTTTTCTTCCCTCCTATACCTAGTAAATTGATTTGTTTGTATTTTACGCCAGTATCATCGAACTCTAGTCGTGGTAGCAAACGGTGTTTCCGGCTCTCAACCGTTAATCCAAAGTTATAGCCAGGTTAATATTAAAAATGTTAGTAAAAGTAAAACGATGTCCCTGTATAAGAACCGATAACAATCATTACAGTGCTTTTCTCGCGACTTAGTTCATACGTTTTTTCTTCGTGACTAAAATATTTTGTGTGGGAGCATGTAATAGTTAAGTTACCATAATTAATAGCGACTGAGTCTTAACAATACAACTAGGCATCGTTGCTCAAACATAAATGTCTCCTCTGGACGTTTGTTCTGTTGTTCTGCTAGGTTTGCAGTGAAAGATCCGCCCTTGGGCAGAACACTATGTATGTATATTGCTTATTTATTGCGGTCTACGTGATACATTTCCGCGTATAGTCTAGCACAGGGATACAGAACTGACGAGAGAGGGGTGGAAAGCATGGGGAAAGAGTTGGTCCATAGTCCACCGGCGTTGAATGACGTATCTGTGGCCCGTACGCAATCACAAAACACAGACACTGAATACAAATCCCATCCCCTACCAATTCAATGACGGGGGGATGGAAGGAAGGGATGAGTGACGTATTTCGATCAGTGACGCAACGCCACAATTGGCGCCCAGTTCTGCAAGCTAGGTCTAGCAGCTGCGGTGGGACTATTACAGCTATCATTCTACATAATCTGCAGGTTACATTACACTGCTATCCTTTACTCAATGACAATGCTGATTAATGTTCATGAATGAACTTACATTAATAGCCACAAACGCTATAAAACTATCAGATGGACAATAATTTACCTATCTAATAGCACCGCGTTTCTTGCGCTGTTTACCAAAACACATATTGTTTCATTCTGTTGTGCTGATTACTAAATTGTAATGCGCGGGTCTCCAGTTACCTGCTATTTTAACGGAATCGATCTCAGAAAGAGTAATGGACTATGTTTAGAATATTTAGAATGATATTTACACTGAATTCTGATTGAAACTAGATTAACCTAAGAAGTACGATGGGCCTCATTCGACTTCTGAGTAAGATACACTGCTCCGTCGATATAGGAGAAATCCAATGTCTACATACTTAGATATAACAGGAGGAGCAAGTCCCTTGCAATCGGCAAGCATCATGTTTAGGAATAGCATGAAAATCCATGAACATTATGGTCAGTAAAAGTCGATCATACGGAATGGTTATTTAAGAGTTGTTCATTATTCAAACAACGTTAATCTGATACAACATTAATACAAATTAATTTCATTTCCTGGATTATAATATATACCCATAAAATACAATAATAAATAAATAAATAATAAATAAATAAATAATAAATAAATAAATAAATAAATAAACCAATCAATCAATCAATCAAGCGAGTAAATAAGCAAGCGATGAAATAAATGAACAAGTAAATAAATAAATAAATTAGCAAATAAATAAATTAATTAATTAACAACTATTAATTAACTAATAACTGAGTGAGAGAATGAGTAAGTTAACAAACAAACAGAGTGAATAAATAAACGAGTAAATAAATAAATAAACGAGTAGATAAATAAATGAATAAACGAGTAGATAAATAAATAAATAAATAAATAAATAAATAAATAAATAAATAAATAAATAAATAAATAAATAAATAAATAAATAAATAAATAAATAAATAAATAAATAAATAATACCATAAATTCTCCAGCAATATCCTTAATATTTGCGCCGTTTTCAAGACGTTGAATAATACTCGTATTTACTTTGTAAGAAATACTCAGACGTAAACGTGTTTGTGACCATATACCTTACCGACATGAGGGGGCTTGGATTCTCATCACAACAAGAGACTACGCTGTACTGTTTTGCTGTTTTATTTAGATTCAAACGCATTCTACTAAATCGACGAGTAGTGTACAGACCCAGAAACAAAATTTGGGCCACCCGTGAGCATGTGCAGTATGTTATAACTGGAACTTGGGAAATTCAGGTGGCTCAAATTTTGTTTCTGTGTCTGTAGAAGTTAGGAATACGTTCCTATCGTATCTAACTACCGTAATCTATCTTGTTTTCCTCTATCACATCTTGTGTGTCCAGAATGAAATTTTCTGAACACCGTGTAAAAGGTTATGAAATAAGAAGTCCAAAATTTGATACTAGAGTAACTTACAAAATAATTGAGCAAACTGGGCCTTCTTTTAAATTGTGTAGAAAATTCTCAAAGTTTTCTTCCATATATTACAATTTTCAATGTGAGCAACATTAGTAGTTGTGCAGACATCAAGGCGATACTCAATTTCCCTTGGAATAACTACGCTGAATCAAGTTAGGATTGAGTCGGTGATCCTGTCTTCCAGGTGAAACAACTGACAAATTTATACAGAAAAAAATATAGGCTACTATTTACACATTCCCACTTGATGAAATTCATGGGTGTTAGTGGTCCTAGAAGAAAATAATGCATCAGCCTTCATCACACATTCACATTTGGAGAGACAAAAATGTGCTCATTAACTTAAATTCAATTTCTGTGAGCCACTTATTCCCCCATTGTAACGATGAATGCTGATATTGATGCGAAACTTAGCGTCTTCTATGAAGATTAAATATTTTTAGGCAGTCATTCCTGACGGTAGATCTTAACGATAGGCAAGCATGTTAAAAATTCACTATTATACGGTAGCGTGCGAGAAGTACTTTAACCTTCTGAGTCCTGAGACATTTGTTCTTTTATTTTTAAAGTTCAATATAATTCCGCACTCAAAAAAAGAAAAAGAAAAGTCACTGGCATGAGGAAAAATGCTGAAAATTTCTGCAGGTTACAGTTAGGGCACAAATGAGGGTATATTATACTATACTTCTGGTCTCTGCACATACATCTTGTTCATAATCATGTATCAGGACTCAGGAAGTTAAACACTATTGCTGAAAGTATTTCAACACTGACTTTCAACTATTTGCCCCGATTATGAATTGTTACCCACCATGTCTCACACGGCAGCTATCGCAACCGATCAATAAAGCGGTTGAAAGCTATTCCAGACCTATTTTTAAAAATGACTGTTTTTGGTTGAGAAACATACAATGATTAAATAAATTGCTTCAAGAACTATTTATTAGTAAACACAACTCTTTACTACAGGTAACACACTTGTCAAAATTTACGGGAATAAATTGAGACATGAAATATCGTCTGAATGAATCGGAGGATTTTTTTTTGCCGTACTTAGTTACTTAGAACATTCTTTACCTTGCACCATTCCATAAACCAGTTTATGTTATCGAGAGCATCATACCAGAAGGGCGTATCAACAACTGCAGCGTTATCTAAATGTTTTAATGGAACCTATTTATGTTTGGTCCTTGCGTTTAGTTTACAAACATTCACTGCAGGGAAGTGCGCTCCCCACCCTCTAGCTGAGTCATAAGTTAATGGATAGTACAGTCCTAGTTGACGTTTGTAAACGGAGCAAGGATGCATATCCTGATACCGCTACTTTATCCGAACCGTAGTGATATTAATGATCAGGCTTAGGATCCGGGACACTTTAGCAACCAATGTGCGCACAACTTCACTATATAGTTCCTTGAACATAGTAGACAGACATATTGTGAATGTAAACAACGGTGTCAATGTGCCGCGTTATATTCTACTGTTAATAGTACAATCTAGTGACGGTGGAAAATGAAGTAGAATACATACTTTACAAGTTTTCATGTCCCTCGGCGACACTGAAGTCTTAGGCAGAGAGCCCACTAATATGATAGTGATACGACAAAAACACTGATCCAACACGAACTATGATAGCAACATGACAGCAAAACAACACGTCGTCGGAGGATGAGGACGTTCTCAATCTAGTTAATTTAGCTAATATCAAATTACAGTGACAGAAAACATAGGAGACGATTCTGGGTGCATCCTTTTTGACATGCTAATTTAGAACAACGCGGTGCTCGAATCTATTCAAAGAATTACATATATACAGAATGAGTAGAGGAACATTTAATCTGTTGGTACAGAAAGTTGGATCTGCAATTTATAAAAAGAACACTAACTTCAGGATTTCAGTCAATGCTGAAGAACGCCTTCTGATAACTATCAAGTAAATAGGCCTGTATGTTTATACATCAGATAAATAATAATTGTTCGTTTCTCATCCACATCAAAGTAAACATGTGTTTACAATATGTTTATAGGGTAGAGGGGTCAATTACCGGACAGGTCTTATTTACGGACACTCCTAACATTTTGTCATTTTGTGCTTATACAGAATCCTTTATATATTCCTTTAGCTAGTGAATGGAAAGCAGTCATATTCTAGAGCTGATTGCGACACATGGGAGTGAGAAAGTGTATGAAATCCGAGCTCCAGATAGCGGAAAGTGAGCAAACGTTATTAGGATATCTTTATATTTCGCTCTGTTATAATATTGAGCGGTAAATTATTCTGTGTAAATAAGATAAAATGATTTTGCAATAGGTTTATTATGTTTTCAATCCGAAAAATAGATGTAGTATCAAAAGACATGTGAAATCTTTAATAAGTTCAATAAAGGCTATAGACATATTGAAATTAGGATCGTCTCTCATCTTAACGCTTGTAATACCAACTCACAACTGATACAACCAAAAGTGGAGCATGCAGCACTGTGAGCGACACAACACAACACAACACAGATAGTGTCGAGTTGTTGTCTGATCAGATGAGTGGGCTTCCGTTCATTTCATATTATGGGTTATATAAGAACATACACGTTAGCAACAAGCAAAGCATCAAATCCGTGTCGTGTTGCTGTCGCTTGTCGTTCCAGTGGGCGCTCTGCCTAAGCGTTACAACGAACAACCATGTAGTACATACTTGAAACTAGTTCGAAGAAACTGTTCACTACGAATTGAAAATGCACTATGATGACCTGAGTTCGTTTCGTAGAGAGAAAGGGAAGAATACTGTACCTCTGATCACGAACCCGATTGTACAGTAACGCACAGGTAAATAAAACTCAACGCTCCACCTCACTCCATCTATACTCCGTTGTACTGTTAACTTCACTTAATTCTTAAGTTGTCTCGGAACCTAAGCCTGATAATGATAATGATAATATCCATGTACAGAAAGGAAGAATAAATTTCCATTTTAACTCTGTATTTGAGTACAATGAACGTTTTAGGTTAAGTGCACTTGAAGCAGAGGGACTTTTTATTATCATTACACTTAGATTAGAACATCCAACAAATCCAAGAAAATCATTATTTGCTAAGTATCAGTTACTAAACGCACTTCATTGGCTGGGTAATGGTATTGAATACCATGGCATGGCAGATATGCAAGGAATATCGACGTTTTCAGTGTGTTGATAAGTTCACTCTGTGATAGCAGCTATAAATTACATACAATTTCAGTACAGCTCCTTATTGTATTTTCTTTTTAGACATTCGCTATATATACATATATCGAACATAATGTCTTTCCTTAACTCTAGTTTTTTTTAAATGAATAATTTAGACTCTTTTAACATCATTTTCACGAATTTTCCGTGTTTGGAAAACAATAACAAACAAATTAATGCGCGCATACGAGAAGATCGATACTTGCACCATCTTTCGACTGAAATTGGTAATTTTACGCATGGAAAATTACGACGTCATCTTAGAGTGGAAGATTGCGTTTAAATATTGACAAATGCATGATAAATATTTAAATTATCATTATCCCTGATAAAATAATTCAGACAAATATTATAGGAATAATAAACCGCTTTTTTCACCCTGAAATACTAATTTGTTACCAAGGAGGCGGACATAACCTAATTCCAGGTATGACGTCATATGGCAAACAGCAATTCTTCCGCCATACACTTTCATGTCGTCACTAATAACTTTTTACTAATACTATACAACTGTTGAACATTATTTTGTGGAACAGAAAGTTACATCTCCATACTACACAAGAACTTTTACTGATAACTAATAATGTATTAGACCATACTCTTGTGGAATAGAGCCCAGGTCGACTTAAAGAAGATGAAAAGATTCGATTAGAGATAGCAAAGTCTTGATTCATCTCTAAACAAGCGGTTACGCCTATATGGAAAGAAAGGGAGAAGAATTTGAAACACCAAACATTTCGGTGATTCTGTGTAACGAACACACCCGAAATAATACAAATATGACAAATTATTTTAAGAATGATATTATCGCGCATATTACTTCGATTAAGCGCATTCATTGTAAACACACGAAATAGGTAGAAGATGTGTATGTTTTCTTAGTACGTAGTTCATCATTTTTCCACAGCTCATCAGTCTTGCTGTCAACAGTGGTGATGTGAAAGTCACAAAGAAGAGGAATGACTGAGGTCCCGGTGGGCCTAGAGTTAAGAAAGTATGCTCGTCTTATCGAAGGCTCGTTGTCGCCTTCTTTATTTCCATAAAAGTTCAATACAATTTCATATCGACACTAAGCTCTTCCTACGCCCGTCACATTATATAAGGTGTTAGGAAAATGCAGTATACGTGCAAATATTTTTAGAGAGGAAATTAAAAAAAAACATTAAATGACCTGCAACTTTTCCTTCACTCTAACAGTTTGTTCAATACTTTCTGCTGTCAGGAAGTCAAAAGGAAGATAGTAATGGTAAAGGTAGCTTTTAATAGAACAACGAGCATCTTCTGCGGACCCCTTGATAAAGAACTAAGGAATAGGCTAGTGAAACACTTTGTGTGGAGTATGACATTGTATGGGGCAGAAACATGGACATGAAGACGAAGTGAAGACAAGCGACTAGAAGCATTTGTAATGTGGATATGGAGAAGAATGGAGCGTGTGAAATGGAGAGAGAGGATAAGAAATGAAGCTGTGTTGGAAGGAGAGGGTGAAGAAAGAATGATGCTGAAACTGTTCAAGACGAGATAAAGGAATTGGTTGGGCCACTGGCTGAGAAGAAACTGCCTATTGAAAGATGCACTGGCAGGAATGGCGAACGGGAGGAAAGTTCGGGACAGAAGAAGATATCAGATGATAGACGACATTAAGTCATATGGATCATATGCGGAGACTGAAAGAAATGCAGATAGCAGAAAAGATGGGAGAATGCTGTGTTTGCAGTGAAAGACCTTCACTTGGGCAGAAAACAATGAATGAATAAATAAATAAATATGAACTTAATCATGTTTTCCGAACACATACGATATTTGAACGCTTGCAAGATAAGTACTCCGGAGAAATGTGTAACTTACTGTTAGTATTATTTTGTCTTCCGACATATGGAACGTTTGCCCCACGCCGTGGCGTCGTGGTCTAAGGCATCCTGCCTACACTCTATACGAGATGTCTTTGGAGCAGATATAAACAACGGAACGAAATGCAAGAGAGCGCGGTTCACACGATACTAAATGTCTGTGTATGAATTAAGTGACCGACTACGTTCGTATAACGAAAAGTGAAATTAAAGTAATGTGTCTTTGAACATACCTTCTTGTATCAGTCACTAGTTGTGCTGCTGTCGTCTGCTCATACACTGCACAGATGCTAGACGCAATAGAATTATAGTAGTGAACGCGTCTCTGAATACCGTCTCGTAACCAGGATATGCACGCGCTAGTGACTACAACGCTGTCAGCTAAGTAATAATTCGCCAACCAATGGGAGCGCAGCGATAACATGAGATGCATCGAGACCCTTGTTATGGTCTGCTCCAAAGACATCTGGTATAGACTGTAGGACGCGCGTTACGGAATGCGTGCTGGTTCGAATCCCCATGGGGGAAGAAATTTTCTCATGAAATTTCGCCCAGTGTATGGGACCGGTGTCCACCCAGCATCGTGATCCACTTGAGGAGCTACGATATGTAGCGAAAATTCTGTTTCGCAAACGGCTGGGGGGGATCATCGTGGTAACCACACGATACCTCCATTCTGGCTGAATGATCGTCCACCTGTGCTTCGGCATGTGGACGTGAGGCCAGCAGCCGGCTGGTCGGTCTTGGCCCTTCATGGGCGGTAGCGCCATGGATAAGCTTTTTATATGGGACGTTTACACTCATACTCATTTATAGAATATGTATCATACGAGACCATGTAACGTCACTTTGAGGGACGAATCTCTTATTTCTGCAGTATCATCCTTCTGAATGTCAGTTACACAGCCACACCTCTTAGGTGGCTGACTGTTCAAGCCTAGACGATCTGTCGGTAACGCAGCTGTTCCCGACGAGGGCTGGAATTTAATTTTTCAATAAAATTCCATACTGACACTTGTGGTGAATAAGGTCACAGTTGGAGTTTTTCTCGGGGTTGAACCGTTTCCCCACTCCCATTGATTTCACGAGGACTGGATCCGGGATGGATCCTTGCGCTTCGGCTGTTTAGGTCTATTGTACGCCCAATATACGATGAATCTTTGCGACGGATTGCCGGATGGCATTTGTGAATCGGACGCTGACAGGCGGGCCATCATTCCTGGCCATAAAATGCTGCATGTATCCCCATACGTATGAATATAATCACGCTTAAGGAGCACAAAACAGTCCTCAAATCCCTTAAACACAAACAATTATCGGGACAAAATGGAACCAGTAATGCAGCGATGAAAAATATTCTAAAGAGAGAAATAATCCTAATTATTTATCTACAACATATGGGTCAATCTTGTGTATTTTCCAACTCATTAGAAATTGGGTAAAATCATCTTTCGTGAACCACACACCAGATGTCTTTGGAGCTGACCATAACAAAGGTCTCGATGCATCTCATGTTATCACTGCGCTCCCATTCATTGGCGTGTCATTACTTAGCTGAGAGCGTTGTAGACACTAGCGCAGGGCTGGGCACATTACGTGATTCTGAGAAATGAGCGCTGTGTGCTTTAAAGAGCGGGTTTCGCGATCGGTGTGACGTATGCATACTGTACGTCATTCAGTGTCGGTGCAGTGGTGACTTTGCAGTATAATGAACTTTGAAGACGGAGCTTCCGCTCATACACTAAGCCAGGGTCGGGCATGAGAGCGGCTCAGTCTAGTCGGCCAGAGCTGCTCTCGCTCCGAAAGGCACTTCAATTCCAAGCCGGAGCAGAACGCTCAAGCAGTGGCGGACTCACATTACAGCTACCTTCCCTGCATTAATATAACAAGAGCCACGGTTGTTCTAGTCATTCAGTTTGTCAGTACATAATAGTTTATAAGGATATTACATCAATCCATTGTACATTACAGAATTTATAACACTCTTATTAATTTAATGAAATAAACTTCGCTCTATGCACACACACACACACACACACACAAATCATTAGCTTATTTACATAACCCATACGCACATACTGCAACCTCCTTACCACGGTTCTACGAGACAGGCGTATGGCTTCCACTTCCCCTACTTGCTGTGGACAGAGTTCATCTGCCAATATAATTAAACATCGCTTGATGAATTCACCTTCGTTGAATGTATCCAATTCCTTTGCAATTTCGTGGCAAATTTTGTAGCTAATTCTCATAGCCGATTCACTAAGTGCCTTATTGTCATCCTGTTAATATATAATATAATATAATATAATATAATATAATATAATATAATATAATATAATATAATATAATATAATATAATATAATATAATATGATGATATATATGATATGATATGATATATGATAAGATATGACCATAAATTAATACAACTTAAGGAAAAAGTTTCTCACGTATTATATATCATAATACTTGTATAATTTAAAAATATATATTACTAAATGTATAACTTATAATGCAATGTAAATATCAAATAGATACTCTAATATAATGTACCTGAGAAACATTTTCTTTAAGTTGTATTAATTTATGGCGTTCTTTACCAACATATTTGTCATATCCAGTAGCATGTTGTAAAGAATAATGTCGTTGGATATTGAACTTCTTAATCAGTTGGAGTGTTTTATGCCAAACTAAACACTTTGCTAATCCACTGCTCTCTACGAAAAAGAACTCCGCCTCCCATGATACATTAAAAGCATTGGGAATAGCGGGCCGCTTTAGTGTATGAGCGGAAACTCCGTCTTCAAAGTTCGCCATCATACTGCAGAGTCCACCACTGCACCGACACTGAATGACGTACAGTATGCATACGTCACACCGATCGCGAAACCCGCTCTTTAAAGCACACAGCGCTCATTTCTCAGAATCACGTAATGTGCCCAGCCCTGCACTAAGCCGTCCCGCTACTCCCAGTGCTTTTAATGTATCATGGGAGGAGGAGTTCTTTTTGGTAGAGAGCAATGGATTAGCAAAGTGTTTAATTTGGCATAAAACACTCCAACTGATTAAGAGATTCAATATCCAACGACATTATTCTTTACAACATGCTACTGAATATGACAAATATGTTGGTAATGAACGCCAGAAATTAATACAACTTAAAGAAAATGTTTCTCAGATACATTATATTAGAGTATCTATTTGATATTTACATTGCATTATAGGTTATTATACATTTAGTAATATATAATTTTAAATTATACAAGTATTATGATATATTATAGTATATTACAGTTCATGATATATCATATATCATATTATATATCATGAACTGTAATATACTATAGTATGATATATCATAACATTTGTATAATTTAAAATTATATATTACTAAATGTACTATAATAACTTATAATGCAATATAAATATCGAATAAATACTCTAATATAATGTACCTGAGAAACATTTTCTTTAAGTTGCATTTATTTATGGTCACATCATATCATATCATATCATATCATATCATATCATATCATATCATATCATATCATATCATATCATATCATATCATATCATATCATATCATATATCATATCATATCATATCATATCATATCATATATCATATCATATATCATATCATATATATCATATCATATCATATCATATCATATCATATCATATCATATCATATCATATCTTATATATTATATTATATTATATGAAGGGTACACGCGAAAAACGATCAAGGTCCATCAAAAATCGAAATTGAGTTAATAATGCTATCTTATAGTGGAAAAGAAGTACTATCATGTGGTGTAGCTAGTAATAAGAAATCATCGTTCTTGACATTCCACTACGTCAATTTCTATTAAATACACACATAACAAAGTATTAAGTGTTTAAACTTAAAAATTCTTTTTTCTCGAGACTTTAAAAAATGGACCTTGATCGTTATTCCCGTGTACCCTTCATATTATATTATTTTATATTATATATTAACAGAATGACAATAATGCACTTAGTCAATCGGCTATGAGAATTAGCTACAAAATTTGCCACGAAATTGCAAAGGAATTGAAAACATTGAACGAACGTAATTTCATCAAGCGATGTTTAATTATATTGGCAGATGAACTCTGTCCACAGCAAGCAAGGGAAATGGAAGCCATATGCCTTCTCGTAGAACCGTGGTGAGGAGATTGCAGTATGTGCATATTGGTTATGTAAATAAGCCTAATGATTTGTGTGTGTGCATAGAGCGAAGTTTATTTCATTAAATTAATAAGAGTATTATAAATTCTGTAATGTACAATGGATTGATGTAATATCCTTATAAACTATTATGTACTGACAGACTGAATGACTAGAACAACCGTGGCTCTTGTTATATTAATGCAGTGAAGGTAGCTGTAATGCGAGTCCGCCACTGCGTGAGCGTTCTGCTCTGGCTTGGAACTGAAGTGCCTTTCGGAGCGAGAGCAGCTCTGGCAGACTAAATGGAGCCGCTCTCATGCCCTGCCCTGCCCTGCACTAGCGCGTGCATATCCTGGTTACGAGACGATATTCAGAGACGCGTCCACTACTACAGTTCTATTGTGTCTAGCATCTGTGCGGTGTATGAGCAGACGACAGCAGTACAACTAGTGACTGATACAAGAAGATATGCTCAAAGACACATTACTTTAATTTTCACTTTTCGTTATATGAACGTAGTCGGTCACTTAATTCATACACAGACATTTAGTATCGTGTGAATCGCGCTCTCTTGCATTTCGTTCCGTTGTTTATATCTGCTCCATAGACATCCGGTATAGAGTGTAGTAAGCGATCAGACAATTTTTTCAAGGTATAATTCTCATCGTATAATCCTTTCCAGAAAATGAAAATTAATTTACAAAATTAACAGTTTAAAAATATTGCAGTCATTGCATCTACTAACAGGTTCCGCGCACAGGAAACAGTACTGCTCAAGGCTTAACAAACACCACAATACAGCTTACTTTCTGAATATAGCAACATTCTTTCATAAAATCTAGCATGAAGCTCTTATTCCGAAGGTAACCAAACTACGCCTTCCACGAAGCTCCAACTGACTATCGCGCGTGTGTACGGAGAGGGCTGACAAAAGATTTTTTGCACGCAGGACTCTTACGAGTATGCATACAATCCTGAGCACATAGAGATAAGATTAACTGAAAACCATACGGGCAATATTTGAGTCCCAGAACGGAGTCAGAGAGGTTCGAAAGTGCCACCAGTTATCACAGACCGTTCCGGAACACCAGCAGGATGAAGCTATTAGACCTTTACTGGCCTGACCATCTCTCAGATGCTAATGTAAGGCGTCTCTGGCCCAGAATTGTGAACATTCTCCGTATCCAATCGGTATCGTCCACTGAAGTCACAATCTAGCACCGGGATAAAGTTACGAACTTTAATAGAAAAAGAGTAAATTTGCCGATAATCTGCACTGATATCACAGAAACTCTTACATCTAACCCAGAAACCATACTTATTGATGACTCTATGAAATGGATAGAATAGTATTATGAAACAGTGTTGATAAAACAAAATGCGTCACCCAGTGACAGAATTCCTGTTGAGTCCTCTTTGGAGTATCTCTAGTGTTGAGATTTATCATTCATATCATTGCTAATTTCTGTTGATTGTATGATTTACATACAAAGGAATGTCTATGCCTAAAATATTCACTGAGCAAATATAGTTCTTAAGGGTACTTGTACGTGAGTGGCGATATGTAATATAGCAAATTTACCAAAGTTCTCATTCTTCCCACATCCAAAGTTTTAACTGTATCAAAATTAAATTTACAGGTTATTTTGAGGATATCAATGGGAGTATTTTGAGCTCAGAAAAATTCACCTAATGTATCATACTATCTGTCCTAGAGCTATTTAAACAAATACACTCTCAAAATTTATTTTTACATGCAAAAGTTTTGGTGCATAGAACACAAAATTTATAAACTTTAGAAGCTAGACAACCATACATTCAATGTGGACTACTTTCAGCCTTTCATTTTTCAAATATTTGTGAATTATTAATTTTTTTCTTGAGAACTTAAAATTTTCATTTATTTATATAAATTTTACAATAAAAAAATTGAAATTTTCAGAAATGGACGATAATAATAATCTACTTTGATCAAAACAAACATATAAACCAGTGTTGAAAATTTGAGCCCTCTAGCTCAAATAGTTTTTGAGATACATGCACCTTTCTAGGAAAAAAAATAGTTTACAGAAAATTCAAAGTAAAGATAAATCTTTGATTTTTTCTGACCTGAGCTACACTTAATGCGTTCCTGGCCCATATTCATCTTGTGTTTCCAAATCCTGATCCTCCCTCCTCCTTTTTTGGGCCCTTCTTCTTATCCTTCCTCCCTTGGTGGAGTCCATCACTGCTTTTTCACCATCGCTGACCCTTCTTCGATCAATAGTGACTAGTCCCCTTTCCATGTTCACACCACAAGGCACACCTAACAGTTCTAGAACTTCGCATCTGGACACAACTCCTTCATTAAAGCATATGACAGCATCCAGAATCCCTATTTTTAGTGTAAGTAGACCCACTAAAACAGTTTTTGGTATCCTCTCCCAGATACAATGATTGAAACTTTCATTACAGTTTTGTGTTCTTCCATGCAAACACTTCACTAACAATCTTCTATCACTTAGATCTCTATATAAGCTTATAGGCTTAATAGCTTCCAAAATATCATTTGATAGAGAATGTTGATGTTTATACTCAGTACCTTCACTCTGTGCCTTGTTGTATTTGCACCAAGTGTCGGGTTCCTTTGGACAAAATTGATGTTGTGGATATTTATCAGTGGATGCTTTGTTAAGAAAAGTAGCCCATACGGCTTTATGCATTGATTCCAGATTACCAGGGTTTCTTCTTATGGCTAGACCATAATAATATTGCAGTCCACACCTGTGGAGTAACGGTCTGCGCGTCTGGCCGCGAAACCAGGTGGCCCGAGTTCGAATCCCGGTCGGGGCAAGTTACCTGGTTGAGGTTTTTTTCCGGGGTTTTCCTTCAATCCAATATGAGCAAATGCTGGGTAACTTTCGGTGCTGGACCCCGGACTCATTTCACCGGCATTATCACCTTCATCTCATTCAGACGCTAAATAACCTAGATGTTGATACAGCGTCGTAAAATAACCCAATAAAAATAATATTGCAGCCTATCTATTTCATCGTCTGTAAGCCGGCCACGTCCACCAATAAATTTGCCATCTGGAAGCTTTTTTCCTTTGAGATCTTTTTTCAGTTTTCTCAAACGTGTGCCTAATGTCTTCTGGACGTGGCCTACACATTCAATTTTTTCTATTTTGATCTCACCATAGGGTTTGGCTTCGCACACAGTTTTGTAGGCTTTGGAATCCCCATCCCCGAGATACTGTGTATATTTCACACCATACTTCTTCTCTGACCTCTGAAATATTTTCAATGCCCCCTCTGATTCCATTCCACCACTGAAACCATTGAAGTTTTCATGCACTCATGAGTATTATTTCCCAAGTTACAACCAAGACAGTATTTTGATAGACACTCCATGTCAATTACCTTGTCAGTGTCTACAGATGTGGCAGTGACCACACCATTGAGTGAGGTGTGTCCTCTTTTTTTTTTACCAAGAAGCATCCAATGCAACACTTATATTATTACAGTCACCACCATTAATTTCCACAGATTCTTGAACAGCGTTTTTCATGCTCCTATTGCCAACTTCTAACAAGCTTTCAAGTAAGGTTTTATTGTACCTGTCAAACCGTGGGGGTGGTTGCAAGTCCATGACAGCACAGAAGGTTTGTGCAGCTTTGTGACCCTTTCCGATACATCCCATAGCATACGCTAACCTCACATTTGTGTTGTAGATTCTCTTCTTGGTTAGCCCTGATGAATAACCTGATTCATTCATCATACAAGAATTGCATTTGACGATTAATTTTGATGCAATTCCCTTCCTCCCATTTATGTCCTCAATCAACTCAAGGTTTCCATTTTCTCCACACTCCTTGCACTTTGCACTTCTGTTCATAAGTTTAGTCAAAGTTGGCAACTCAAACACTACACAACCACTTACATAAACACTATCACTATCACTATTCACATTGCCATTCAGATAATCTAAGGATTTATCATCTAAATATTTCAGTTTCTTCTTGGATGCACATGGTCTAATCGCCATAAGCGCATTTTTAGTTGGATTATTTGAAGTTGCAGGCTCATTATCTTTCACTCCCCTTGTAAACCGGTTTCCATAGAATTTACGACGACCTACACCGAATCTGGGAGACCTACCCATGCCCAATGCAGAAAATAAACTCTGAAAAATAACTTTAAATTCACACTGCAAATTCACAACAAACTGGTTACAAGTTATTCAGACAATTTTTGTCGCCAAAACTATAAAGGAAATAGGTATCTGCTGTATAATCCATGCAGCCAGCACTCTCACAGGTTAGGCAACACGAAAATACACGTTTACCTCTTTCAAAACATGTACCTAGGACCCGAGAAAATATTATCTTTGAGTTTGACATGAAAAGGGGGTGTGACCAGATGACACCATTTTTTTTTAATCCTAAATACGAGGCGAATATGGCTTTAAAGTTATATAAACTATATATATTTCTGTACAGAAAGGATTGGAGAATGTTCTGACATAAAAATAAAAAATTGTTTTTTTTTTTTTTCGAGATTTTCACGTACAATTACCCTTAATGTTATTTAATAGTGACTATTTGGTGTAGTTACGTTTCCACGTGAACGTAATTGTGCTCAGAATTTAAGACTTGTTTACAATTAACTCTGACGAAAAGTTGCATTTTATTTTTAGAGTCTGTCAAGTACCTAATTACTATTACGTACTTATACAGCAAATCCACTCTACGATCCTCTTCCTTCGCCAACCGATCAATTAGGTTACAACATTCTGAACATCTACTACTAGAAGAAACTAGGGACAAATCTGCATTTATCCCTAAATTATCAATATTTAATATACTGTATAAATAAATATAATCTATCTCCTAACACAAGAGAATAACAGAACACCCGCAAACAAGAGAAAAATATCTGCCAACATAAAACAAAACTTTTACGCATGGGAAAAAAACTTATAACAAGTGAAGTGATTTTCTAAAGGAAAGAAGAAAGAAAGAAGAAAAGAAAGAAAGAAGAAAGAAATAAAAAAGAGAGTTTGCCAATACAGCCGAAAACAGCCGAGACTAGATGTACTCTTGTAGCGGTCAGTAGGAATTATCCAAATTCGCCTCCTTTCGTGAGTTTTAGTCATGTTATACAATCCACTAACCAGCTATCTTATTGGTTGAACTTCTGTTGATATGGTTACCAGGGATAGTTGTCTCCGCTGTCCCACTCTCGCATATACACTGCAGGCTGCTCAGTGTCGATTATACAGAGTACAGCGCCATCTGTTTTTACTGGTACGAATTAATTGTATTGTCTATAGCGAGCGGGCCATACCAACTGTATATGGTCGGTTTAACGTAACTTATATCTTAGTTGTATTCAATAGTAACATTAATATAAAATATTAATATGCAATATTCGACGGGCTGATCACGTGACACCATCCCTCGAAATGTTGTCCTGCCTCCGTTTAGAAGATCGTAGGAAAACCCACTGTCTTTCCCTCCTCTTTCATATATTGCATTTTTCCACTCTTGTCTATCTTGCGTCTCGTTTTCAAAATTTATCCACTCACCGTAACCTAGACACACGATCACAACACTCCTCAATATTATCCATTCCCTCCCACCGAACATTTTCATAATCATCTTTTTTCACTGTGGCTGTGTTCCTCGACCTGTCTCCTTTGAAAATTTGCCGCTGGAGGCCTAAATCTCTACTTAATTTCAATGGATTTTTGCTATCACCGTGACGACTTGAAGAAAGACAACCAAATTTTATTGGAGATGTGTTCAACGCAGAATTCGTAATGCTGCAATGACCACGAACAACGACTTTGGCAATATCTAAATGATCCAGAATGAAACTGAGAAGCACAAAGATGTCTGCTTGAAACAATATACAACAAGAATGCCGGATAAAAGGCATACGTATATTGGCTTCCAACATACAGTGTCCATAATAACCTATAAACAAGCAAAATCGAACAAATCGACAAGTGGAGCAAATAGTCAGGAACTACAAAACATAAAAATAATGGAGAAATGTTGATTTATCTCAAAACAATAGGCTGCCACTATGAATGGCTCTACCACTTGAACCCGCTTATGGTAATGATGAACGATACAATGTATAATTGTGTCACTTATTGGAATACATTTTTATGATATGATATTTTTCTATGGACATTTTTGATCTTTGAGTTTTTTGTTTATATTGATGTTTCAGGCACGGATATTTTGCTTTGGCAAATTTTAGTCTTTGGATATTTTGTTCATATGGACGTTTTGGGCAAGGATATTTTGCTGTGCCACCTTTTGCTTTTTGGATATTTAGTTCATGTGGAATTTTAGGCACGGATATTTTTTTATGTAACAGCTTCGTCTTTGGATATTCAGTTCATATGGACGAATATTTTGTAGGACAGACAGGCAGATCATTTCAAACACGTTACAAAGAACACATCACAGCCATAACAAAATTACAAAACACCTCCAGATATGCAGAACACATCACAAATGCCAACCACACCTACAGATACATCAACACAGACATGGAAATACTGCACATCCAACCAAAAAGCCAGAAACTCAACACACTAGAACAATATGAAATATACAGACACACGAAAACACACCCCAACGATATTCTCAACACAAAACTCATTTTCAAAAGACATACACTCTTTGACTCTACACTACGAACGCACCCACACAGGAAACAAGAGGCGCCAAGACCAACAACGACCAGTTCCGAAGATGACCGAAAATAGGTCGAAACATGTTAGCAAGGTACGTTAATAATATTTAACACAAAGTTCTTATCATACATATTCCCAACTGTTTTAACTGGTAGTTAATGGAGATGAGCCAAATCTTACACTGTAGTAGAGACAGATTGTTATCTCGTAAGTCACAATCAAACTACATAGATTAGCGTCTACTATGAACTTCGAGTTCTACTATCTTCGAATTGTAATCCGGTATGATAAAGGAGATCGAAGACAATATATTCTTTATATGTAGGTCTATGTGATAAGAGGTAAATGGATCAAGGAGGGCCATCTCAAACCTAGAGAAAATGTTACTGAAATACAGACTTTAAATTATTTTGAAATTATTTTGCGCCTTACAATTCCTACCGACAGCTAATATTTTGGATTTATATGTCTGTTTTGTGTATTTGAAGCGCACGAATTTCTAGGACGGTTTCGTTTTAAATATGTTTTTTGTAGTTATTTATATTACAATAGCAGAAAGTAAGGTTTTACGTGTAAGTTAAGATGTTTACGAGTGAGCCATCAGGAGAGGTCGAAATTTCGAAACGAATACATTAAACACTTTCGCTCTTGTAACGTACAACATTTTACTTCATAATAATATGTTGAATTTCCATATTCTATTTAAATAATATTATAATGAAAATATTATTCTCAGTTTAGAATCCACCATTCAAATAATCGACAATATTCATAAAAGAATCGATACCATTCAACAATCAATGAAATAATCATGGAGGGAAATTCAGATGCAGAAATTGATGTTCCACAGACTATTTCAGATAAATCCAAGGAAGCAATTGTGAAACTGATCCCTATCAAATCAGAATTAAGATATAAAAAGGAATAGGACCAATTTTGTTCTTGGGAAACAATTTACAACGTAAAAGAATTGAAGGAAGATTTTATAATAGCCTATATTCATGTTGGATTTTTTAAGTATTGAAGCTTACTGATGCCTATTTGCAGTTATGTACTACAATGTTTACAAACCGGTATATACACTAACTAGCTTATTAATTAGATGGAAGTTAGTTTATTTTTTTTAATTGGGTTATTTTACGACGCTGTATCAACATCTAGGTTATTTAGCGTCTGAATGAGATGAAGGTGATAATGGCGGTGAAATGAGTCCGGGGTCCAGCACCGAAAGTTACCCAGCATTTGCTCGTATTGGGTTGAGGGAAAACCCGGAAAAAACCTCAACCAGGTAACTTGCCCCGACCGGGATTCGAACCCGGGCCACCTGGTTTCGCGGCCAGACGCGCTGACCGTTACTCCACAGGTGTGGACAAGTTAGTTTATGTCATATTAATAAATATATAATAATATTAATAAATATGTTATTTTGTATAATAAATAAACATTGAAATTGCATTACGCTCGTCGAATGGCCCTGTAAACAACCCGATCACTAGGATACACCTCAACACAACTAGATAACACAGTATAATGGACTCGTTCACGCGATGCAGTGTAACCACCTGGTACTTACCAAAGTAACTATTTTACGTGCATTGAAAAGGTTTCTGGTGGTACAGGGACATCATTTTATTTTTACTTCAATTTCCATTGTACCTGAGTTTTGGAATGTACTTCACTCCCACCCCTCTACTAGTAAACTTCCAACCCTTCACGACACAGAGCCGAGGCCGCGTAAGCAGTACTGAGTTACTGAGTACAGTACGTTTCAGAAATATGTTCGCGTTTTCCAGTGACGAAAGAGCTTTCAATATTGAATCATATTTTCGTACGTGTACTATCGTCCGTTTCCCTATGTCGCATCCCGGTTTCCCCCACCTGCTTCTGTTCGCCCCTCTGTTAAGTCTAGTAGCTGGGCTATCTTAGCTCTTTTCTGAAAACATTAATTTCTGTTAGGAATTGGACGTCTACGTAATAATATACAAGTGTTTAAAATAACTTTAATAAAAGGGCCTCCTTAAGTAATTAACTGTCACGTGATTCCCCCCCCCCTTTCTACAAACCTGCGACAAAACCACTTGAACGGACAGCAGATAGCATTTCTGAATGATTTTATCTTTTCGGATCGGGCAGAAGTGAAGATTGAATTTACAGTACGTAAGATACTCTTTTATGGAGTAGGTACAGAATTATTTCAACATGAGTTACTCGTACGAAGGACGAAACTAGTAATTGGAATTAGGTACAATAGTCTATAGTGCGATAATATGCACAAAAGAACTGAAGCCTGTATCGAAATGAACGGCCACCATTTTCTAAAATGTGTTTAAATATCCATATTATGATTATTTTTCAATTTAACTTCATTCTCTATATTGTACGCTAATTTGCTATAACAGTACAATATACAGTACACTGTATAATTAATACTTCCGAATGGATAGCTGAATTCGTGTGTAAAAACACTAAGTGTTAATACAGTACTGTATTTTGAGTAAACAAAAACCTAATGAAAATTATCAAACTCAAAATTGCGATATTTCCTAGTTTACATAAATGGATGAACTACTTTTCTTCCCTCCTATACCTAGTAATGTGATTTGTATTTTACGCCAGTATCATCGAACTCCGTCGTGGAAGGGGTAGCAACGGTGTTTCCTGTTTCAATCGTTAATAGAAAGGTATAGCCAGGTTAATATTAAAAATGTTAGTTAAAAATAAAATGATGTCCCTGTATATTTTTATGTTGGTAGAAGATGAGTGGCATTCTTTTGAGGAACGTAAACATGAAATTATTTCTTTTGTTTTTGGCATGTAATTTCATTTACTGATATACATTGGTTATAGAGTTTTTATAATGTAAATTGATAACTTTCATTTCAATGTTCTAATCAAGATATTTTCTTAACTCTGGGAAAATAAAGGGCCCCTCATTGGAACACAGAAATATCCATGTCATAGACTGCCTCCAACCTATGACAGCAGGTTTCACAAAATGCAAAAGCTGACATACATATTTGTGCAGCATCTGCTGCAGTTTTTCCCATTATTATAAGAATGAATGCAATACTATGGAAATAATTTTGTAAGAATACATCACTGTCTCGTAACATTTTATATTCCATTTCACGTAAAAATGTTGGAGAAGTTGCGGAGCCCCACTCGACTAGATCACCTGAGCAGATGTGTGTGATTTAGTGCCGGTTACTGCGAATAAGACCCAACTTCCCGACTACGCTAACAAATTACACTCATTACAGCGCAAGGCAACTTCGCCCACATTGTTCACGGCAGCAGAATATTACATAATAATATCACTCAGACATGAGAAGAATAAGCTTCCTGGATTACAATTTTTCAACTCCTCAATTACGGACGCGTCTTCGGTTCTCAAAAATGCATTAACAATCCCTCCCATCCTCCAGTAGTTTAATGTTGGAGGGCAGCTTATCATTCTCGAACATGAATGCTACCTCCGGCATTGACTGGATTGATATGGAGAGGCCATTGGCGTGTTATAATGTTAGCGAGCTGGACTCATGTCCGAAGTTGTGCTCGAGCTGTCCTGCAATGTTCGAACATGACAAGGCAACCATGACATTACAAACTTCGTCTCATTTCAAATGAAAATCAGAATATCTATGCTAAGATCAAGCTGTTAAAACATGAAGAGCTGGGAGTGGAGGATAGGTAGCGAATATTTTAATAAAGTAGAGCGTTTCATTTAGGCACAGTGAAAACGTAAACAAGGTGCAGGTAACGTGTGGGGGGAGGACGAGCCGTACGATAAACACGAGGGATGCACAAGGTTTTAGTTACAACATTTATGGCAGAGAATTAATTGAAATTATATTTTCCAAAAGCACACAAAATAAAAGAACACAAATTACGTAACGTTATTATATACACATTTTAACAAACAAGAAATTGTAATGTTGAAATAATTCAACAAATCAAATTTTACTGCTTATATGATGTTGCTTTCAAGCAGCATTTTTTACGGTCATGAATTTCATTCTCTGTATGACTAACATAATATCACCGTTTTCTGTGGCCGAATTAACAAAACTACAGTAGGCTATAATGATCTGAAGTGACAACACTATTTCCTAAACATAATTATCTCTTCTCAAAGTTCAGTTTATTCAGGTACAGTACAGAAGACGGTGATATTATGTTAGTCACACAGAGAATGAATTTTATGACAGTAAGAATGCTGGTGGAAAGCAACATCATATAAGTAGCAAAATTTGATTTGTTATATTGGATTATTTCAACATTACAATTGCTTGTTTGTTAAAATTTTTATATTGCAACGTTATACAATTTGTGTTCTTTTGATTTGTGTGTTTCTGGAAAATATAATTTCAATTAATGTTCCGCCATAAATGTTGTAACTAAAACCTTGTGCATCCATCCCTCATGTTTATCTTACGGCTCGTCCTCCCCCCCCACACACGTTACCCGCACTTTGTTTACGTTTTCTCTGTGTCTAAACGAGACTCTCTAGTGTGACAAGGTGGAACAAACACGGTAGGTCTTCTTCTGCAGAGTGAACATCGGTAAATGTGGAACTTTACCATTACTAGACAAACTTGAACGGAACATAGTGCCTGTAATGCACGATGCTAGTTTGAATCCCGGTTAGACTGATTACGTAATTCAGGATTGCAAAACTGAGCGCCGGTTGTGGCATTCGTCACAAGCCGGATTACGTCATTCATCTCTTTCCTCAGCACCACGAGTCATTCACATGATAAGGAAGAGCGGGTTTGTATTCACTGTCTCGCGGTGGAATTCAACGGAATGTCTTTCGGAATATACCAGTTAAAAGAGCAATAGGAAAATAAATAGATGTACTTCTGCATTCAAAACAATCACATAGCGCTTACGAGTTCTTTCAGTAAGAGCGACAATCACTCTAAATTGACAGATGTACGTTTGATTTTCCTCTTTAGATAGTATAGCCGAATATAACGAAACTGGTGAACAAAAGAGAAAGCAGAGATATGGGACACGCTGTACTTGAAGCTAAGTTACTTACAGGAATGATTTTCCTTTATATTCACATGAGAAATTAGATTTGTTTTAGTTTTTATTATGAGATAAATATACTGTAGTCAATTTCATTTAAAACAGAAATTATGTACTTTTATACTTTAAAAAATGTTATGAAAGATTTAATTTTTACATACAGTCCTACTATACATACCAATATAAGGATAAAAATTAAATCAATTATAGTTTATTTAACGACGCTCGCAACTGCAGAGGTTATATCAGTGTCGCCTGTGTGCCGGAATTTTGTCCCGCAAGAGTACTTTTACATGTCAGTAAATCTACTGACATGAGCCTGTCGCAGTTAAGCACAATTAAATGTCACCGACCTGGGCTGGGATCGAACCCGCAACCTCCAGCATAGAAGGCCAACGTTATACCAACTACGCCACCGAGGCTGATTATAAGGATAATGTATTTAATCTGATTGTTTAGGACAATATGTTTTGCAAGAAAGTACTTAAGTATTTTTATTCATAACTGAAGTTTCCCTAATCTGTTAAGACTACAAAAAGATCATGTTTTGTTTAAAGATTCAGTATCATCAGTTTACTTTAGCCAATTGAATTTAAGTAAGAAATTGTGCATGTAAGAACTTCTAATTGTATTTTTCTTACATATAAACGTATTGTATTCGTGTACATACCATTATATGTAATGCATTCAATCCCAATTTTTTGGTTATGTTTAGTGTTATAATTATTCTGGTCGGAAATGCTTTCGTCATTTTGTTCGTGGGCACCAGATTATATTAATTCGCCACATGGTTGTGGACGTGTCACATACACGTCATTCGACGCCCGTGGACTGTGGAAAGAGAACCAATGCTTTTCCCATGCTTCCACCATCCTCCCTCTCTCAGTTCTGCATTCCTGACGTAATTAGATAATGTTTCCGAGATTTTCTCAAATGTAACAATACAATCAAGCAATTCCATGGTGTACCTTCGGACTCATTCCGCCAGAATATCGTCTTATCAATTAATTCTATCGACCCAAGATAACTGTACATTTTATACAGTAACATTAAATAATCGATTAAGGATAAACAGAGAATGAGGTCTTAACCTGGGTTCTTCCACTTCCCTCAGCTTTGCAATCTTTACTCCACCAATATGTGTATTTCCTACTTATAGATACTCAACTAATATATATGGAGCCCAGTGTTTGATCATATTGAACTACAAGTTTGGTGAACGTACGCTCTCCACCATGGGTGTCCAAACGCCTATAGAACCAGGAGATATTGCACGTCAAGCATGCTCTGCTAATGTCAATAACTTTCCATATAAAATATGAAAAACGACCTTAGAGTATATGTGCTGCGAGTTGCTTACGCCAGGGGTTACCTCGTACGAGTTACAATAAATTGGACATCTATGCTCTCCACTGTTTTGTGCAATGAATGACGCGGCTACTGATATTGGACATTGTGAACTTGTAAAATCAGCTCACGAAAGAAAAGTGCGCATTCATTTGATAAACAGTGCTTTAGGAAATTATGATTGTTTATATTATAAGAAAAATATACATGCTTGTTTACAATTGAAGACTTCCCCGGAAAAAGGATGTAACATCAAAGTATTGAAATGTGCGAGTTTGGTGGAAAAAGTAATTTTGAAGCGTTCATTTATAATAAAAAAAAATATTGCATCCAACGACTGAATTAGGCAAATGGTTCTGTTAGTAAATATAGGCATAGTGAAATGATTCTCCTTTATCCCGAAAGATGAGTTACTTGTTCGTTACCGTACACCCTTGGAATGGAATTTAACTGAGGGTGGCACGGATGGCCCAGCACTACGACCTATTGAGATCTACTGTGCTAACCCTCGATATGGAATGAGTTGAATGCCACATATCCCCTACGCGCATCGCCCTAACCACATGACACCCTTAACGACCGGTCCCTACAGCCGACAGAATCCATATACCATTCTTGCTGCGGCAAATTCCCCCAAAGAACCTGCAAGCAATTTTAAATGGATGAAAGTTGAAACACCAGGGCAGAAATATATCTTGTATATTTCAGTATTAAATGATTTTCAATTGTAAATATTTAAATTTCAAACCTTTCAATAACTTGTGACATTATTTACTTCTGAATTCAGTTTCCCTTTGATAATATACATTTCCATTAAAAAGTGCAATTTAGTATTTAAAACTCTATAGGCCTAAATACGAGAAAAATAATGAGCATTGTTCTTTTTAGACGGAAAATATATAATGAAACAGAAAGTTCATAAAATATAGATCCGTTTTACATATTGTGAGAGTCATCTTCTGTTGCCCATAAGATGGCTTTGTTATTAAATCCACATGACAATATACAGGGTGTCCCATTTATCTTCTGCACCTATTATAACGTTTTTGTTTTGATGGGTATTGGAATTTTTGTTTTTTAGAGTTATGTTAGAACGAGGGGCTAACATGAGTTTAAAGATTTGGTGCATGCAACTACATTATGGTACAAGATACACGTGACGTCATAAATTTTTCAAATAGTATTACACACTTCAATCATGTTACATTGATTACACACATTAAGACGAGTTCAAAAATGTATCACAATATCACCTTCCCAATCAATAACAAGAACAAAATGCAAAATAAATGCCATCAGAATGTGGCATTTGTTGTGCTGCCGCATTCATCTTGTGCATTAACTTACACAAAACGAAAGACGACTGACGTCCATACACGTCGTGTGTTGTGTGTTTGCTCTCTTAACATGTAAACAAATTACAACTGTCGACGCCACAATCCACGTACAGTGGTCTGCACGTTCTCCGGACCTGTCGCCACTCGACTTCTTCCTGTGGGGAACTGTAAAGGACAGTGTGTAGCAGAACATTCTGACAACACCAGACATGCAGTAACGCATTCGACAGGCTTCTGTGTCCATTCAGCCAGCAACATACCGGGTAGTCATGAGGTATTTCGGGGAATACCTTCTAATGTGCATTAATGTGAATGGTCACCATTTGGAACATCATCTGTGACTTTCAAAGCATAACATTATCACATTGGAAGTACGTTTTACTTTCGTTTTGTTGTTGTTATTGATTAGGAAGGTGACATTGTGATACATTTTTGAACTTGTGTTAATGTGTGTAATCAACGTAACATGGTTAAAGTATATAGTGGTATTTGTAAAACTGATGACGTCACGTGTCCCTTGTACCATAATGTAGTTACATGCACCAAATCTCCACACTCATGTTAGCTCCTCGTTCTAACATAACGCTCAAAAACAAAAATTCCAATACCTATCCAAACAAAAAAGTTATAACAGGTGCACAAGATAAATGCTACACCATGCATTTTGTACGTGACTACTATTTTCATTGTTCAATGCCTAATCAGGCAGACACACGAACAAGCAAATGTAAACACACGAAACAGAGCGGGTAGACGGTTCATTACAGCCTTGAACAGATTTGACTCGCAGAGAGCGGCTCGTATGATGCATATACACTTTACTCGTAGTCAAAGTAACCAAACACAGGACTATCCATAACAGGCACAACACAATAGGCAACCTTCAGTTCAGATACCAGATACAGTGGAACTCCACAAATAGACGCTCACTCTCGTATACTTCACTATACAAGGTAAGTCAACGCACCCTGTCCCGTGCTGCACAGGGCTAACCAGTTGAACCAGTGCAGTAGTGTGCAGATACTCGTACACGTTGGCAACAAGGCAGGGAACAAAAAATGTGTACTTATGTTGAAGCAGAAGTTACAACTATTGGAACGGTTTAAAAAGGATGAATCAATCAGAGCCATCCCTCAAGAATTTGACATTTCGATCAGAAGAGTGCATAGGATAAAACAAAATTATTCATCTAATTACGACGCATTCTGTAGTGATTATAAGAAGCTTTGTTATTATCAGTTGATTGTACGATGAGAACACAGCTTATTTTGAGTATTTCCTAAATTTAATCAATAGGGATGATTTATGTTCTCTCTTCAAAGGTATACACCATTTTAAAATAATTTAATACACAAATACAACTATTACAAGAAGTGCTCAATACGTTTTTGTAACTTTATTCTCTTCGGCTCTAATCAACAATAACAAAATTGCAGGTCACAAGGTAACGATAGAAAAGAAAAGATGCAAAAACAAATGTGATGTATAAACAATTGAATGCTCTTTCATATTCAAGTATAAAAATATAGGGGTGTCATTTGAAATTTCAAAGTGGGAGTGGCTGGGGGTGGGGGTGGGAGGTGAAATATAAAATGCAATTAAGCCTTGTTTAAGACTTCCCCCTTGATATCTAAATTTACGTGTTTTTTTTTTTTGGTTTAAATTGAATTCAATTTAATTAACTAGTTATTTAGAGTGGGAAGTTTTGAAATGAAAGGCCCGTATGTAGATATATTTAGAGAGTTTTTCCTCTAGAAGTTTGTTTTATATTTCAGATGTATCACGTATATATTATACTTAATCACGGATTTGTTTTGTTATATATTTTGCATATACTACAATATATTATTTAAAATTATATACGTTAATTATTTATATTTCGGTCCGCACTCCATAAAAACATACAGCCCTTATGTTTACCAATGTCCGCAGTACTCCGTAGAAAGACAGCGTTCGTACTCGTCTCGCACACGGACCATTGCCATGGATGAATATATATTTATACAGGGACATCGTTTTATTTTTACTAACACTTTTAATATTAACCAGGCTATATCTTTAGAGAACCGGAAACACAGTTTGCCACGACTGTAGTTCGATGATACTGGCGTAAAACACAAACAAATAACTTTACTAGGTATAGGAGGGAAGAAAAGTAGTTCATCCATTTAAGTAAACTAAGAAATATTGCGATTTTGAATTTGATCATTTTCCTTGGGTTTTTGTTTTATCAAAATACAGTACTGTGTTAAGAATAAGTGTTTTTACTCACGAACTGAGTTATCCATGGGAACGTATTCATTTTGCAGTGTATACTGTCTACAGCACATTAGCGTACAATATGGAGAAAGAAGTTAAATTGAAAAATAATCATAATATGAATATTTGAACACATTTTTGAAAATGGTGGCCGTTCATTTCGATACAGGCTTCAGTTCTTTTGTGCATATTATCGCACTATAGACTATTGCATCTAATTCCAATTGCCAGTTTCGTCCTTCGTACTAGTAACTCATGCTGAAATAATTCTGTACCTACTCTATAAAAGAGTACCTTACGTACTGTAAATTCAGTCTTCACTTCTGCCCGACCCGCACAGATAAAATTACTCAGACATGCTAACTACTGTCCGTGCAAGTGGTTATGTCGCAGAGTCGTAGAAATTTTATACTTAATTAAGAATGTTGCGCTGGTAAAATTTTCTGAAACTGTGATCATTGAATAGTTATAGAATTTATAGTACAAAAGAGTAAAGTTAGATATTATCAGCTTCGCCTTGGGTGATAATTTCCACGAACGCATAAAATCTGTTTACTCTAGTGTGCTATACAATATTTTATTCATTACTGGTATGTAAATTTAATATTAAATTGTAGGGCTTTTCTTTGTACTGTGTTGTTGGCGAAGAAGTTCATATATATTCATTTTACTATTGCTAATATGTTGTCATGTAGAGTGATTTAAAAACATTTAATTCACTGCTGTAAGTTAGAAAACTTTTAAGCACTGCTGTGAATAATGTCATTATTTAGGTTGCTAAGGACGGTGTTGGTGTTGGCGATATCTCTTTCGCGTACAGTTCACATACTGTTCGGCGAAGTAAATCACTTTTAAAATCGCCTATCTTACCGAATTCTGTTTTAATTTGTTTATTTTCTCTTTAGTTGGTGAACCGTAATTCTTAATTTCTATGCCCATATATCCAACTCCGCCGGTTGCGTCCGATGTTAAGTGATTAAGATTTATACTTATTAAACTGCCTGAACTTTCGATTACTTTATGGATAGAATTTCTAACGTTAGGCACAATTTTAACACTTTGTTTTCTTAGCTACGCTCCTCTGCAAATAAGATATTCTGTTTTCTTCGACGGTGTTATTTGTTGTTCTTGTCGTGATCTTCAGGTGTATGAGGAGGCCTGGCTGCGGATCATCTGCTCCAACACTCATTACTCATGGCCGGAATAAATATTATACATATTGAAGCATACAACGGTATAAAACAACACGTCGACAAAGACACTGAGAATGGGTGAAACCCAACAGGTAGAGGCAATGACTACTAGATTTGGCAATGCTGGATCTATTGTATTTCTGCCACGCGGCTAGGGGTTGAGTAAAGGATGGGGGTTTATGAGGGATTACCAATTCCAAGAAGAGAGGCCGTCATGTTTCCGAGCCAAGTATACCTGTGCGAAAATATGATTCAATATTGAAAGCTCTTTCGTCACTGGAAAACGCGAACATATTTCTGGAACGTACTATACTCACTAACTCAGTGCTGTTTACTATATGCGGCCTTGGTTCTGTGTGGGGGACAGATGGAGCTTCATTAGTAGAAGGGGTGGGAGTGAAGTACCGGTACATTAAAAAACTCAGGTACAATAAAAATTGTTTAAAAATAAAATGATGTCCCTGTATATTTATCCATGCCATTGAAGTGTCTATTTGTGGAATTCCACTGTACTCTGATGAGAGATTGGAAGTATTCATTACAAACATACTGTACTATGTAAAACCCAAAATGTTTCCTCTAAACACAATCAAGGGAAAAACTTAATCATATTATTATTATTATTATTATTATTATTATTATTATTATTATATCCCTCCCATAAAAAGAACCTTTAACAATATTGTTGTGTGGCATTAAATAATAATAATAATAATAATAATAATAATAATAATAATAATAATAATAATAATATCATTCATATGAACTGTTGGCAATGGAAGGTAATATTGGAGAAGCCCAAGGTGAATGCAGTAGGCCTACAGATCAGAATAGGATGAACACGGATACGGGCTTTTCACATCTACTTTAGGGGTCTCCTGCAGCGACGCGCGTGTCGGCAGACAACTGGAGCCGTGGCATGCAACGTTGTCACACGACACTTCCACGTCTAGATATATTGTTACCTCCAGGCTAGAAACTTCTCAAGACATTTACTGCGGAAAGAAAACTTTAACGGAATATTAAATTGTTCTGAGATTCACACATATTTCCTGTCCTATCGGGCCGAGATGATGTATATTTAGCAAAATTATCAATTCAGTGGATTTCGCGAACGGAGATACGTATTCGAATCACAGTCAGAGGAAATGAAGACCGTTTCTGGATTACGTTCAGTTCTCATACTTCTCATAATTCGTCTCCACCTAACCCACTAGTTAGTCCTATACCACTGTGTATCGTGATCGTCATCTTCCTCATCATGATTCGCATTTCCATACCTTTCATCATCAATTCCCACGTACATTTTCATTTTTCTCATCGCCATCTTCAAGGTCAACTTTGATTTCGTAGTCATCTCCAAATTTTTCATCGCAATCTTCATCGTCGCATTATTTTGTCATCGCAATTTTCAGTGTCATCATTGTCATCGCTATTTTGATCTATAATTTTGCTATCGTTATCTTCATCTTCACATTTGTCTTCATCTCCTGTTTCATCATCGCAATCTTCGTCTTCATCTTTTCGTTGCAATCTTCGATTCTTTTCATAATCATCATATTTGAGTAACCTTCATCGTTTACAAAACACATTTACTAATATTGTTCCATATTCACCACTATCACATCACATCCTCATTTTCACTATCACATAATCTTCACCAATATAAAATGTTTGCCACAATTATGTTATCATAATTATTACATTTTCTTCACCACTACCACATAATGAGAAATGTTGGAAAGAGTGGGTGAAGGAAGAATGATGCTGAAACTGATAGGAAGAGAAAAAGGAATTGGTTGGGTCACTGGTTGAGAAGAAACTGCCTACTGAAGGATGCACTGGAAGGAATGGTGAATGGGAGAAGAGTTCGGGGTAGAAGAAGATATCAGATCATAGGCGACATTAAGATAAATGGATCATATGAGGAAACGAAGAGGAAGGCAGAAAATAAGAACGATTGAAGAAAGCCGGGTTTGCAGTGAAAGACCTGCCCTTGGGCAGAACACTAAATGAATGAAATGAATCTCCATCCGCATATTTTATTTTGTTATATTTCCTACTTTTTAAATTGGTTATTTATATTTTACTATGTTTTATCAACAGTTATGGTTACCTAGTGTCTGTCTGAGATGAAGGTGATAATTCCAGCGAAATAAGTCCAGTGTCCTGCGCCGAAAGTTACCCAGTATTTGCTCTTATTGGGTCGGAAAAAACTCACCCAGGTAACTTGTCTCAAACACGATTTGAATCCGGGCCGCTGGTTTTACGGTCAGGCATGTTAACAGTTACTCCACAACTGTGGACAGTTTCCTACTTAATCGTCTTCTTTTAGTACAATCATTTTCATCTTTTTATCTTCACCAAGGGCTATGTGTTTAACTATTGGTATATCGAGAGTATTGGTTCAAGGTTACGCTTGGGCCTGGATTCGAATCCCCTTTTTGTCGATTACTTGATTGTGTTTCATTCCGAGGTGTCTACAAAGTGTAAGGCAAGTATTAAGTAATCACATGGTGAATCCTCGGGCTCACAGGCCTATAGCTAAATATCGTTTCGATATTACCATTTCCACCGCTGCTAGATAAGGCGTAAGTGATATGGCATCCTTAAATAAGGGATTAAACTTATTTCCATAATTTCGGATTTTATGATCATTATCGTGATCGTAATTTTCACTATCATCATCACGTTCATGATCTATTTAATCTTCGCTTTAATGTAGTCTTCGGTTTTCCTTGTCCATTTTAAATTGTCTCAGTGTTTTGACATGTTTATACCACCGTACAGAAAAAAACACGCAGAAGGCAAAGTCACTGTCATTGTGATATACCATAAGACTGGGCAACTTTGCACTACCAACACTTGTACATGTGATTTTATAGATCTCCTACTATGTATTCCGTTTGTCTGGTAGCTCTTTTTCAAGTCTGTGATTTGAGGTACCATCTGGTGCAAGTTAGGCCTAAGTTACCAATCGTTTATTTGTCCATCATCTATGGAATGAGTTGTTGAAATGGTAATAAATGTTTTCTGTTGTGTTACTGAAACTTTCGAATCAAATATTGAAAGGCTAAGTTTCTAAAAATAAATTTATATTAATTTATATACCTCTAAGTTTGGTTTTCATATTGCAACACATTAAAATAATGATTCAATGGATTAAATGAGTGGAATGCAGAAATGTTCAGTCACAGTACTCTGAAGTACAACTTCGCACCACGATCTTACAACACACACATTGTGTACCAGTGGACCACTTTAATAGTCAACTGAAGAATGTATTAGAATAAAATAGCTTTTGAATACGCATTTTTTACTAGTTACTAAGGCATTATATTATTAATTATTAGTTTGGAATTGCGCACACTGTGCATAAATACGGTTATACTATCTCCTGTATTGTTTCCCTGATAGATTTCACACGCTTTCTACACTCGAGAATGTGATATCTCCCGCATTGGACCCCGCACAGTTCACAGATACACATTTCATTTCGCTTGCGGAGTGGTATCTCTTGGTTGCACACACTCTGTGATGATATCCGTGCGTCGCTAGCCCTGTGGTCAGCCATCTTGTGTCGTAGCCGGCATTCGTCCAGTCTCGCTGTATCATTGCATTCGTTGTGTAGAAATCCTCTGTGATCTCCTTCCGTTTCTGTCTTCTTTCTTCCACTACTTTCTTGTAGCTCTCCGTGGCTGGTAGTAGCATCCTCAGTCTTAAGTCGTTCAGAAAGAAAGTTTCCCGTACTAACTCGTATGCGTACCTTGACAATGAGTATTTGGAGAGTCCGAGTGCCCTCTTCAAGTATCTTGATTTTATACTTTCCAGATCTCTCATTTGTTTTTCGCTTAGATATTCCCATATCATTATATTATTCCATTCCAGTAAGGATGGCTCCATGTTTCATTTGAGGAACTACAGGAGAGACATCAAGAAAACCAGAAGCAGAAAAAGAAGGCCCTCTGAAAAGTCAGCAAAGAGAAAGAATATTGCAGCAAATCAATTCTCTGATAGAGATGTCATTTTGGATTATGAAACTGATGTCAGTATTGTGCCTTCTAAGTGTGAAAGCCGACCAAGTGCTGCAAAGAAAACAGTCACAAGATCTGAACCCAGAGGTGTAAAACCGGGGATGTTCCAGAGATTTCAAAATATTTAGACTGATTAAGTACAGGAACTACATATGGTGATGTAACAATGATCTAATTGTATCATTATTGTTAGGATTCATTATTCTAAAATTATATTGTACTAATAAACATGGTCTCTATGATGTGAAAGTTGACATACAGTGTCGTAATTTTCCACCAGTAAGAGTATAGTAGGGAAATATAGCAAGAAGAATAGTTGGTAAAAGATGTCTTACATTGTTCTACAACATTGCACCACTTTTGAAAAGTTTTTCTTATTGTATTTATTGTTCCAAAGATATAAATTTAGTCCACACCTGTGGAGTAACGGTCAGCGCGTCTGGCCGCGAAACCAGGTGGCCCGGGTTCGAATTCCGGTCGGGGCAAGTTACCTGGTTGAGGTTTTTCCGGGGTTTTCCCTCAACCCAATACAAGCAAAAGCTAGGTAACTTTCGGTGCTGGACCCCGGACTCATTTCACCGGCATTATCATCTTCATTTCATTCAGACGCTAAATAACCTAGATGTTGATACAGAGTCGTAAAATAACCCAATAAAAAAAGATATGAATTTAGAATAAATATTTAGGTCCTAATCATATAGTATTGGCATATTTTTTTAAGAAACACAGAAATAATTTTTTGTCGAGTTATTCTAGGAAAACCTTAAAATGTGGTGGAAAGTTGTCCACTTTTACGATACATAAGCATCATATTATGAATGGCGGTGATTTTCTTACCATACAGAAGAAATTAAGAGTCTGAAATATCTTCGCCTTAACTTCTTGAGGTTTTGTTTATCACTTACAATTATTGCAATTATGTAATATTATTTTCAGAGTAAAGCAGCAGAAGAGTGATACAGGAAAACAAATTCTTCCCACCGACAAGGTTGGTAGTACAAGAGTTCTCCCTGTTTACTCACTTTCGGCTTTCATTCTTTCACGCAGAACGAACTTTCTTCACGATTGAATTAGTGGATCGGTGTGTCAGTGATAAAGAATGAGACCACAAATCAATTTCACACTGACCAACGACGACAGGTTGCAACGGAGAGGAAAATATGGAGACATCTCTTGTATACGAATCAATTGTCTTGAACAAGACAAAGGGCAACCAAGCGAAAAAAAAATAAAAACAAACAAACAAGACAACAAAAAATATTGTTATTACTAAAAAGAGTTGTGATTCATTCATGTGACTTATGAATTTAATGTAATCTACAACATAGTTTATATTACACACATTTGTTGTGAACGTTTCCGCCTTAAGTCCGGCATCTACAGACAAATGAAACGAATTTAGATATCATATCTAATGACATCTCATGCGACATCACAGAAACGTAACCATGTCAATCAGGTACTATCATCGTGTGGTAGATGAAAGAAACTCACTGTCCGATATTACCCGAAATCCGATACTACCCGACTCTCCCCTATATAACCAGCAATTAGAATGTTGGGTGAAATACGATTATTACCTTATTAATTCTCTACAAACGACATGAGAAGCCACAAATTTTCTAGAACAAAGTTCCCATCTTCACTTGCATTAAAACTGTTAACTTTTATAGCATTAAATTTGTTACATTAATTTATAAACTCCCTCTGATAGAGGTTGTGTCTGATATATATGCCTACATCTATTATCAGGTAGTACATCTCACTTGACGATATGATGTTTCAGAGAAACAATAATTGTTTGAAATCTGATTAGTTTAATGTGTAACTAGTCAGCAATGTATGCAATGAAGGGGAAAGGAACTGGCTACCTTAACCCATTATTTTCTGGCTTAGCTGCCTCGAGTGATGCCTTATTGGTGACACTTGTGAGGTTCAAACCTGTCTTCGGACAGTTGACTAATCAATACAATTATGAACTTATAGTTTTTACAGATGTGTAATATTTAACATTTAATCTTACTATTATTATTACTATGATTATTACTATGATTATGATCATCATCATCCTGAAGGGAAGGAGAGCGAACCCTAGCGCTACATCTATCTGAGAGAAGTATTACGATGACCTCTGACAGGCGCATTCCCACCCATAGAAGCTGACGACGCTAAGGTTCGTTGAGTATTCAATTTCAATCATGCAAACCCACTCGTCTGTATATAAGGCCCCTCCGCGCGCCGTCAGTCGGCGTTCGGTGAATGATACGAAGTGATGATGGAATAGAAATCGAAGGGAATTATGTCGATGCCTAAAGCGGGGAAACGGGAAAACTCCGAAGAAATATCCAAACTGTGATTTGCTAAAAGTGTAACTATGGATTTTAAAAAAATCCCAGGTCTGACCGGGGCTAGAACTCGGACCGCTTACGACACATGATTGCTAACTTAGAAACTCTAGACAAGCATTTCCTCTCAATTATATGGAACGTAACTTCCACCTTCACTGGGTCGCCACATCCTCGTTATTGTATCACGGAAAGTAGAGAAGACAATTGGTACCAGGAGGTTGAGGAAGAGGAGTCATTCATTACTCCCCACTACCGCTTCGGATTACGATTGTAAAGTTATAAAAGATGCAAAGAGGATGTATCTAAATGAAAAAATACAAAATTTAGATAATGAGATTAAACTATTTGGGATATTACTAAAAATGATTAGCTCGATGAGAGCTCTATAGTGTTCTTTTGACCCTGTTGATGCTCTATAGGGCTTTAATTTAATTTGTATTATTTTCACCAGCATCTGTATTTCTTTTTTGTATTTATATGTGCTATCTGGTAGGATGGAAGAGAAGGCCTTATGGCCTTAATCCTGTCCAAGCCAAGCCAAGCCAAGCCAAGACAGACAGACAGACAGACAGACAGACAGACAGACAGACAGACGGACGGACGGACGGACGGACGGACGGACGGACGGACGGACGAACGAACGAACGAACGAACGAACGAACGAACGAACAAACAAACAAACGAACAAACAAACAAACAAACAAACAAACAAACAAACAAACAAACAAACAAACAAACAAACAAACAAACAAACAAACAAACAAATAAATAAATAAATAAGTAAATAAATAAATAAATAATCGACATTCATGGAATGAAAATATTACTTTCTGTATATCTCAACTCATTGAATTGTTTACGATTTTAAATTGAATTAACTTACTTGCTATGTATTTTATTTTATAGCTCAACTGATGCATAATCGTTGGGAATTGTAAATTGAATAACCTGACTGGCTATGTACTGTATATTTTCAGTAGTCACCAATGCAGCTCAGTCGGCAAACTCGCTGGCCTACTCATCCGGAGCTGCGCTCGGATTTGAGTTGGATCTCCCGTTTGGTCTGATTGGTTGGTTTCTTCCGAGGTTTTCCCCAGTCGTGGAAATGATACCGGGTGGTCTATGGTGAGTCCTCGGCCTCACTTCACTTCATCCCCGTTTGGTCCGATTACCTGGTTGAGATTTTTTCCGAGGTTTTCCCCAACCATAAGGCAAGTGCCAGGTAATCTGTTGGCGAGTCCTCGGCCTCACCTCATCTCACTACATCTCGCAAAAAAATTGTAGAAATTGAAATTGTAATCTTGTAAAATTTTGACTTGTTCCACATCTTAAAGCTTCATTGCTAATGTAAGCTCTATGGAATACAATAAATGAAAAAAAAAAGGCGCGTAATGGTGAAGTAGAGTACGTCAATTTCTTAAAAAGAATTATACTTTTTTTTCTGAGGAGTGGTGGGCGTCTAAAATGGTAATGCGATGAGAGGAGCCGATATTTGCAAGGTCAATCGAGTCCTGTTAGAATAATTCTCAGTACGGAGCGCCAGGCCGGTTTCGCAAAACACCCGCGAGCGGTACCGCGACTCAGCATTTCCGCCGCTGCACGCGAACCGCTCGCCTGACTGCACAGAGCCTCCCTGTCCGATACACCAGAGTATCAAACATCACATTCACGGTCACTTCTCTGTGCAGCGTACACGCATCCACACTTTTGCAGACAGCTTCCTTCGTAATTACTGCAAGTCTTCCATGTTAATCCACGGATATCTTATAAGTAAACGTTCACGTTTGACCAATTTCAATAATAATAATAATAATAATAATAATAATAATAATAATAATACTTACTTACTTACTTACTTACTTACTTACTGGCTTTTAAGGAACCCGGAGGTTCATTGCCGCCCTCGCATAAGCCCGCCATTGGTCCCTATCCTGAGCAAGATTAATCCATTGTCGATCATCATATTCCATCTCCCTCAAATCCATTTTAATGCTATCTTCCCATCTAAGTCTCGGCCTCCCCAAAGGTATTTTTCCCTCCGGCCTCCCAACTAACACTCTATATGCATTTCTGGATTCGCCCATACCTGCCACATGCCCTGCCCACCTCAAACGTCTGGATTTAATGTTCCTAATTATGTCAGGTGAAGAATACAATGCGTGCAGGTACGTTTTGTAACTTTCTCCATTCTCCTGTAACTTCATCGCTCTTAGCCCCAAATATTTTCCTAAGCACCTTATTCTCAAACACCCTTAACATATGTTCCTCTCTCAAAGTGAGAGTCCAAGTTTCACAACCATAAAGAACAACCGGTAATATAACTGTTTTATAAATTCTAACTTTCAAAGTTTTTGACAGTAGACTGGATGATAAAAGCTTCTCAACCGAATAATAACAGGCATCTCCCATATTTATTCTGTGTTTAATTTCCTCCCGAGTATCATTTATATTTGTTGCTGTTGCTCCCAGGTATTTGAATTTTCCACCTCTTCAAAAGATAAATTTCCAATTTTTATATTTCCATTTCGTACAATATTCTCGTCACGAAACATAATCATATACTTTGTATTTTCGGGATTTGCTTCCAAACCTCTCTCTTTACTTGCTTCAAATAAAATTTTCGTGTTTTCCCTAATCGTTTGTGGATTTTCTCCTAACATATTCACGTCATCCGCATAGACAAGCAGCTGATGTAACCCTTTCAATTCCAAATCTTTTCTGTTATCCAGGACTTTCCTAATGGCATACTCTAGAGCAAAGTATAATAATAATAATAATAATAATAATAATAATAATAATAATAATAATAATAATATGAATTCATGTATTTATTTTAATTTTATTGATATTTATGTGCTGGTCTACAGCTGTTGGTCAATAAAGTCTAGCACAGTGATACAAATAAAATCATCATCATCCTATGGTGCTTCGACCCGTTTTCGGACCATGACCTCCCCTATTATTCGCTTCCATTTCTCCCTGTCTCTTGCTGTTGCCTTCCAGTTTCTTATATGGATCAGGTCTGCTGCATCTTTCTGTATCATTTTTTCCCATCGGTTACGTGGTCTTTCAACTGGTCTTTTTCCGTCAATGTGTCCACCAAATAGTGTACTTTTTTGGGGCAATTCGTTGATTTTTCAATTGCCTTATCCATCTTCATTGTGGTGAGTTTCCTTTCCGAGGCATAACATGGGGTTTTCGTAACACGTTATTTTTTACTTTGTGGGGTTGTCAGCCTCACGAACAATCCTCAACCTAGAGGACCAGGCAATTTGTTGTCGGGTTTACTTTCCCTAGCCTTTACAGAACCAACTATTTATACTACAAATAAGCAGCAGCCGGTTTTGGTCCACATCAGATGACACAAATAAAAACAGTAATAAATTGTGCGCTAGTGTACAGAACGATTATTTAGTCCTGACAGCTCGGTGACGCGAAAGAGGGGAAATAATAGGAGTAGTGGGGAGAGCTCGGGAGTAGACATAAGGGCGAGCGATCGGTAAAGGAATGCAGTATAGCTTAATTGCACTAGAAACATTCCGCTCTACCGCACGCATGACATACGATCGCTCCAAAGACAAGCGAGTGACTAACCCAAACACCTCTTGGCGTAACTAAATGGACTCACCTGACCCACGCGCACATCGCCGGCGACTGTCAGGACTAAATAATCGTACTGTATTAGAGTGATAACTAGACTCCGAAGCTCAGGCACCGGCCGGGAAGATACAGGTTTAACTGATATCGGAGTGTTGGGGAGGTGGGGGAACAGGCTTGGGCTTGTTTACTTTTAACATCTATCGGATCTAACATTTGCGCTGTCTGTCTATATAGGTCTGGTTGGAGATTTAGTACGTACTGGCACTGAAGCTGGGACAGTTGGACTACGTGTAGTCATTGCGATGTCGAAAACCAAGTTCAATTAGAACAAATTTTTAAATATGCATTATTAAATTCCTTCTACAAAAGAATACTACAAGTATAAATAAGTAATTTTATTTTTAATGGCAAAATGAGTCACAATTGACGGCAAAAAAAAATACAGCCTTAATTTACGAACGAAAAATTTAGAATGACATGATTTTGAAGTATCGGTATCTATATTTAAATATATAACGTATAAATCCAAATTAGAAATAGAAGATATTTAGAATACATAATTTAAATTAGTATTAATATATTATATTAAACATAAAGAATATTTTAAATTTAATATCTTGTTAGTTTGTGATACCGGTACTTTATTTTAATTAATTTGATTCTCAGTTTACTCTATTTTCTTATCAAGTCAACAAACAAAACTTTCATTTCGACTTCTTATTAATATTCAATTCTTACTACATATAAAGTATTCCAAATTCAGAAAATAGCATTGGTCTTATGGGTCTTGGCTAGTACATTGTTGCCGCAAGATGCCTCCATTAGGAGAAAGAGTGAGGTACAGTATCTCTATCTCACTCTCCTCCTAACACGTACAGTGTTCTAGCAAGTTTATCGCACAAAATAGGTACGTTGAGTCCGTTCAATTTCTACTTGTATGTTCAGTTGTTTTTTTCATGTCATATTCATTCTGTCTCTCGTTATTACAGTAGATTAATTGCAATGATGTATAATTTTTCTTGTAGTTGTACTGCATTTCTGGTGGTGTGGAAGAGAAGCCTGATGGTCTTAAATCCACCAGTGATTGAATGAAATAAATAAATAAAGATATAAATAAATAAATACAAATAAACAAATAAATAAATATGTATTAGAGAATTTCAGTGCTAAACTGATGTTAGTAGCATAAAATTGTATGTTGATGAACACTATCGCTATCAATATCAAGAATGATTTAACACAACAGAATTCCAGGGCGGCCTTGAGATTCACTCAGCCTCCTCTCAAACTGAGTACCCAGTCGATCCCGAGAGTAAAAGGCGGTCGGAGCGTGATGAATATCCCTTATGTTTTGAGAGGGATGTTTCGTTTTTCATGATTTTATACACGTTACAAATAACTAGTCCAGTTTGGCTGTGTAAAATTTTAGCACTTCATTCACTTAGAACGAAATGGGGGAATTGTTAAGTACATAGACTATCATACACATTTCTGAAAGTCTCAGTTATCCAGCAAACGTACTTTCAGCTACGTAAAATACATAAAAATATTAATACACACGTTGGCTGCTTTCAACTCCAGTTTTAAACCCGTATAATATTATGAATAAACTTATCCTTTTTTTTCGATAATATCAATAGTCGCCTGAACTATCGATAGCATTCGAAACAATTTCACTATAGATAGTTGAAGTCAAAACTATCGATAATATCGATAGTACTATCGACCTTCACCCATCACTACTCCACAGCGGTCGATGGAGAAGGCTGCTAGAAGACAGAGAAGAATGGCGCAACATTATGATGGAGAATATGGTCCTCCATGGAGTGTAAAGCTACAGTTGCTGTTGATGATGATGATGATGATGATGATGATGATGATGATAAATAGAGAAACCATTTTACAGAATTTTTGTACGAAGAATAATATGATAAATAAAAACTGTAGGTACAAGGAGAGATTAAATTAATTTCGTTTTGAGCTTGCTGAAGATATTTCCCCACATGGAAGCTCTGTGCGGCACCTGTAGGAGACGTGAGTCTCGAAACTCGCATGACCTGACCCATTACCACCGAGATGTCTCCTGGCGACCGCCGTGAAATATCGCTTCCCCTCGAATACATATTTATGCCTCTACAGTCTGTATGACGTTTTAACGACTGGGAACTCACTTATGTTCAGGATTAGTAAGAAAAGTGCAATCTTCACATTACACATTGTGCATGCAAACAAGCGGCAAATTAAAAAAAAATACATAAAATATTAAT
Source organism: Periplaneta americana (assembly GCF_040183065.1). NCBI lineage: Eukaryota > Metazoa > Arthropoda > Insecta > Blattodea > Blattidae > Periplaneta > Periplaneta americana. The sequence continues at coordinate 77,780,776 of NC_091126.1, forward strand.
GTGGCAACACAGGTGCATTCGCTTTATCATAACATTAACGTAAGACCCCGGACGTTTAGGCATTTATAATACTCAGAACAGACAGGAAAAAAGAGGCAATTACGAGTAAAACATGAAAATGACAATGTAAATTTGAAAATTAAAATATGAAAGGCATAATACATTATATCAGCTAATTTATATAATGTTCATGGCAATAGATCTCGCTATTGTTTGCACATTACCACAAGATACGTATTTAGATTTTTTGATGACTACTACACTTTTACTACGTCATACTACTTTTGACCAATAAAACGGTACGGAACGACGTGTTTCAAGCAATCATGGCTGCTTAGACTACAATTTTTATCATCTCCTTAGCATTTGTTTCTTTGTTTGCCAATACTGTATTTTCAATAATTGTACCTTTTAAAATAATTCATGTTCATTTCACCATCCTTAATTAAAACTTTTCTATCATTTATCTTGTTTATATTATTTAGGTTAAATTGTAGATTCTGCTGTATGACATTATGGATAGATTGTTTAATATATAAAGCTAATTGAAGTGGAATGCAACTGTTTTAATAAAAATGAAATTGAATCAACAAAAGATTTTCGACTAGCCATCGTCAATAGAGTTCAATGAAGATTGTATAGTTGGCACAACTGGTAACAAAAGAACAGCCGATCGTAACACACTACTGCCATGTAGCGGAATATTTGTAATGATGAAATGGTACAGTAATGCATTTTGAAGACAGTTTAGTACATATTTTAGTAAGACAATATTTTATTGTATTAGAGTACTTTATTTCTTCTAATTTTTACTACATACCTTCTTCTAATCGTGTTATAGTCAATCAAATCACACTCACAAGTATCACTATCTCTAGTGAGATTATTATAGATAATTTCTGTTTTCTATCGGATAGAACAGTTTTCATCACAGAAAAAGATAGATTTATATCAACTGACGTTAACTGCAGCATGTTTTCGAGCAAGCTGGTGTAAAAGAACTTTTACCAGAACTATAGTGTCACTTCATTATTTCGAAGATTTGTCTCATTTCCTGTAACCCAGAATTTAGAGGTAATACACGTTTAACTTTTCACTAATGGTGGGCGGAAGAAGATAAGAAATTAGTTATGCAAATGTTTGCAACTATGGAATAGTCAACATTTTGCTCGCACGTGAGAAGGTTAAATTGAATAATAATAATAATAATAATAATAATAATAATAATAATAATAATAATAATAATAATAATGATAATGATAATGCGTGGCGCTAAAGTCCTTTAAGGGCCCAGATCGATTAGCAGACGGCTGGCCTCACATCCACATGCGGAGAAGTATCGTATGGCTAGTATGATGATCTCCCCAGCTGTTATAGCTGGTTTACGTCACCGGATTTCGCTACCTATCGTAGTTTCCCAAATTCATCACGATGCTTGGTGGGCACTAGTAACTTACGCTGCTGGAAGAAATTTCATGAGAAAATTTCTTTCCAAATGAGTACACAAACCAGTATGTTCTCCGCAACGGGAGTCCCAGACAGGATGCCTTAGACCGCGATCCCCCGGCGAGGGACAGGATAAATTGGAGTGAATCAAAATGATGGTTGTTAACATCACTCAAAATGGAAAGTAAACATACTTTCAGTTTATTTTTAAACGGAAAAAGCAAAATGGGGCACTTATTCCTAAAATAGACAACACGAGCTCAAATAGGCAGAATAGGCAAAATGAAAATTGGCCCCATCGCTGATAAATACCTCGAAACGCATTGAAATGTGTATAAATTTGACATATGTTAACCCAGTAATGAAAGGCATTTTGTCATATATCCGATCTCTGAATATCACTAGCAACAAGTATCACTATCGAGCATTGGACACTACCAACCGATCCTACTGTGGCTTGGCTTGGCTTGGCTTGACTTTACTAGGGCTGGACTCGGGACGGATCCGTACACTTAGGCACGATTTTGCTCTTTGTGCGCCCTTGAGTGCGATAACTGTTCAAGTCCGATGGTGAACCGGGGGGAGGCATTCGTGAATCCGACGCTTACAGGTGGATAATCCTGCCTCAGCTCCTGATAAGAGCCAGGCCCGTTTTGCGGACGAGTAGCTTGATAAGCCCCAGGGGCTCGAAGACCCTAGCCCTTCCTGTCTTCGTCGGCTGACAGGTTAGCCAACCTGCCTCAGTCTCCGATAGAGCAAGGTCCCGTCCACACACGAGTAGTTTGAGAAGCCCCAGGGGCCCGGAATATCAGCATCAGAAACCTGTACTATTCCCAAGATTTCGCCCCAGTCTATTTTTACTATTGGGCATTATAGGTGAAATGATAGGGATGTGGAGAGTTTTAGAGGAATGACAAAGGGAAACGGGAAACCAGCCTTAATCAATACAATACATATTTAAATTACGAATATTTATACTACACTTAAAAGATTCTCTAGCAATATTCTTCACTTAAGTTTTAACGACTAGCACATGTTTATTTAAATTTAGATAAATCTATAAGATAAAGTAATAACTTAATTTGCGAGCAAAATTGATTCAATCAATTATAATTGAGTTGAGATAGCTAGTAAAATGATGATAATTAATTTAATATAAGTTTACTAGAACTGTGTTAAAGGAAGAAAAATTATAAATCTAAAATATATTTATATAATGAGAATATTAATGTAATGAAATTTTGCCATTACGAGTCTCTATTTAGAGAAATTAATGATAACAATAAGAATGGACAGATGTTAGTTTCATTATAAGTAACTATTATTAATCAGTAATTAATCTGTTAAGTTAGAATATATGTAATTTTGACCTAAATGAAGTTATTGTCCAAAACCCCTTACATCACTCGGAAGCGAGTTCCAATTTCTAGCAACTGAAACTGTATAAGATGAAGAATATAATGACGTTTTGTGGCAGGTTATAATGAATAAATTGTTGTGATGAGACCTGGTACTTAGCTGATGATATGCTTATAAATTTTGCAAACGAGGAGCCAAATAGATTGGGGTAGCAGTACGCAGAATTTGAAATAAGAAAACAAGAGAATGAGGGGTCGTCGATCACTTAGCAAGACAGATTTTGAAAAGACGGGGAAACATGATCATACTTACAAATATTGCAAATATATCGAACGCAGGCATTATGCACATGTTGTAGCCTGCTGCTCAAATTTGCATTTAGGTTACTTAATATAATATCGCAGTAGTCGAAGTGTGGCATCACGAGTGTTTGTACAAGGATTATTTTAATTTATCAGGAAGAAAGTGCTTCATACACATACGTACGTATCTCTATTAGTTTTCTCTCTAACCTGTTGTTATGAAACATGATTACTATGTTTGTATAACGTCGTTCAAACTTTAATGCTCGCTCCTGAAAAAAAAAACTGCAAGTAATAACATCACATTTTGTCTAGGAGCCACAGAAATTTAAATATTTACCATATGAAGGGAAGTCTTTCTTGTTCATTCCGCCATATTATTATATAATTTTTATATGACAAAAGCTGGAAAGCTGCCGCATCTCTGGCTCAAGAGCTACCGCGCTGGTCTTTCATCAAGGCGACCCGGGTTCGATCCTCGTCTTAGTCATGATAAAATTTGTGATATAAAAAGCACACGTTGCAGAGTATTTTTCTCGCGGTACTCCCTTTTCCCTCATTCATTCCACTGAAACTCTTTACCTTCCATTCACTTCATCTATCAAATTAAATCCTATAAAAGGTTAGGGTGAAGTCTTGGGAGTAGAACGGATTTCCGATGCTGGTGTAGAGAGGGCCTATGACTCTAGCTATTAAGGTTTATGAAGTACTCGTCTGAAGAAGGAAACTGGTTCTGTAAGAGCTGAGGCGAGATAGCCCACCTGTCGGCGTCCGATTCACAAATGCCACTCAGACCATCTGTTGGCATTTGACAATCATCTCTTATAGAGGGTGGAAATAAAATAACCCTGCAGATTGAAAGAGACGATAAGGTACACTTAAATGAATAGAAAACGTATATTTTTTTTGTGATTAAATGCACAGTTAATTAGAAAATTGAGTTGGAAATTTAGCACTCTGACAACATCGCCGCTAATACACTGCTATTTCTTCTCGTAATACAGGCGTAAGAGTTCAACGAACTCAGGTTTGTCTCCCTACCCTCCACTTCTCTTTCCGAATACAACGTTGCAATTTGTTCGCATCGTTCAGTGGCTTGAAATTAGTGGTTTTAAATCAAATTTACAAGAAAACCTTCCACGCTATTGAACTACGCAAGAAGGATAAATAATAATAATAATAATAATAATAATAATAATAATAATAATAATAATAATAATAATAATAATGGTTTATTTAACCTGGTAGAGTTAAGGCCATACGGCCTTCTGTAACACTCAACCAAGAGTAAAAGAGAGATACAAAAACACTACAGATTTACAAAGTACAGCACACACAGAAAACTGAAGCAGATAATCATAATATAATGCAAACAAGTCAGTAAAAATCAGACATATATAACATACAGAAAGAAAGAAAAATGCACAATAAAATGTGAAGAGTAAGTCAAAATAAATGAGACATACAAAGTAAGGTACACGTACCAAATAACGCCACCTTAACACTTCAGTTACTTTTGCTCTGGAAATAAGTTATGTACAAACACGAAAATTATGAAATAGAAACTGTAATCTTATCTTTACAAAATAGCACAATGAAAATTGATATATTATATACCGAACAAGAATTAGAACTCAAATAGGAAAACTTTGTAAACTGGCGTTATTAGGAACAGGTTGTCCAATTAACGCCACCTATTTTCTAGTAACCTATACACTTATAATTATTAATGAATTGTTTTTCCTAAGCAACACAAATTGAACTAAGCAACTAAATTTGAGTTTCTGTTAATAAAAGATATGAAATCACTCAATACTAATGAAAGATTCTTGATCTGAAACTGAAACACCAGATGGATTAGGAAAATATGTTTTCCAGTGATTCCTTACTTAAAAAAAAGAGATAATGTGACACAGTAGAAAGTTATTAAACACAAAATCATTTCCCTTAGTTTAATATGAATGTTTTCCAATAAGTAAAATAATAATAATAATAATAATAATAATAATAATAATAAATAATAATAATAATAAATAATAATAATAAGTTATGTAAAAAAATAAGAGTTCGATAAGCAATTGAACCAATACCATCACTGCACATTCTGAACATTTGTAAGTTGAAAGCTCAGTGATTTTCCTGATGTTTTCACACTTATCATGTAAATACTCGCACAATATGAACATAATGACATGTTCTCAACGCGATCTTCTTCACATATAAAACACATCCAACTAATGCTTGCACTTTATCCATGGGTTACAGCTCATATGTTGTATTACTGGAAAGGCAATACAGTGTGATTCCATAATTATCAGTGGCACTTGTAATGTTTGCGTCCAGATGAGATGATGCTCCATCAAATATCAACACCACCTCTCCTGCCACCTTACATCGGGCGAATTGATCAAGCCAATGGACGAATACAACAGTTGTCATAGAGCCCTTGGCACTCATGACAGTCTCTGTTCTAAGAGGCATACCTTTCTCCCACTCCGGCTACAAACGCTGGTTTTGAAGATAACCATACGTGTACAAAGAGCATTACCGGTAGCGCATGTAAGAATAAATTTATTGTGACATTTTCTGCGTGCTCAGATGCAACCAGATGCTCTTTCTTGCACCTCTCCTAGCCAGAACAGTCTGCTGATGCTGTACTGTCAACCCACATGGCGTTAAAGCGCTACTGAGTACTTGATAATATGACATGCCTGTTTCTCTAACATTTTAAAATTTTATAGACAGCAAATACTTTCAATACATAAAAGAATGTTTAAAGATCGCGAAAATATATAGTTTAATATAGTTATTATTTGCTCAACACACAAAATAAAATATTGCCTCTTACCTTGATACAAGAACAGCCATTCACTATCAACACACAACAGGAAAATGATGGAATATAATGTCACTCGTAAATGTCAGCGGACAGCTAGTAACTCATTTCATCATTAGATTGCAAACGAATGCAAGCTACAGTAGTGCACTACCGAAAACTTGTGTCGTTAACAAAAATTAATAGGGTGGCGTTAAAGGTATACATGGCGTTATTTGGCTCAGGGACCTTATAAAATATTACATAATAATAATAATAATAATAATAATAATAATAATAATAATGATAATAATAATAATAATAATAATAATAATAGTAATGGTTTATTTAACCTGGCAAAGTTAAGGCCATACGGCCTTCTCTAACATTCAACCAGGAGTAAAAGAGCGATACAAGAACACTACAGATTTACAAAGTACAGCACACACACAAAACTGAAGCAGATAATCATAATATAATGTAAACAAGTAAGTAGAAATCAGACATATATAACACACAGAAAGAAAGGAAAATGCATAATAAAATGTGAAGAGTAATTCAAAATAAATGAGACATACAAAGTATAAAAATATTAGATAATAATAATAATAATAATAATAATAATAATAATAATAATAATAATAATAACAAAAGTATAAAAAGGTAAAGGTATTCCCTTCACATGTCATGAAGGCACTTGGGGGCATGCAAGTAGAGCCCCATGCTTTCCATGACCTAGGCACTAGAATGAGGTGGTGTGGTGGGCAACAAGCTCTGACCGCCTTTTATCCCCGGGAAAGACCCGGTACTCAATTTTATAGGAGGCTGAGTGAACCTCGGGGCCGTTCTGGAAGTTTGGCAACGAGAAAAATCCCGTCACCACCAGGGATCGAACCCTGAACCTTCCAGTCCGTAGCCAGCTGCTCTACCAACTGAGCTACCTGGCCATCAATAATAATAATAATAATAATAATAATAATAATAATAATAATAATAATAATAATAATAAAATAGTGAAATACAAAGCATGTTTTTTAGGTACACACAGTAAGAAAAATTATGATTATAAGTACCTCAAGTTATCACATTATAGATATTACCATTATCGAGAAAAATTATATTGTAGGTTGTTATGCACCATATCATGTCTGACCATCTGAATCGTGAACAAGCTGAATTTTGTAAGGATCATACAGGATCCGGCGTAGGCTACTAGGATTTTTTCAAGTACCTACCCTGGAACTGCATCAAACTAACACTGATGGGTTTCGAATGATAGCAGCTAGGACGCTTTGAATCTCGCACTGAACCTCTTTACGCCCATTTCTTAACCCACAGTAACAAAGTGTTCCTAGAAGCTGCGTTTCGTGTGTTAAAATATTTTATAAACTCCCGCTGTGTGGCTAAACGAGTATGTGCTTCTACTGCAGCAACACGCTCCTGTCACAAAAATTCCGAGCAGTGCACTGTTCGACGGTTCGCCGGTTTACAAGCAAAACACATTAAGTAAAAAAATATTACTTCTGAAAAAAGACGTAGGCCTATATAATGTACATAATGTATGTGTTTAAACTTAGAATTGGGAAATTAGATACACACAAAAAGAAACAACTTACTAAAAATAATATTTTGAGGATCAGTTTTGTCAAGAGCTTTCAAAACGCCTTTTTCTCAGAGATACTATTTTTGACTTAATTTCTTTTGCTTGGAAGCCAACGATATATCCATCAGTACTGCCTAGCTGTGTTACCAATTGCAATTCAAACACAAGTATGGGTTTATGTTTCATTCTGTATAAACGGGTTCACCGCTGTGGAGTACCGGTTAGCATTCCTGCCCATGAAACGAGCGGGCCCGGGTTCAAGTCCTGGTTGGGATAAATTACCTAGTTGAGGTTCTATTCCAGAGATTTCCCTCAACCCATTAAGAGCAAATGCTGGTAACTTTCGGCACTGGTCCCTGGACTCATTTCGCCGGCATTATTACCTTCATATCATTCAGACGCTAGATAACACAGAACTTGATAAAGTGTCGCAAAATAAGCCACTAATAAATTCTGTACAAAAGGTAAATGGATTGTTATGACAAGTGTAAAACACACGCGTAATGAGAAAATGTGTGTCAAGTTAGTGACACTCCTTTCTTTACTATGTTAAAAGAACGATAAAATAACGCTATATTATAGCATTAAAGAAGTAAAATATTATGACATAAGAAGAGACAAAACATTCCTTAATTTTAAAATTATGTCTTATTATTCTTAGGATACTTAATAATATAATGTTTTGACAAAAAGTCCAAGGAAACTAATAAGCAGGCGGCGCATTTTCGTTTCCAAACGTACAGTGGATCGAGTAGTTTCTTCTGGTAGTTACATCTATTACGCCACGTGGATGCATAAGCAAGGTCGAATTGCAAGCAGGTACGCATGGGGTCAATAAATAATAATGATGTCATGTAATACATAACATCATATGACATAGAAAGAACATTCCCTTAATTTAAAGAAATATTATGTGATGTTCGTAAAAGATTTGCAATTCATAACCTCAGAATATATGTCTTCGTTCACTGCAACGGGATAAGTATTGATAAACGAATTATTTGTATATATTGTGTAAAATATAAATATTAGTAATTTGTGTATTGATATTTGTTATTATTATTTTATCCCTGTAACGTCATGTGACGTAGGAAGAACATTTTCTTAGCTTAAACAAATTTTTATTGACAATTATAGTAAAAATATGAATTTCATAATCCGAGAATATATTACGATTTTGTTCACCATAATGGAATTGATTTCGTTAAATGAGTTAATTGTATATATATATATATATATTATTTACAGTTAATGTGCATCATGTTTACTATTATGTTCTATAATATATATTGTATAAACTAGTTCAGTATTATTATGGATCTAATTATATTTTCTGTAACATGTAGCATTAATATTTTGTACAGAGCTAGTTTAGCAGTGTTAATGCGTTTATGTCAGGCCTGCACAAGTTTTGCGCTCGCCGAGTCGGCTCACAGCTCGCGAGCGGAATGCACATATTGACTGCGCTCTATATAAGGGTGGACTGGAAGAAGGGGTGATCTCGTATAAAATGTATACAAAAGGTATTACTAGTGCGAGTGTTTATGAAATGAATTCCCGTTCAGTGTTTACAAAACTATCTTGGACTATTATTAATTAATAAAGAAATATTTATTTTACAGAAATAATAGAAATTCTATAGCTACTTTAAATATACATTATCACTTTGTTATATTTTTATTTATCAGAATATCAAAACGGATTTTTATGCTGTTGGCAGCTGAAAGGAACAGTACTGATCGTAATGAAACATCAGTTAGAGATGTGCGATGCCAGTCTTTATTAAAGTTGATTATAGAAAACAGTTGCTCACAAATAGATACACAATAGGAGCGACAGCGCTCAATGAGCGCAGTTTGCGCAGACTTGGTTTATATGGTCAAAATGTAGCTGGACAGACCATTTTAATTTAGTACCAATCCCAATTACAGCTGTCATGCTCCATTATTATTATTATTATTATTATTATTATTATTATTATTATTATTAGTATACACCTTTTGAGTTTATCATGATATATCCTTACTTGTTATTATTGTTAGATATTGCTATTTATTTTGTTGCATTTGGTCAAAGATTAGTGATAACTATTATATTGATTGTATTCCATCTCACAGCCATTTCTATCATTCATTCTAATCATCATTTGTTGTTTTGTTTTGTTCTTTATCGTGCTAAACTTTAATTGGCCTTGTGCTGTTGTTTTGCACGTTAATATTCTAAATAAAAAATAAATAAATAAATTATTATTATGTACCGAAGCTAGGTTATACCTTTCGTAGCGTCCTGACGTAAGCATTTTGGGTCATAATTTGAACTCTAAAACTCCAGGATACACTAATCGATAACTTTCCTAACTTGTTTGGGAACGAAAATGCGCTGCCTGTTAATAAGGGATATAATGTCAGAATGAGTCAAAATCACCGTTTTCGTCACATAAACCAAGGTTAGCACAAGCATTTCATAATGTAAAACTCATAATAATAATAATAATAATAATAATAATAATAATAATAATAATAATAATAATAATAACAATAATAATAATAACAATAATAATAATAATACTTTATTGCCAGAACAAAGATACATATTGATTTTTTAAATATAAGAACTTTCTAGCACCCCCAGGAAGAGTAAGTTACCCGACTAGTTCTCTTACGCATGCGAGGTATGGACAATTTGAACATCAGACTCTTCAAGAAAAACTGCTGCAAAGATTAAAATCACGACGTGTACGGCAGGAGTAATAAAATGAGATCATGAACAAAATGAAATCCTAAAAGGAACTTAAAAATGGAATCAGTTTTATAGTAGGTAAACGATCAGAGGCTAAATTGGGAAAGGCGTGTTAGAAGAATGGAGAAAGGACTCATTTCTATGAACGAATTGTCAATATATACCTCGTGGAAGATGATTTATGGTCGCCCGGCGAAGAGATGGACCAGTGTGAGATCGTAGCAGACCATTTTGAATTAATATATGTTTGAAAGATGATAATGCTGATAATAATTACTCATTACTTCTTTATTCTTCTGCAGAAAAGGTTATACAGTAAAAAAATGTAGTTACAATAAAAACCAGTAGAACTAAATATTTCATAATATGAAATTATTTTCTGTCAACTGACCTTTTTCTATATAATATAATGTTAAAATATTTTAGTTTAACGAATTTTCTTTTACGAAAAAATCAGTATAAAGAAATAAAAATTCCTGTCCTTCGCGGAAAAAAACCTAAACTTTTAACGAAAAATATTTAAAATACAGGATACAACTCGTTGGCAAGTAGAGACATAACTTACATTATAATAATATTGCAAAAGCACAAAGGCCACGTGGCCAATAGGTAATATAATGTGTCTATTCTGATGCAGATGTCTCTGAATTTTCTGTTAGTTTTTTCATGCAGTTGTTATCTTTTTCTCCCCATTTGGTTTCCTTCTACCAACCACTAATCTCTAATCTCACATGTCTTACCAGACGAAATCGCACATCCAGTAAAATTCTGTCGTATGTCGAAAATCACATATTAGGCTACTTTCGTAAATTATTTCCAACACAGTTTTACTATGGAAGGTATGAAATTCTAATAATAAAATAGTAAATTACCAAAGGCTTTGACGCCTTTTTATTAAAATATTTTACAGGAGTATTTTACCAGGAAATAGCCTATGTTTACAAATTACAATTTTCGAGTTACGACACTATTCTACTGGGAATGCGACATGATACCTCTTCCCTACTTACAGTGATATATTATATTGTATTTTTGTACCTTTTACGAATTTATCTCTGACTTCTGTTCTTTTCCTCCCCTGTTTCTGCATTTCTGTCTTTTTATATTTCTATTTACACTTTTATTTCATTTTCTTAAGAGCTCAGGGAGCGAGCATTTCAATCTTGGTGCTCTTTAAATCAGAAAGGGAAAGGCATCATCCTCTATAAGGAGTTCACTCCCATCAATAAATGGATCCGACAACCTGATCGCCTCACTTGCAGTGAATGGAGACTAGCTCTTAAAATAACAGCTAATGTTTGTCCGCTGCGTGCTATACCAGGAAGGTCCCGAGACAGAAACCACTGTTGTCGTTGCGTCAGTGAGATTGAAACTGTTGGCCATGTTTTGGGTGCCTGTCTTTCAGCGAGAGACTGCGGAACTCTAGACATCACAGAATTAGGTCCATGATTGCCGAAGCCTTGAGGAAGAAAGACCTCATTGTATACCAAGAAGTCCGTGGCATCTCTCAAGAGGGATCCTGTCGGCGAATTGACATGCTTGCCATTCCACCATGCTCTACATCCGCCTACATTATCGACCCGACAGTCAGGTTCGAGACACAGGAACAACAGCCCGCTGAAGTCCACTTAAAAAATGCAGAATTTATGAGTCCAGAGTTCCATTCTATTTGGAGAAATGTCACCTCACCTCCATTGAAGTAGTTGGGCTAATGGTTGGCGCTAGGGGCACAATACCTCGCCACTTTCTCAGTTTCTGCAAGAAGTTCCAGCTGAACGACGACTTCATTCGTGATGTTTCCCTTATTGCTATCAGAGGATCATTTGCCATTTTAAAATACCACCTGTACTTTGTTTCCTAAAAAGGAAGAACTTTTGTTTGAACGTCTAATCTGTTTGTTTACTATGTTTAGGGCTATTATAGTATGCTATTACCTTTCCTGTTCTTAATTTCCCCTTTTTGTTTCCTGTCTAATTTCAGTTTTGTTTTCACTCACTGTGTTAGTTATGCTTTGTCCAATGAGGCAGTCCCGTTATTGGGAAAGCTGAAAGAGCGACTTTCTAAATAAACAACCCTTCATTTTTTGTATAATTTTATTCTAGTGGTGTGGTTGAGAAGACCTGTTGCCCTTAACTTCACCAGATTGAATGAATGAATGAATGACTGAATGAATGAATGACTGAATGAATGAATGAATGAATGAATGAATGAATGAATG